>NC_090437.1:1280106902-1280409932 GCF_031143425.1 Pleurodeles waltl
ACACTTACTTGACTTCATATTCTTCTTCCCCCTGTACTAGAACAGGAGCTGGATGAGGGCGGACCTTTTGGACTGCCTTCTTTAAGAGGGAAGTATGGAACACTGGATGAATCCGTAATGATTTTGGCAATTGTAGTTTATAGGTCACAGGATTGATTTGCTGAAGAACAGTTTAAGGACCTATAAATTTGGGGTTGAACATGTGCTTCGTCTTGAAGTCTATATGTTTTGTGGAAAGCCACACTTTGTCACCAGGTTGATACTGCGGTCCCTCACAATGTTTCTTGTCATAATGCTTTTTGTATTTTTGTTTGGCTTTTTCTAAATGTTGTTGAATCAATTTCTGAGTTTGATGCAAATGTTGAATGATTTCTGACACAGCTGGAGTGAGAGAGCTTTCTTGAGGAATTGTGATGGGCAAGGTGTCAGGATGATAGCCAAACAAACCAAAGAAGGGTGTAATGCCAGTAGAAGTGTGGAAGGAGTTGTTGTAGGCTAACTCAGCTAACCAGAGCATTGATGTCCATGAATTAAGTGCTTTTTCAGCGTAAGCACGTAGGTATTGCTTCAAAGTCTGATTTAGTCTCTCCGTTTGACCATCTGTTTGAGGATGGTGGCCAGTAGATAGGGTAGATGTCACTTGGAGTGTTTTACACGCTGTCTTCCAGAAGTTGGAGGCAAATTGCGATACCCGATCGGAGAGGATCACTTTTGGCAGTCCATGATAACGAACCACTCTATTCAGTAAGATAGTTGCCAGTTCACTAGAGGTGGGTAATTTCTTACAGGCAATGAAATGTCCATATTTTGTGAGACTATCTGCTACCACCAAAATTACTGAATGCTGTTGAACCCCTGGCAGACCTGTAATAAAGTCTAAAGAGATGTGTTCCCACGGGCGACTTGGGGTTGGGAGTGGGTGTAACAACCCTTTCGGTTTTGAATGACTTGTTTTAATGCGAGCACAGACTTCGCAGTTGTTTACCATTGTTTTTCCATCCTTTGTTAAGGTAGGCCACCAAAAATAGCGTTGGATTAATTCAAGAGTTTTAGGAGTACCAGGGTGACCTGCTGTAGGTATAACATGCAACCAATGAAACACTATCTTGCGAAGTTTGGTAGTGGGCCCGAACAAACGAGCATCGTAAAAGGGTAATCCTTGCTTGATTGATCTTTTCGGATCTGCTTGGGCCCACGCCTGCCATTTTTCAACAGTGAATGAATTGCGGATGTCTTCAAAGAAATCTTCTGTTTTTATGATACATAGAACCTTGTCAGGAGCAATGATAGCTCTGGAGGTTTGTACTGCAGGCAATGTGGTAGACTCTTGGCGGGACAAGGCGTCAGCTTTGCGATTATCTTTACCAGGCCGGAAGGTTACCACAAAATCAAACTCGGCAAAAAACAGCATCCAGCGTAATTGCCGAGGAGTCAAAAGTCTTGCAGAACTCATGTATTGAAGATTGCGATGATCAGTATATACTGTGACAGTATATTTAGCTCCCAATAAATCAATAAATGATGTCTCCATTCTTTAAAGGCGTCACGAATCGCCAGAAGCTCTTTTTCAGCAATGACATAGTTCTGTTCGGCTTCGTTCAACTTCCGAGACATGTAAGCTACAGGATGAAGCTGACCAGTGTCTTTGTTTTGTTGTGACAAGACTGCTCCTATCGGCACATCTGAAGCATCAGCTTCCACTATGAAAGGTCGATCCGCATCTGGATGAGTCAAGACTGGGGCAGTGGAGAAAGCTTCTTTCAAAGTTGAAAAGGCTTGGTCTGCTTCTGGGGACCATACAAATTTTTCTTTCTTTCTTAATAACTTAGTAATTAGAGTTACTGTCTGGGAGAAATGATTGATGAATCTCCGGTAAAAATTTGCAAAGCCCAGGAAACATTGTACATCACGAACAGTCTTTAGGATGGGCCATTCAGATACGGCTTTTACTTTCCTTTCTGCCATCACCATACCTTGAGGGGTAAGGATAACCCCTAAAAACTCAACTGTGGTAACATGAAACTCACACTTGGTTAGCTTGCAATATAAATGGTGTTTACGAAGGGCTGTCAACATTTTCTTGACATGTTCAACATGTTCATTCTCATTGTCTGAGTAGATCAAAATGTCATCAATGTAAACTATGGCAAAGATATCGAGGTACTCTCTAAGAACGTCATTTAAGAAAAATTGAAATGCTGCTGGAGCATTGCACAGACCAAAAGGCATGACGGTGTATTCAAAAAGGCCATATCTTGTTTTGAATGCCGTTTTCCATTCGTCACCCTCTTTCATTCTGACCAAATGGTAAGCACCTCGAAGATCAAGCTTCGTGTAGATTTTTGCTTTCTTTACTTGTTCCAGTAAGACCGGAATTAGAGGCAAAGGATATTTGTTCTTGATGGTGATTTTATTCAAGCCCCTATAGTCGATACAAGTTCAAAGCTCTTTGTTCGCTTTTGGAACAAAAAACAAAGGAGAAGCTGTGGGAGACTTAGAGGGGCGGATGAAACCATTCTCTAAGAATTTATCCAAGTATTTTCGTAAATGTTAATTTTCAAATTCTGACAGGGCATACACACGACAGTTGGGAAGTATCCCCCCTGGGACTAGATCAATTTGACAGTCATAAGATCTATGAGGAGGTAAGTTCTCTGCTTCCTTCTCATCAAATACATCTTCATAAGACGAATACTGTTTGGGCAACTGAACTTCTTTCTCTGCGGCGGTAGCTATGTAAGAATGGTGAACTTCCGATTCTTGAGTCCTTTGGAGACAATGTTCTTTACATAGCACTGATGAGAACATGATCTTTCGTTCAGCCCAATTAATCTCTGGATTGTGATGAGTTAACCATGGCAAGCCAAGGATGATCCCATACTGGGGAGCATGGATCACGTCAAGGATGAGTTCCTCTTTATGTTTCTTTCTTTGATTTTTACCTTCACAAATTATTGTCAAGGGGACAGTCTGAAGAGTTATCGGACCTCCAGTCAAGAGTTTTCCATCAACTGCCTGGATGGTTTCTGGAGTCTTCTTTTCAATACATGAGATCCCCCATGCACGAACCAATTGGGCATCAACAAAGTTTCCGGTAGCCCCAGAGTCGACTAGAGCCTTCTTGAAATAGGTCTTTTTCTTGACCTGAACTCTTATTCCCAATTTTAGATGTTTGGATTGTGAAGGATCCACGGTGACACCCAAGAGCAACCCTTCTCTGCAACTTGGGTGCTTTAGATTTTCCGACTGGACTAATGCATTGGTTGCAACTTTCTGAACTGGGCCTCGCTTGCTCTTTGTTTTCATTGGACAATCTTTGGCGAAATGACCTTTCCGCCCACAATAGAGACATTGCCCATTTTTTCTGCGTAGGTCCTTTTCGTCTTTGGTCAAAGGTCTCCTGATGGTTCCAATTTCCATCGGTTTCGGTGTTCTTTCTCTCGGAGTTCTTGAGTCTTTGTTATTATGAGCATGCCAAGAATGTTTTTCAGGCTTTTTACGCGTTCCTTTTCGTTCATTTAAATGATGATCAAGCCTAAAGACAAGGTCTATTAAATCTTGACAGTTTGCAGGTTGTGGGTCGATTTGCGCTAAGATGTCTTTTAGCTCCTCTTTGAGTCCCATGTAAAACAAGGCCGCTTGTTTTTCTTCAGGCCAGGATGTCTCAGCGACCAGCCGATTAAAGTTGGCTAAATATGACACTAAGCCCTGATTCCCTTGGCGTAAGTCTAATAATTCACGATCTGCTGACTGTGTTACAGTTCTACGATCGAAAACTCTCTCAAATTCACGAACAAAATGTTTCCAGTTGTACAACAGGGGACTATTTTTACGCACAAGAGGAATAGTCCAGGAAGCTGCATCTCCAGACAGATATGACAACAAGAAAGCTACTTTAGACTGGGCATCGGGGAAGGTAAGTGGTCTGCAGGTGAAGTGAAGTTCCACTTGAACCAGAAACGATTGCGCTTTCAAGGGATCACCTGAGAAGCGTTCTGGGGGGGCTAAAGGAATGGCTGAAGGAACATTGAGGGAAATGTTAGTCGGACTACCGCCAGAAGTCTGAGAAGAAGTACCTGGCCAAGACACACCTGTGGGACTTTGTTCTTTCTTCTCAACCTTATTCTGTAACTGACTCACTCTCTCAGCTAGACTATTTGTCAAATCCTTTGATGATACCACTTCTGACTGGAGCTGGGTGATAGCCTTGACTAGCTCGTCCAGTGTGGCCATGCTGAGAACATACACAAACCAGGAGGATAATAATTCATGGGCTCACTATTCTGTCAGAGTCACCAGATCCTCGGGGTCCGTGCACGTTCCCAACACTTCCACCACAAGACAGCTCCAATACTCTGATTAGATTTATCACAGAGTCTAAGAGAGTCCAAGTGGGGAAAAGGGGATCAGGACGGGAACAGCTGGGAAGGAGACCTGTAGGAAGCAAAAGGTTAAAACACAACATCAAGATTACATC
Organism: Pleurodeles waltl; assembly: GCF_031143425.1. Classification (NCBI taxonomy): domain Eukaryota; kingdom Metazoa; phylum Chordata; class Amphibia; order Caudata; family Salamandridae; genus Pleurodeles; species Pleurodeles waltl. The sequence continues at coordinate 1,280,111,380 of NC_090437.1, forward strand.
TCATGAAATCAGTACCATGCTAAAACATGAACAACCCTGGAATAATCCTAAAACTGACTATGCTTTAGATGACCGAATACCTGAGGAGGAAACAGGAAAAGTTAAATAGGACTTTCAGATTCAAGTACTTTCTTTAGCATGAGAATCAGGAAACACTCTGAGCAATTTCTAAACAACCATATGAATCTCCTTTTATGAATACATATCAGGAACACACAGCATTATATCTAGAACTTTGGTATTGTTGTGTTCATTTCAGAAAAAACATTTTGGAATCAAATTGCGCCCATTGCAGATTTTTATATGAGTATTAAACACCATAAAGGTTTGTGCACCATGAAATCACACAACGTAGATTCAAGGAATAAATCACGCGACGTGTCAACTTGAAATGCTACCAAGAAAATGTCTTAGAATGGAAGCGCACAGTAACTTACATTATTTATACACGAGGAAAGGATTGCGCATCTTGCCGATTCAAATGCCACCATACAAATGCCAAGAAATAGTAGCACACAATGAATAATATAAAAAAAAAACACTCAAGGAAAGAATCGCGCGTCTTGTCGATTCAAATGCCACCATGTAAATGCCAGAAAATGGTAGCGCACAATGAACAGTATGAATTACACACGAGAAGTGAATTGCGCGTTTCGCCGATTCGAATGCCACCATGTAAATGTCAAGAAAAGATACCGCGCAATGAACAACAAAGTTAAATGCTCATGAAACGAGTTGCACGTCTTGCCAACTTGTAAAACATCATGTAAATGTCAAGAAATATCAGCGCGCAATGAACAATAATGTAATAACGAAGTCAAATCTTTATGGAATAAATTGCGCGTCCTCCCTATTTGCAAAACACTATACAAATGTCAAAAAATGGCAGTACACAAATAATCTGTTATTCATTTAAGAATTAAAAGCAAGAATATGAAGATTCTCAATTACGGTGTTGGGAAATGTCCAAACACCGTCTTACCGCCTGGAGACAGTGATCACCAATGAGAGATGAGTGCAGAAGACTGGAAAATCCAAACAGGCCGCTGGGACAGGAGTTCAGGAAGAAGCTGCTGCTCTGCACCGGGACCTCTGAATAGTGAGCACTGGAAGTTGGGCTGACTCTCTTTTATAGAGTCTTGGCCCAGCCTAGAACCACGCCCAGGCATGTTGCCGGGAAAGTCTCCAGAAGGCCCTGGAAAGGGACCACACCCTAACACACTCTGAATGTCTGCAGCAATACATTGTAAATGTACAGTATTTATAAGCACCTTAAAATGAATCTTTTGGATGGAATTCTGCAATGCAAAAGGTTAAACAATAACATATCATCACAATGCATGAATTACTTTATCTTGCAAGTGTTGGGTTTTTGCATTCTAGATGCCCGTAGAGCGCGCACTGTCCTGGTGTTGACAACATCATAATGCCTCCGGTGGAAAAACTGGCTCCATAAGCCTCATTGGTCTATCTCGCCACTGTAGCAGTCAGGGCTGCCTGGTGGTGCCGGCGGGAGCATGGCAGTCTATTGTCTATGGAGCCACATGTATCATAATACGGCGGTCCGATCACCAAGCCGACAGCGGTTGGACCGCCACTGCAGCCATAGTTGTCCATGGAATGCCAAACTCGTAATCAGGCCTAAAGTCTGTACATGACAAGGTTACGTTTTTTATTTATGCATAACAAGGACCTGAATGATGATGTTGATCTTGAGGAATGACGTTCTTATGTGGTTGGGTGAGTGGGGCTGGTGTGGGCTATTGCTCAGGTAGTAGAAGATTCCGCAGTGAGTTGGTGTTGCATCTAACCACATCCATCTCACCAAGTGTGTGATCTATTTGGTGTAAATTAAGACACAACTCCAACAAAAATCACACAGCCCAGGTGAAGAAAGTTAGGGGTTCGATGAATGGATGTAAAAAGGGATTTGTGGAAAGGTGTAACAATGACAAATACAACACAAGGACAATATTCATCATGGTGATGAGTAGCATATCATCATCGACAGATTGTGGAAGGATATGAAGAAATGAGTATGACACAGTTCAGTTAAATGCATGGCAAACAGTTCTGCCACCCCAGAGACCTAAGTATTAGACATCTGCGTGTTGTGTCTTCTAGGTTTGAAAAAAATCTAATTATGGAGGGATGAATTGAACCTACCTAGTTCTAAAAATATGATTGTTAATAGAACAATGGTATTGTATTGCCAAATTGAGCACTGCCTCTCCAGTCTGTTCACGAATGTCTGTCACTCTTGGGTGCCTGTCTGAACCAGGCTGGTAGGTAAGCAGGAGTGTTGAGTTCAGCTATCGCCTTTCGTTCATGCAGGAGAGGAGAAGGCCTGCAGATTTAAAACTGAAACTGTATTGTAGAGTCAAGGAGATGGACAGGAGGAAGGTAAGTTTCAGAAGGAGTGTACCAAGAAGACTCAGAGGAAGAGCAAAAAAACAAGAGTACTTCAAGTTTCACTTTTGCACCAGTGCAACACACACACTCAGCAGCATTTTCTGAATCAACATACCTCTCTCCATTCCACGTAGCTGAGTACTAGGCCTCACAGTCATGGTTTCCCTTTGAAGTAGATAACTTCCTTCTTCTAGCTGTTATTTATGAGGTAATCCTGCCCGAGTCCTTCCAACCTACTCCTGGCTCTGAGCAACTCAATCCCATTCCCGACCCAAGTGAGATAGACCTGTAGTGCACTGCTGCTAAAAAACAAGTAGAGAAACAGAGTTGCAGTTTTTTGGTATAGATTAGTGCTTGTTGTGGTTTGGTCGTGAAGAACCAGAAAAAAAGGAGTGGTCTGTACACTTAAATTTTCGCTAAGTAAGTTTGTAAACACCATTCACCTTCTGGAAAAATGATCACCCATCAGGCACCAAACATAGCAATTCATCAACATCAAGTTTACTATTAATTGAACACCCTCCCTTACTGTTTGCCACCACATAAATCTTCACTCATCTCTCACAATCACTCATTCATTGTTGCAATGGTTGTAGTTATCTCTTCCAATCCAGGCATAGGTAGCTTAGGTACACAATTGTATCTGTGATGCATGCAACACATTTGAATTTGGTATTGGCATTCTTGTAAATCAATGATCTTCTGGGGCAGCTTGCTAAGTGGTACAAAAAAGGGATAGGTATGCGAATGAGGCAGACATTGGCTCTGATGTCATGAAGGAATTGAGGAGGCGTCTTCACTGTACACTGGTCCAACTCTAATCCGGCCATGTATGTATCTAAAAAATGGTGAGGCAGTAAATGTCTGATACAAACGTAATGTTTTACTATCTACTTTTATTTTTCAAAGAAAGAAGTTCAACGATAAATTCTATGGTGGCACTGGCATGCTCAGTCCGGGAAGTAGAGTTCGTCCTCAAACTCAGATGGTTCACCCAGTAGTTGGTCAGTTAACACACTGATTCTGATCAATCATCTTCCTCCTCTTCCTGTGCAGTTTCAGGAATGGTGTAATTTTGTGGGATGAAATGTTGATTCATTTTGATTATGGTCAATCTCTCCACGTTTGAGCTGGTCCTTCTCATTGTAACAACTGTGCCACCTGTACTGAATACAAGATCAGCAGACACACTGGCTACAGGACAAGCCAAATACTTTATTGCCAACCTGCTGAGGTCTGACCATTGGCAGATCTTCTCATACCAATACATCAAAGAGTTTTGATCCACATATACCTCTTTTGGGTCATCCAGATACTCCTGGAACTCTGAATGGTCATTGGTGCTGCCACTTGCTTGACCTCGTTCACCTTTTCCTCTGCACTGGACTTCGGATCTACCACTTGAAACCAAGCCTGAGGTTGGGTCTGATTCTTCTATTGCTGTTGTTTCCAGTGTTCTTGTTGCTGGTGCTGGCTGCTGTGATGAGACAAGACTACCCTCTCTGGAACTTGAAGGCAGCACCCCAGAACTGCAGAGTGGGACTCTAAGGTCCAGCTGTTTGTCCTAAATTCTGGGTTGCTCATCAATCCAACTCTTGCATTTTAAAACATCCCCTTCACAAAAAAGAATGAAAGTGGACAGAATTGTTTTGTACCGTGAATCAAGAAAGGTGGCACTGATGTACTCTTTGGATGAGATGATGTCATTTAGCAGCCTTGCATTACAAGCCAAACGAATTATTAAACTCTCTACCAAGGTGCGCGCTTCTGTTTTTTCTTTCACACCTGCGAGTGCAAACGTTTCTGACACCTCCTTTAGCTGGTCCTGTAGCTATGCAACAACTGGATAGCTTGGCCCATCGTACTGTCCTCTTTGCTAACTTCCTGTTTGAAAACCTCGGAAGAGAGTAGCATCTGTGCCAGGCATTTGACTAGGGACCATTTATCTGCATCCATGATCATAGCTTTCCCAATTGTATCACCTCTTCTTTGAATGACATAGTCATTGATCGGCCTGTACTGCTCAAACAGATGTTGCAACATATAATGGCCCTCATTCTGACCCTGGCGGTCGGTGATAAAGCGGCGGCCAAGCCGCCAACAGGCCGGCGGTCTAAAATATGCAATTCTGACCCTGGCGGGAACCGCCAACACAGCCCGCCAACTTAACACTCCGACCGCCACAGCGGTACAAACAAACAGCGCGGCGGTTCCCGCCAACAGCCCGGCGGCAGACAAAGTACCGCCCACCCTATTACGACCCACCAATCTGCCACCTTTTCCGGGGCGGGAGCACCGCCGATAAGAACACGGCGGAAACAGACTACGAACGGGAAAACGCTCACCTCTACGCACTCCACGCGAGATTCCGGCAGTATGGAGCCAGAGTTACAGGTCATCCCCGCACTCCTATTCCTCCTCATATACCAGGAGCACGCCCGGCGGCGCGGAAGACATCGGTGAGTACTGCACCTACGACACAGGGGAGGGAAAAGATTACCGGCACACACCCACCCACCCACACCCACTACAACACACACATCAATGCATTCCCACAGATCACTGTCACAACCCACAAACCACCCCCCTCCGAAATAATGCAAAGACCAAAAGAAGAGATCATAAACGGGCAGATATATTGAAATATGTACGCCATTAATCCCAATAAATAAATAAACTATGTACAAAATATATACAGCTACTAAATGTAGTCCAACCACTGTCCGTGGATCACAGGGGTCCTGTGCAAAGGGGCAAGGCCCAGTCCCACGACAAGAACTCCACGGAGAGAACACTGCAGGGGCATCAGAAAGAAAATAGGACAGGCACCTCAGGGGGAAGGGAAGGGGGGGCACCTCAGCCACTTGAGTACACGACGCCAGATCCACGAGGGGACTCCATGACCACTGGGCCATCCTGGGGAGAGCAAAGCCACAGTCCATACAGTCCATACAGTGGGTGGCCTGCCCACTGGGCCATCCTGGGGAGAGCAAAGCCACAGTCCAAACAGTCCATACAGTGGGTGGCCTGCCCACTGGGCCATCCTGGGGAGAGCAAAGCCACAGTCCATACAGTCCATACAGTGGGTGGCCTGCCCACTGGGCCATCCTGGGGAGAGCAAAGCCACAGTCCAAACAGTCCATACAGTGGGTGGCCTGCCCACTGGGCCATCCTGGGGAGAGCAAAGCCACAGTCCATACAGTCCATACAGTGGGTGGCCTGCCCACTGGGCCATCCTGGGGAGAGCAAAGCCACAGTCCAAACAGTCCATACAGTGGGTGGCCTGCCCACTGGGCCATCCTGGGGAGAGCAAAGCCACAGTCCATACAGTCCATACAGTGGGTGGCCTGCCCACTGGGCCATCCTGGGGAGAGCAAAGCCACAGTCCAAACAGTCCATACAGTGGGTGGCCTGCCCACTGGGCCATCCTGGGGAGAGCAAAGCCACAGTCCATACAGTCCATAACAGACCCCACTGCCACTGGAGGAGGCAAGTTGGCCAGAGGACATCCTGCAGCCCTGCCCGAGATAGATCCTGCCCTGCCACGTCTGCCAAAGGGCCAGCGGTTCTTGCCCTGAAGGGCCCAGTTCAGCGGTTCATGAGACGGCGGGGCCCAGTTCAGCGGTTCTTGCCTTGAAGGGCCCAGTTCAGCGGTTCTTGCCTTGAAGGGCCCAGTTCAGCGGTTCTTGAGACGGCGGGGCCCAGTTCAGCGGTTCTTGCCTTGAAGGGCCCAGTTCAGCGGTTCTTGCCTTGAAGGGCCCAGTTCAGCGGTTCTTGAGACGGCGGGGCCCAGTTCAGCGGTTCTTGCCTTGAAGGGCCCAGTTCAGCGGTTCTTGCCTTGAAGGGCCCAGTTCAGCGGTTCTTGAGACGGCGGGGCCCAGTTCAGCGGTTCTTGAGACGGCGGGGCCCAGTTCAGCGGTTCTTGAGACGGCGGGGCCCAGTTCAGCGGTTCTTGAGACGGCGGGGCCCAGTTCAGCGGTTCTTGCCTTGAAGGGCCCAGTTCAGCGGTTCTTGCCTTGAAGGGCCCAGTTCAGCGGTTCTTGAGACGGCGGGGCCCAGTTCAGCGGTTCTTGCCTTGAAGGGCCCAGTTCAGCGGTTCTTGCCTTGAAGGGCCCAGTTCAGCGGTTCTTGCCTTGAAGGGCCCAGTTCAGCGGTTCTTGAGACGGCGGGGCCCAGTTCAGCGGTTCTTGCCTTGAAGGGCCCAGTTCAGCGGTTCTTGCCTTGAAGGGCCCAGTTCAGCGGTTCTTGCCTTGAAGGGCCCAGTTCAGCGGTTCTTGAGACGGCGGGGCCCAGTTCAGCGGTTCTTGAGACGGCGGGGCCCAGTTCAGCGGTTCTTGAGACGGCGGGGCCCAGTTCAGCGGTTCTTGAGACGGCGGGGCCCAGTTCAGCGGTTCTTGCCTTGAAGGGCCCAGTTCAGCGGTTCTTGCCTTGAAGGGCCCAGTTCAGCGGTTCTTGAGACGGCGGGGCCCAGTTCAGCGGTTCTTGCCTTGAAGGGCCCAGTTCAGCGGTTCTTGAGACGGCGGACGGTCTATGGCCAACTGCTAAATGCCTGGTGGTGCCCTCCTGGGCAGCGGGGATGGTGCTCCTTCACTGCCCACCTGGGCTGTGGGTGGTGGGGCCCTCCTGGCCAGCTGGGCTGGGTCCTCCCTGGGCAGCGGCTATGGGGCTGGTGGGCTCTCCCGGGGCAGCTGTGCCGGTTCCTCCCGGGGCAGCGGCTATGGGGGTTGTGGGCTCCTCCTGGGCAGCAGGCCTGCTGCCTGACCTCTCCAACTTGCTGCCCTTGCCCTCCTTAGTCGTCGGCCTGTGGCCCTTTCCTCCCTTTGGAGCTGTGGCTGGTGACTGTCTCTGGGTGGTGTCCGGGGGGGATGTAGAAGGCGGGCTCCTGCGGCGCCCCTTCCGCCTTCTGCTCCACTTCCCAGGGGGTGGGCTGGCTGTCCCCTTGCTGCTGGGCGAAGATCCAGACATGCGGGCTGGCGGGCTCCAATACCCCTGCACCCTTGTCAAGGGGGCTGCAGGGCTGGTGGTGGCTGAGGTGCTCTTCTTACCCCGACGAGAAGGAGGGGGGGGCTCAGGGTCAGGAAAGAAGTTAGTAGTGGCGAGGAAGAGCTTCTTGGGACAATGGAGAGTGGTAGGTACAGTGGGAATGGGAGTGGAGGGAGAGGATGTGGTTGTAGGTGAGTCACGTTTGCTGTCTTTGGGTGCAGGTGCAGGAGGGATAGGCTGTCGTGAGGTGGATGGCTGTTGGGTGGGTGGGTGGCTGCGTTTGTGTGGTGTGGAAGAGGGGGTGACAGACACAGTGGGAGAGGACACAGGGGACGTGTAAATGGCAGTGGGGGTGGTGACTGCACGTGTGCGGACTGGAGTGGAGGGTGTGCTGGTGATGGAAACACTGGCTGATGGTGAGGTGAATGGAGGTGTGAGTGTAGACGTCACAGGGAGGGAGGAGGGAGACGAGGAGGTGGGGGTCACAGAGGTGGTAGTGACTGTTGGCATGTCTGCATCGGAATGTTGCGTGTGTGAATGTCTGCGTGATCTGTGGTGCTTATGTTTGGATGAGCTTCTCTTGGGTGTTGAGGTGTGTGCAGGCTGGTCTGATGGTGTGGGTGGGACAGGCAGAGGAACAGGAGACTGGGAGGAGGGAGTTAGTAGAGGCAGGCAGGAGACAGGGACAATGGCTGCCGTCAGTGCTGAGGCCAGAGCCTGGAACGATCGCTGATGGGCAGCCTGACCCGAATGAATGCCCTCCAGGTACGCATTGCTGCGATGAACCTCCCTCTCCACCCCCTGGATGGCATTCAAAAGGGTAGTCTGCCCAACAATGAGCGTTCGGAGGAGGTCAATGACCTCCTCACTGAGGGCAGCGGGGGTAACAGGGGCAGGGCCTGAGGTGCCTGGGGCGAAGGAGATGCCCGGCTTCCTGGCAGAGCGGGCACGGGGCGAACGCGGAGGGGCTGCTGGGAGGGCGGAGATGGTGCGCTGGGTGGCGGCTGTACCTGTAATGGCGGGGGGCACGGATGGTGCCACCCCCGCAAGGGAGCCCCCTTCCGAGGACGTGTCCGTGTCGCTGCAGGCTCCAGTCGTCCCCGTCGTGGAGCTCCCCTCGCCCTCCGTCTCACTGGTCCAGTCTGACTCTGTGGCATGGCCCTCCTGGGCCATGTGAGATGCAGCTCCCTCCTGCCCCGATGCCACTTCTCCTCCGCCTGATGATGCTGATGCACACAAGCACAGAAAGACAAACAAAAAGGGGGGGGGAGAGAGGAATAAAGGGATATTGAGTACATGGATCTCCGGTACAGTTAGCGGACATGACAGACACAGATGCCCCCTGCACTAAGTTGCGCACTTGGGGTACGCTACGCATTCCGTGGAACATGCCCTACACGCCTAGAGTTGACAACTGCACCCATGGATGACACGGCCCAGGGATGGCTGTACTGACAAACTACTGAGGGTGGTGGCTGGGGACACAGGGGCTTACGGGGGTGCCCAGCCTACAGATATCGCCCTGGCCTAGGGGGACCCCCAGCCCTCCTCCCCCACCCAGACACCTCCACTGCGCGACAACAGAGTAGATAATGCTTGTACTCACCCCCTTGTGTCTGCTGTGCTGCCCTCACGCGCCCATCCAAATCAGGGTAGGCCACCGCCAGGATCCGGAACATCAGGGGGCTCAGTTGACGGCAGGCACCCCGCCTACGTTGGGAGGCCATCCCCAGCAGAGACTCGGCGGTCTTCTTGGTCCCGCGGCAGATGTCCTCCCACCTCTTGCGGCAGTGGGTGCCCCGTCGATGGTGGACCCCCAGGGCCCGGACTTCCTTGGCGATGGCACGCCAAATCCCGATCTTCTCATGGGCGCGGACCTATGTGACACTTACAAGGAGGGAGAAATACCACGTTCAAGTTACTCAGCATTTTCCTTTCCAGTGGCCCAACGCCCCCCATCCCCGCCAGGCCCCCCGCCAGGCCCCCCGCCATGCCCAACATGCCCCCCATCCCCGCCAGGCCCCCCGCCATGCCCCCCGCCATGCCCAACATGCCCCCCATCCCCGCCAGGCCCCCCGCCATGCCCAACATGCCCCCCATCCCCGCCAGGCCCCCCGCCAGGCCCAACATGCCCCCCATCCCCGCCAGGCCCCCCGCCAGCCCCAACATGCCCCCCATCCCCGCCAGGCCCCCCGCCAGGCCCCCCGCCATGCCCAACATGCCCCCCATCCCCGCCAGGCCCCCCGCCAGGCCCAACATGCCCCCCATCCCCGCCAGGCCCCCCGCCAGGCCCCCCGCCAGCCCCAACATGCCCCCCATCCCCGCCAGGCCCCCAAGCCAGCCAGTGGCCCCAAATCCATATTGAATTAAACTCACTTGTTGGTCTGGAGGACCGTAGAGTAGCGCATACTGTGGGAGGACCCCATCCACAAGTTTCTCCAACTCCTCTCCAGTGAAGGCAGGGGCCCTTTCCCCAGTCGCAGCAGCCATTGTCCCTTCCAGACCAAGGTCACAGCAACACTTGCAGTATAGGTCCTCTCCTGTGAAAGTTCAAGTCGCAAGTGGATAAGTAGATAGAAAATGGCGGTCACGTCCGCGGCGGTGCGTACCGCGGCGGTGCGTCCCGCCACCGCCGGCGCCCTTCGCCATTGGCTCCTGAAACCCATAGGCTTCAATGTTAACCAATGCGGCTTCGCGCCGCGGTCTTCGCCCGCCGCCCGCCGCGGTGTGCCACGCCAGCGCATTGACCTCACATCCCATTGTCACACTTCACAGGTCAGGCAGCCGCCATTTCCAGGGCCCACATGGCTCAATTTCAACTGCGTCACACAGGCCTAGGCCTTGCATAGCCACTCAGACACGCCATTCACTGCATAGAGAATCGTATACTGTGCTAGCTGTGAGTACGTACCTGTGGGTTGCCTGACTGTGTGCTCCATGTTGTCCTTCCTAGGCACCGTCCGCTGGGTTGGGCGAGGAGACGGATGAATCCTCCCGTGTACCGACCGCTGGTGGACCTGTCGACAATGGAAGAACGCCACATTATCCTGACCTACCGTCTTAACCGTGCCACTATCCATGAACTGTGTGCCCAGCTGGAGCCCGACCTGATGTCCCCCATCCGCCAACCCACAGGGATTCCCCCTCTGGTGCAGGTCATGTCAGTACTCCATTTCTTGGCAAGTGGGTCATTTCAGACAACCGTGGGAATTGCTTCCGGGATGTCTCAGCCCATGTTTTCGAAGGTGTTATCCAGAGTGTTGTCTGCCCTGATGAAATCCGTGAGGAACTACATCATTTTCCCTGAGGTGGGCGAATTGGCTACAGTGAAGGGTGATTTCTACGCCCTTGGACATATTCCCAACGTAATTGGTGCCATTGATGGGACCCATGTGGCTTTGGTTCCCCCAAGAGACAGGGAGCAGGTGTACAGGAACAGAAAAAGTTACCATTCAATGAACATCCAGGTGGTGTGTTTGGCTGACCAGTACATCTCGCATGTAAATGCCAAATTCCCAGGGTCAGTGCATGACGCCTACATCCTCAGGAATAGCAGCATCCCTTACGTGATGGAACAGCTACAGAGACACCGTGTATGGCTAGTGGGGGACTCTGGGTACCCCAACCTGTCGTGGCTACTGACCCCAGTAAGGAATCCCCGGACCAGGGCAGAGGAACGGTACAATGAGGCCCATGGGCGTACTAGGAGGGTGATCGAACGCACCTTTGGCCTCCTAAAGGCCAGGTTTAGGTGCCTGCATATGACCGGTGGATCCCTAATGTACTCACCTAAGAAGGTGTGTCACATCATCGTGGCCTGCTGCATGCTTCACAACCTGGCTTTGCGCCGCCAGGTGCCTTTCCTGCAGGAGGATGGTCGAGACGGTGGTGTTGTGGCAGCGGTGGAACCTGAGGAGAGTGACGAGGAGGAAGACGACGGGGCTGAAACAGACAACAGGGACAGAATCATTGAACAGTACTTCCAATAGGACACAGGTAACATTTCAAAGATAATTTAGTAAATGTTAACTACTCTGCAGCATCTCTGCTGCCTGTCTATTTTCCCCAGTGTATGATGACTGAGTTTTGGCTTTTCCCTCCCTATTTCAGATCTGGGGTCCCCACTACGAGTCCTGTGCTTCGTTTCCCCATGGACTACAGCTTTGTGGCAGCTGTTTGTTGACTTCACCATGTACAAGGACATATTTGCACTGTCATGTCAATTACAATCTATTGAAATCACAGCCAGACTCCTGATATTTTGGTGCAAAATAGGTGTTTATTGAAGTGCTCAAAATGGGATGGGTGGTTTCAAGTGGGTGGGGGCTATGGTGAAGGAATGTCCATGGCAGAGTCCAGAGTAACAGTCACACAGGTGCATTGTCCAGAGGCCTGTGGAGAGATGGAGCATGGGCAGTTCAAGGATGGACAGGGTGACAATGTGGGACAGTGGGATGACATCAGGTGGTATCCTTTGCTGGCGGGGGTCTTGACATCCTACTCTGTCTTCTTGCGAGATCTCAGGGCCCTCTTGCGGGGTGGTTCTTCTCCTGCAGGAGGTGGGGTTCTGGTGGGCTGCTGCTGTGCGGGGGCCTCCTGTCCACTAGCGCCGGCGGAGGTGGATGGCTGTTCTTGGTCCAGGCTAGTGGCAGGGGCCCTTGGGTGTTGTTCAGTGTCCGCCCTGCTGTTTACGAGGTCCTGCAGCAGCCCTACCATGGTAACCAGGGTGGTGTTGATGGCTCTGATGTCCTCCCTGTACCCCCGATAGTGTTCCTCCTGCAGCACCTGGATCTCCTGGAACCGGGCCAGTACCGTCGCCATCGTCTCCTGGGAGCGGTTGTATGCTCCCATGATGGTGGTGAGGACCTCGTGGAGAGTGGGTTCCCTGGGCCTCTCCTCCCCCCCCTGTCGCACAGCTGCCCGCCGAGTTGCCCTGTTTCCCTGGGCCTCTGCCCCCTGGCCGGTGTGCCCACTACCACTGCCCCCAGGTCCCTGTTGTTGTTGGGGTGGTGGGTTATCCTGGGTGCCCTGTAGTGGTAGACACACCGCAGATTGACGCGCCCTGGAGACAGAGGCATGGGCCCGCTGGGTGGGAGCTGTGCTGGTGTTCCCAGAGGGGTTAGGGTCTATAGTGGCCTGTGCCTGTGTGAGGGGAACCGACTGTCCAGAGGTCCCCGATGGTCCGGGCTGGTCATCGGTGTCCAGATCGACAGAGCTGCTGTCATCGCTGACGGCCTCTTGGGTGGGGGGTGTGGATAATTCTGGCCCCTCCGCCGCGGTGTGTTGACGGTCGGGTCCTGCAGGGGTATAGAGGTATGGTTATAGTTTCAATGTGTGGCATATGGGTGTATCTGTGGGTTCCCGTGTCCCCAAGTGCTGGCATTCGTGTGTGGGGGCTTTGGTGAGGGTGGCTTGTGGGGGGGATGTGTATATGCATTGGGCATGCTTTGGTGATGGGTGTCCATGCTTAGTGGACGCATGCAGGCCTAGGTTTTGGGATGTGTGGGTTGTGATGGTGAGACATTGGCGGGGAATAGGTGTGCTGGGGGTGGGGGTGAGGATGGTGGTGGGGGTGAGGGTGGGGGTGAGGGTGGGGGTGAGGATGGGGGTGGGGGTGAGGGTGGGGTTCGAGGATGGGGGTGAGGGTTGGGGTCTGATTTGGCATGCAGGTGGGGGGGAAGCAGTATTGAAGCTTCAACTTACCAGTATCCATTCCTCCGCCGACTCCTGCGAGGCCGTCAGGATGCAGGATGTTCAAGACTTCCTCCTCCCATGATGTGAATTGTGGGGGTTGAGGTGGGGGTCCTCCGCCAGTCTTCTGCACGGCGATGTTGTGCCTGGATACCATGGAACGCACCTTCCCCCGTAGGTCGTTCCATCGCTTCCTGATGTCTTCCCGATTTCTGGGGTGCTGTCCCACTGCGTTCACCCTGTCGACAATCCTCTGCCATAGCTCCGTCCTCCGGGCAATGCTGGTGTATTGTATCTGTGTGCCGAACAGCTGGGGCTCTACCCGAACGATTTCCTCCACCATAACCCTGAGTTCTTCGTCTGTGAAGCGGGGTTGTCTTTGGGGTGCCATGGGGTGGTGTGTATGATGTGTGGGGTGGAGTATGTGTATTTAAGTGAGTTGAGTGTGGTGGTGTGTGTTGTTTTGTGTGTGGATAGTGTGTGGGTGATGGTGTTGAGTGGCTGTTATGTTTTGGATGCTGGTGTCTCGCTCTTGTCTTCTTTACGAATTTTTAAGCGTAGGGGTTTGTGGGTGATGTGGGTGGGTGTTTTATATTGTATTGTGTGTGTGGGAGTGGTGTGTGTATGTGTATCAGGTGTGTGGGATTCAAATCGTCCAATGTGGGTGAGTTTTGTTCGTTTGTGTGTATTCTGACCGCGCCGGTGTGTCCCGCCAATGGAATACCGCGTTTGAATGACCGCCGCGTGGATTCGTGGGTCGTAATGGCATGGGCGTATTTCTGTTGGCGTGGCGGTGGAGGTTTGGTCACCTCCACCTTTCCGCCGACCGCTGGTCTGGCGGTCTGTTGTGGCGGTCGGATTTTCGGAGGTTTGCCTTCTGCGGGTCAGAATGACCGTGGCGGGTTTCCGCGACCACGGCGGGATTATGGAGGATTTCTGACCGGCGGTAGGCGCCTTTTACCGCCGAGGTCAGAATGACCACCAATATGTCAAGTTCCAGTGTTTTGGCACCTCCTCTATCAGGGCATTAACTGGTACTCTGTTAGCATGCTGAATAATCCGCAACTGCTTCCAGGCATTTAAAAAATGGCTGAAATGAGTGCAGACTTTTCTGCTGGTAGTCAGTATGTTGCTGACTTTTTTGAGAAAGTCTTGTACAACCAGGTTGATGCAGTGCGCTAAACACAGGACCCTGAAATAGCCACCATCTGTCATGGCCTTGACTATGTAACTGCCACTGTCTGTGGCAAAAAAAAAACAATTTGGAGACCTATGGGTCGCAGCCATTTAAAAACCCTGATGTTAAATTCATCCAAGATGTTTGCAGCTGCATGTGATTTCTCCATGGGAACATGGCTACTGTTGTATGCCTCCGAACTCTCTTAAAACTTTCTTCAGGGACAAGACCTGTAGATAGCTTTTGCTTTACCCCTGCAAAAGAGATCCAGTGTGCAGTGATACAAATGTAACCAGTCGCCTAACAACTGATCCACATGTCTGCCCTCAGGTGGATAGTGTGGACAATACGTTGCTGCAAAGCTTATCCAACCAATTACAGTGCTGGATTAGCAACTCTGGCAAAGTAGGTCCAACTTGAAACCTTCCCTTTTGGGCAGATGGCTGCTATAAATTATAAGAATCCCACTTCTTTCACAAAAGAAAACGGGAGGAGGTCCAGCACTAACATTTTTGCCAGCGTTCCATTGTAGAAATGTGCTGTTGGGTGGTTGCAGTCATAGGGCCCCTCCGGCCTAAACATTCCCATAACAGTAGCTTGGATTTTCTTATTTTCTGAGGGACTGGTGCAGGCAAACTTCGAGAAGTAGGTTGTGTTAGACTCAATGTAAATCTTGGACTGTCACTGTATGCTGTGGTGTCACCATCTGACATCTGACGCTGTTGTGTTGACTCTCATTATCCTAATGAGGTTGCTGGATTCGGGCACCAGCATCACCGGAATTGTGTGAACTCAGTCCAATCCCACACCATGAGACAATTGTCAGCCTAATCTGTTTCTGTCCAAATAGCAGCACCTCATCTCTGCCCAAGAGGAGGAATGATTTGTGGCAACTGAGCGAATGACCTAATGACTTCTCAGGGAAATCGTGGTGTATCAGATCTCATCCTTTTCTCTCAGTTACATTAATCCCACACATGCAAAGACAAACAGAGGCAGTAAATAGTTCAATAAAATTTATTGAATTAGCTGTGTCTTAGATAAAATGGCATGAATTGCAATAATTAGAATTATAAAAACACTCTTTCCACCCACCTGAGCCAGACCAAAGATCTCCTTACCTTCAGGAAACTTCTGTAGACCTGGCTGTTCGAGCAGTAGCAGCACCTCCCCCCCTCCTGCCCTGCTCCCTAGCGCCTTGAGACCCTCAAGGGTGAGAAGTGCGCTTTACAAATTCCTGATTGATTGATTGATTGAAACATGCTAAAAGCAAAATGGTGACAACAAAAGTGAATCACAAGAAAAGTCCCACCATACTATCACTATGCATAATATACGTGGTTCCTAACTAAGCTATGTTAGAGCACAGCATGATAAGCCCCAATCTGCACTTCAGGATTCCCTCCTGAGAAGACAAAATCCCCCATACCTGAGCAAGGAAGTGTGTTGTCTATAGAGACACCAACCTTATGTAGGCCAGGGAACTTGTAGTCTCAACAAGCTGTAGCAAAGTCAATCAGCATGTGGTTGTGGTCATCTGGCTGGAATCTCCCTCCAACTTATTTGTGACAGAGAAGTTCTTTTATAATAAAACTGCTGATGTTCTGAGAAAATGTCCCCAAGTGAGGATGTGTGTGTTTCTGTGACTGTTGGAGACGCATTGCACCACTTTGCCGGCAACCCTATCTCGCTGCAGCCTTGAGGAAAGGACAAAGTGAAAAGAATGTCTCGCAAAGAAATACACTGCTTTCCTAGGCGAAATAACAACTAGGTTGTAGGAGGCTGGCCTGGCTTATAGTAGGTACCTGATGGTACTTACACCTTGTTCCAGGTCCAGTTATCCCTTATTAGTAGATTAGTAGTGTTCTAGCAGCTTAGGCTGATAGAGGTAGCTATAGCAGAGCAGCTTAGGCTGAACTAGGAGACATGCAAAGCTCCTACTATGCCACTTATATCATATGGCACTATGGGGGTCATTACGACCCTGGCGGCCGGCGGTAAGTTGGTGGTAACACCGCCAACAGGCTGGCGGTGTTCCGCCAGCAATTATGACCGTGGCGGAAAAGCCACGGTCATACCGCCGGCCCCTCCACTTTCCCACCAGGTTTCCGCCTGGCGTTCATAATCCCCAGGGCAGCGGTGCAAGCACCGCTGCCCTGGGGATTATGAGTCCCCGACCGCCGGCCTGTCCATGGCGGTACACACCGCCATTGAAAGGCTGGCGGTAAGGGGACTTGGGGTGCCCCTGGGGGCCCCTGCACTGCCCATGCACTTGGCATGGGCAGTGCAGGGGCCCCCAGGCATAGCCCCGTCGCGCATTTCACTGCCCGAATTTCGAGCAGTGAAATGCGCGACCGGTGCTACTGCACCCGCTGCACATCAGCATTGCCGCCGGCTCTATTACGAGCCGGCAGCAATGTTGATGTGACATTTCCGCTGGGCCAGCGGACCGTCCGCTGGCCCAGCGGAAATGTCATAATAGGGAGCCAGGAATACCGCCGGCAATGGCGGTATTCTGGCTCCCGCGGCCTCGGTGGTCTTTTTGAAAGACCGCCGAGTTCGTAATGACCCCCTATATCACACGAAACACAATACTCAGAGTTACTAAAAATAAAGGTACTTTATTTTAGTGACAATATACCAAAAAATATCTCAGAGGATATACTCCCTTAGGAGGTAAGTCAAATACACAAAATATACACACAAACCAAAATCAGGGAAGTAAACAGTTAGAAAAGTAGTGCAAACACTGTAGAATGCAATAGGATGAGAAAGGCCTAGGGGCAGCACAAACCATATACTAAGAAAGTGGAATGCAAACCACTTAGGGACCCCTGGCCTAGTGTAGTGTGTAGAGGGTCACTGGGAGTGTAAGAAAATACTAAGGGTATCCAAGATTCCCCACCCCAAGACCCTGAAAAGTAGGAGTAAAGTGATACTACTTTCCCGGAAACACACTAAACTCGTGATAGGAGATTCTGCAAAGACCACAACAGACTGCAAAGCACTGAAGACGGATTCCTGGACCTGAGGACCTGCAAAGGAAGGGGACCAAGTCCAAGAATCACGAAAGTGTCCGGGGGGGCAGGAGCCCACTTAACCCCGGATGAAGGTGCAAAATGGCTGCCTCTGGATGGAAGAAGCTGAAGATTCTGCAACAAAGAAAGGTGCTAGGAACTTCTCCTTTGTGCAGAAGATGTCCCACGGAGTGCTGGAGGATGCAGCGTTGTTTCTTTGGAGAAAGACTGCAAACAAGCCTTGCTAGCTGCAAAGGTCACATTTGAAGAAAAAGGGTGCTTCCCAGGCCCAGGAAGGACCAGGACGTCGCCACTTGGAAGAGGAGACAGAGGGTGCCCTCAGCAAGACAGAGAGCCCATGCACAAGAAGGCGTCACCCACAGAAGTACTTGAACATGGGTTCAAGAAAACTGAGCACAGCGGTCGTCTCAACACTACAGAAGAGGGTCCCACAAAGCCGGTGGTCAACTCAGTGAGTTGAGCAATGTAGGACGGAGTGCTGAGGATCTGGGCTAGGCTGTGCACGAAGGATTCCTTGCAAAAGTGCACAGAAGCCCTAGCAGCTGCAGTTCACGCAGTACACATGATTACTCTCTGGTGAGGGGAGGCAAGGACTTACCTCCTCCAAATTTGGACAGTTGAACCGCTGGACAGTCTGGGGTCACTTGGGTCCACCACCTGTGTTCCAGGGGCCACGCTCGTCAGGATGAGAGGGGTCCCAGAGTACCGGTGATGCTGAAGTTTGGTGCCTGCTGAAGCTGGGGGAAGATTCCGTTGACCCACAGGAGATTTCTTCTTGGCTTCCAGTGCAGGGTGAAGGCAAACAGCCCCCAGAGCATGCACCACCAGGAAACAGTCGAGAAAGCCAGCAGGATTAGGTGCTACAATGTAGCTGGTAGTCTTCTTGCTACTTTGTTGCAGTGTTGCCAGCGTCCTGGAGCAGTCAGCGGTCGATCCTTGGCAGAAGGCAAAGAGGGAGATGCAGAGGAACTCTTGTGAATTCTTGAAGTCGTTATCTGAGGAAAAACCCCCAGGAGAGACCCTAAATAGCCCTCAGAGGAGGATTGGCCACCTAATGAGGTAAGCACCTATCAGGAGGGGTCTCTGACATTACCTGCTGGCACTGGCCACTCAGAGGCCTCCATTGTGCCCTCACACCTCTGGATTCAAGATGGCAGAGGTCTGGGACACACTGGAGGAGCTCTGGGCACCACCCCTGGGGTGGTGATGGACAGGGGAGTGGTCACTCCCCTTTCCTTTGTCCAGTTTCACACCAGAGCAGGGACTGGGGGTTCCCTGAACCGATGTAGACTGGCTTATGCAAGGAGGGCACCATTTGTGCCCTTCATAGCATTTTCAGAGGCTGGGGGAGCCTACTCCTCCCCAGCCCTTAACACATATTTCCAAAGGGAGAGGGTGTAACACCTTCTCTCAGAGGAAATTCTTTGTTCTGCCTTCCTGGGACTGGGCTGCCCATACCCCAGGAGGGCATAACCCTGTCTGTGGGTTGGCAGCAGCAGTAGCTACAGAGAAAACCTCAGAGAGCTTGTTTGGCAGTACCCGGGGTTCATAGTGGAGCCCCGGGGATGCATGAGATTGCCACCCCAATACCAGATTTGGCATGGGGGGACAATTCCATGATCTTAGACATGTTACATGGCCATGTTCGGAGTTACCATTGTGACGCTGTACATAGGTAGTGACCTATGTACAGTGCAATGGTGTCCCCGCACTCACAAAGTCCGGGGAAATTGCCCTGAACTATGTGGGGGCACCTTGGCTAGTGCCAGGGTGCCCTCACACTTAGTAATTTTGCACCTAACCTTCACTGAGTGAGGGTTAGACATATAGGTGACTTATAAGTTACTTAAGTGCAGTGTAAAATGGCTGTGAAATAACGTGTGCGTTCTTTCACTCAGGCTGCAGTGGCAGTCCTGTGTAAGATTTGTCTGAGCCCCCTATGGGTGGCAAAAGAAATGCTTCAGCCCATAGGGATCTCCTGGAACCCCAATACCCTGGGTACCTAGGTACCATATACTAGGGAATTATAAGGGTGTTCCAGTGTGCCAATTAGAATTGGTGAAAATGGTCACTAGGCTATAGTGACAATTTTAAAGACAGAGGGAGCATAAGCACTGAGGTTTTGGTTAGCAGAGCCTCAGTGACACAGTTAGGGCCAGATGTAGTAAGATATGATTTTGAGACTCGGAAATTGCGAGTCGGTGCGACTCGCAATTTCCAAGTCGCAAATCATATGCAGAATGGTGTCTCAGGCACCTTCTGCGAATCGCAAGGGGGTCGCAAAGACCCACCTCATAAATATTAATGAGGTGGGTCGCAATTTGCGACCCCCTTGTGATTCCCTGCACTCACAGGGATGGTAGCCTGCTAGAGACAGCAGACCTCCATGTCTGTGACTGCTTTTTTAATAAAGCATTTTTTTTTTTTGTTTTGCAGCCCGTTTTCAATACAAAAGAAGAAATGAAACCATTTGTTTTTGTTTTTTCAGGTAGGCAGTTGTCTATTGGACCACTGCCTGCTCTGAGAAAATATTTATGGCGACATTCACAAAGGGGAAGGGGTCTCATGGGGACCCCTTCCCTTTTGCGAATGAGTGAGCACCCACTTGACATGGGTGCTAACTGCGAATTGCTTTGCGACCGCGTTCATGGTCACAAAGCAATTCTGCATCGCGGTGCGAATCGCAAATAGGAAGGGAACACCCCTTCCTATTTGCGAGTCACATTCCCATTTTGCGAGTCAGAACCGATTGTGAATCGCGATGCGTGTTTTGCATGGCGCAAACTGCGAATTTCGCAGTTTGCTCCATGCAAAATGCTTCGTACATCTGGCCCTTAGTCACTACACGGGTACACATATTGAGGCCACAAACTATGAGCACTGGGGTCCTGGCTAGCAGGATGCCAGTGAGACAGGCAAAAACAAACTTGCATACATGTAAAAATGGGGGTAACATGCCAAGCAAGATGGTACTTTCCTACATAGGTAAAGAAAATAAAACAGCGCCATGAATGTGGCCGATTCTGAAATAATAAAAATGAAGCAGAATAAAATGTAACTGGGCTAAAGGGCACAAGCAGCAGGCTTAGTTGTTAAAATAACGTGCCTAAAGGCATTACTAAAATGGCTATACAACAACTCTGAGTCTTCTTGTGCCATTATGAGGTCGCTGAGACGGGTGATTCTGGTGTACTGCTGGGGACAGAGATGCTCTGCATGAGGATGTCACCCTCTTCTTCCTCATCATGACCTCCCCCAGTGATTGGACTTTTAACTGATGTTTCCTGGCTCTCCTCACCATCAACACCTCAACCACGTTCAGCAATTTTTTTAAGGTGCTCCTCCCACCGAATTTTGTGATGTTTTTTCATATCAGTCATTTGGCCTCCAGTATCATAATATGAACATGCTTACCTCAACTTCCACTTAAAACGCTCAGGCCCATATTTATACTTTTTCACGCAAAACTGCGTTAGCGCAGTTTTGCGTGAAAAAGTATAGCGCTGGCTAGCACCATTCCAAAACGCCAGCCGGGTGCCATATTTATGGAATGGTGCTAGCCAGCACTAAGGACGCTAACAGGGTGGGGGAGGCGTAGGGGAAACAGGAGCTTGTGCGCTAAATTATGGTGCTACACTGTTTAGAGGCAAATTAATGCCTCTAAGCAGTGTAGCCCCATTTTCTGGTGCACAACCCCATGGACATGGCTCCTGTCTTAATAAAGTCCCCAAGTCAGGGTCCCCGACTGTGGGGAAAAAAATAATAATACATACTGGGATTTACCTGGGATGGGTCCCCCATCCTGTCGTTTCCCTCTGGTGTAGGTGTCCCTGGGGCCAGGGAAGGGCACCTGTGGGCTCTTTCCATGGAAATATGCCTACAGGTCCCCTATTACCTGCTCATACCTAGGCATTAATTAATGGGGCTAAGCAAGCTTAGCGCCATTAGTTAATGCCCCCAGCTCCCGGAGCTGGATTTTAGCACAGGGGATAAATATGGCGCTAAGGCTATATCGTCCTTTTCTGGATGGGAACACCTACCTTGCATCTCAGTGACGCAAGGTAGGGTTTCACATCCAGAAAACGACATTAACTTCATAACTTTGGTGATAGATATATCTAGCACCAAAGTATAAATATGGAGTTGGGTTTGCACTGAATTAGCGTAAAAAAATGAGCTAATTCAGCACAAACTGAGTATAAATATGGGCCTCAGTTGGCAGTGTCACTAAGCTGCACAAGCAGAGGAGATTGGAGGTCTGACGTCACTGTACAGGCTTTCCTGTCTGGCAGTACTGCAGGTCTCTTCTCTTGTGCTCCTAAAAGCAAGCAAGCAAGAAAAACATTCTTGGCATTGTTGCAGTTTAAATTAGTAAAAACAAAGGCAATATTAGTGTGTTGGGTCACTTAGGTAATAATAAATCAATCACTTTAAAACCACACTACCATACCATAAAATTTAATTTCCAATCAGGATAGTACAACATACAGATAAAGCTATTAACTTTATGTCCATCTATTCTAAAGGAGACACTTGTGGCAGTCAGGGATGTGCATGGGTAAATGGAATAAGCTTTAAAAAAAATAAGGTTAGTGTGCGCCTCTGGCAGGTAATGTTGTTGTCGTCCAGGGGGAAATGGAACAATCATTAAAAAAATGAATGATGCTGTCGGAATCCAGGAGAAATTTGAATTATGCCTAAAAAGAACTGCATGCTGTTGCCCGGCTGTGCGCCTATGGTGGATGGATGGATCGATCAAGGCAAAATGCAAATAAATAAAGAAAGAATTAAATAGAAAAATAGGAATAAAAAATAAAAAATAAAAAAATACAATGAAATAAAAAAAACATGTAAAATAGACATAATAAAATAAAAATTAAATAAAAAAGATAAATCATTGTTTATGTTTATATGAGAGGATGAGGAAAAAACCTATTGTAAGGCAAGGAGGTGCAAAGTAAAAAATGCAAAAAAATGCATGCAATATAAGCACTGTTCATCAAAATCATATTTATAATATACATATACTACAATGATCCTTAAGCATATTATTAAATTGATAACATATCCATCCACGCAAGCCTATGGCAAAGGCACACTGGCTGGATGCACAGCCACATGGTGAAATAACAACAGTGAGCAAAGAGACATGGGCAACAAAGCATGCATGCAAACCTACAGCAAAGTCACACTGGCTGGATGCACAAAATGGCTGCCAGCCACATGGCTAGACAACAGTGAGCAAGGAGGCGTGGGGAACAAAGAGCACATGCAAGCCTATGACAAAGGCATACTGGCTGGATGTACAAAATGGCTGCCAGCCACATGGCTAAACAACAACAGTGAGCAAGGGGGCATGCATGGGGCACAGGGAATACATGCAAACATATGGCAAAAGTGCACAGGCTGGATGCACAAAATGGACGCCAGCCACATGGTCAAACAACAACAGTGAGCAAGGAGGCATGGGGAACAAAGAACACATGCAAGCCCATGGCAAAAACACACAGGCTGAATGCACAAAATGACTGCCAGGCACATGGTCAAACCACAACAGCCAGCAAGGAGACATGGTGAACAAAGAACACATGTAAGCCTATTGCAAAGGCACATGGCTAGATGCACAAAATGGCTGCCAGCCATATGGTCAAAGAACAACAGTGAGTAAGGAGGCATGGGGAACAAAGAACCCTGTAGTAAGGATGCCACTTTAGTCAGGTAGGAATAATTAGTTTATTGATTAGACTCCTTGCACATCATCTCGTCTCTCCAGATCCTCTCCAGTCACCTCACAGCCACTTCAACATTCTAAGGTGCATTCCTAGGTGTTCCATCACTCAACATTCTAAGGAGAGCATCAGGAGTGTCCCAACATGAGATAGGTTATTACACTACGCAAGTAGACTTGTTAACAAAATGGAAATATAACTGTGTGAATAAAAACCTTAAGTTGAAGATACTTCTAATAATAAGAAGTAAAGAATACAGAATAATCATAGATTATAACACATCTCCCTTCCTCAATAATGAAACCAAAAGTCCTTGTGCCATGACCGACGTGCTATTGTCCTTGGGCAATTATCAAAGCTGCTCTGATCGAGCGAATCTTCTGTCTTTCCATCAGACTCCAGCTTCGTCGTTGCACCAGGGTCATGGCTGCAGGTTATTCGATCCATGCACCATACTCTGCCATCCTCCAATGTCACTACGTTCTTTTGTACCCTAATGATCCTCATCGGTTTAGAGAACTTGCTGCCTTCTTTCTGGGAGGGTCCTGGGAGCTTGACTCTAACCCACTGTCCTACTCTCCATGGTTTACTTTTTGTACCAAATTTTTTATCATACCACATCCTGTATTTTCCTTGATTCTGTCGGACACATCCTGCCGCATTTCTCGTGCTGCACCCAGTGAGGTTCCCCACCCTTTAATCAATTAGTATTAAGTTTGGTTCCTGGTAGCCTTCCCTTAAGTGACAGGAATGGGGATATCCTTGTAACCAAATTAGGTGTGGTATGGTGTGACCACATCATTTGTTTAAGAGCTGTTTCTCCTGATTCATGAGATATAGTGGCCATTTGCAGACACTCCTTAATCATTCTGTTGACTCCTTCTACTAGATCATTTGCTTTGGGATTGTATAACGCCGTTCTAAAATGCTGGACACCGCTTTTCTTTAAGAACTCCTTCATAGCTCCTGACATGAACTGCACTCCATAGTCAGTCACTAGTGTGCTAGGGATGCCTTCACCTCGTGAACTCCTCCATTAGGAAAACAATTACATCCTGAGTGGTCACTTGATCCACTATTTTGGTCATTATCCAGTGTGAGTGGTAATCCACCAAAACTAATAAGAACCTTCCTTTTGTGCTGGAATGAGTATGAGGTCCTAAAATGTTTAATCCTAACTTGTCCCATGGTTTTATTGGAACTTCTATGGGAGACAATGGAGACTCCTGTGTAATCTTAGTCTTATCACTCATAGCACATTTAACACAATCTCTCACTGTATTCTCTACTAACCTATTCATGGTGGGGAACCAATACGTGGCTCGAAGTTTACTTTTGGTGAAATTTCTTCCCAGATGGCCCTCATGAGTTTACAAGTTTGTGCCATAATTCATCAGGAGGTATTATTCTTTCCCCTCTCATCACCATGTCATCAGAAATATGTAGTTCCGACCTCACCTCCCAATACCCTTTCAACTCTTCATCCAAATGTTTGGATCTTTCTGGCCACCCATTAATTATATTTTCCTTTAACAATTGCAATGTCTGATCATTCCTTGTTCCCGTAACCCATTCTTCTTTGGTAAGACCCCTCAAGTCCACATACAACACCGGTTCAAGTGTTTCACCTATTCCCTCATCCTCTCCCTTCCTTGGTAATCTCGACAAACAGTCAGCTATGATGTTTCTCTTGCCAGCAACATACTCCATCCCAAAGTTAAAGCCCTCCAAGCCTAGGATCCATTGGCTATACGCAGAATAGCGTGTTCTCTCCATTTCGAGGTGAATATGAAAGTGATCTGTCCTGACACAGAAGGGTAAACCCCACAGGAAAAATGTAAAGTGATTAATGGCCCAATAACATGCCAGAGCCTCTCTTTCTATTGTGGAGTAATTAATTTCCGCATCTCTAAGAGATTTGAACGCAAACGCTGCAATCCTCTCTTGCCCCTCCACCAACTGAGATAAGGTGGCCCCTCAACCCTTTCCACTGGCATCGGTGGTTAGCCAGGTTTTCCTTTTTGGGTCAAAATTTCCTAGGCTCAGACATTTGGTTATAGCCTCCTTCACGTTATCAAATGCTGCTTGGCAATCTAAACTCCATTTGAATGGAATATTTTTTTTTAACAGGGTCCTTATAGGTGCCGTGACCTCAGCGAAATTGTGTACGAATTTTGCCATGAATTCTGCTAACTCCAAGAAGGATTTAAGTTCCTCCTTTTTGGTGGATGCTGGGGCTTCCTTTACGGCAACAACAAAATCACATTTAGGTTCCACTCCATCCTTTGTTATTTTATGGCCAAGGTATTCTACTGATTCTACGCCTATTTGGCACTTATCCCTCTTGATGGTCATACCTGCATCATCCAGAGCTTTAAATACCCTGCTCAGAATGGAATTATGTTCACACTATGTATTTCCATAAACCAATATGTCGTCTTGGAAACACATTATTTGGTTAATTCCTTGCAAAATACTTTGCATGATTCGCTGGAACACTGCTGCAGCAGAGGCAAGGCCAAATGGCATTCTACAGTACCTAAAGGCTCCAAAAGGAGTAATGAAGGATGTGAGTGGGCAAGAAGAAGGATGGAGTTCCACCTGATGGTATGCAGATGATAAATCTATTGCACTGAAACATTTAGCTGAACCTATTGTACTTACCCTAGGTAAGGGGAACCTATCAACCCATATTTTGGCGTTCAAATCTCTCGTCAATGCATAGACGTATGTGTCTGCCACACAGTTTCTTGGTGACTACAATGGGGGCCAACCACAAAGAACTTTCTATAGGTTCTCTAACCCCTTGCTCAACCAATTTGTTAAGTTCTTGTTTCAATGGTTCCTGCATAAGGTAAGGAACAGGTCTGGCCTTGTGAACTACTGGGACAGCATTTTCTTTTACCTTAATTTTGTGTTGATAGTTCTTTAACAGTCCAAATCTATCCTCAAATAATCTAGGGAATTCCTCACATACGCTCTCCCCAAAACTGGGCATGTCCACCAGCAATACTTTTTCCCTGTTGTTAGGGTCTAGTTTGATACCAAGTTCCTTTTGATGTCTCCACCCTAACAGATTGGATCCCTTGTTTGTGAAATACACATTGCCATCAGTATGGCGATCCTTGAAGGTTGTACGTAGCTTTAACATTCCCCTCAGGGCTATGGGATCGCTATTATACCCTCCAGGATTAATGTCTACTGTTTGCAATTTATATCCCTTGCTTTGGAAACTATCTTCAAATGTCCTGTAATTCATGAAAATGAATGGTGAACAAGAGTCTGCAAATGCTCTTACACTTATTCCATCTAATTCAATATCACAAGCCGGATATGCATTGTCAGTCTGTCTAACTTCATCTGTTTCTTTTACTTGAAGTACAAATTTGTTTTTTAAATCTGTGACTTCTTCAACCTTGTGCAAAGCTTTCTTATCATTTCTTTCATTTTTACACACTCGTGCATGATGCCCTCTAGCTTCTCACTTCCTGCATAAGCAATTGCGAGCAGGACACATGGGATTGTTAGCCAGGTGTCTGCAGCTCCCACATCTAATACACTTGCTCTTACTCCCTTCTATGTTGATTGCTGTGTTTTTCTTAAGTGAAATTTCATGCATCCTAGTGTCTTCCTCCTGATTAAACTCTCTATTTTCCTGCTTATGGCAGACTCTAACTTCATTCACCCCATCAGACTCTGAGGAGTGTTTAATTTCCTTCATACATTCCGCTGTGTGCTCTATAATTTTTGCTATATCCACGGCTTCCTTTAGGGCAGGATTATGGGCTAGTAACCTTTCCTGCTCCCTAATTTTATTGGTGCACCTTACTTATTGATCATGAATTAAGGAGTCTTCCAGATCACCAAACTCACATGTATTGGCCAAGCCCCGCAGGTACGCAATGTAACTAAACACTGTTTCATCTTTTCCTTGTGTTCTACTAAAGAACTTATGTCTCTCTAGGACTCCATTGAACCTATGGCCAAAATGACTTTCCAACTTATTGACTGTTTTCTGATATTCATCTAAATTCTCTCCCTCCTCCTCCCCTTTATCATCAGGATCTGTCAAACTCTCGTAAACTTTTCTTCCATTAATGCCCAAATTATGCAAAAGTATGTGTTGTTTCCTCAAGGCTGTGAACTTTTCCACGCCTATAGCTATTAAATATGATTCAGAAAATTATGACCATTCCTTCCAAGGTAGATTAGGTTCACCTATTTCATTCAGGAACGGAGGAGGTTGGGACATACCTGCTGCTGCCATGGCGTAATATGTGATGCTTTGGTCTAGTCACTGCAATTGTTTAAGGCAACAAACTCACAATCCTTTGTTCATCTGATCAACAGACGCTATCATAAAGAGCATGCCCAACTTACAATGCACAACTGACTCAAATACTGAGCGTCACACAAGCATGTAATTTATACAACAATAAGGATATCACAAAGAGCAATGTCCAACTAACAATGCACACCGACTCAAATGCTGAGCGTCACACAAGCATGTAATTCATACAACAGTAAGGATATGCGATAAGCTGTAAAGATATGCAATCAGCTGTCTTTTAGTCCTTGTCCATGTCCCTGTGTTACCTTCAAAACCTTCAAATATTCCACGAAGTCGTGAAGTGCTCTATCAACATTGCACAAGCACTGCAGTTCTTCTCCACCTGTTGTCCCTCTCCTGGCACGCCGTGAATGACCCGACTCAATGGGAACTGCGAAGGGAGAAAAGGGGCTGGGCCGAGAGACAGGACTTCGCCTTCCCCAGAACCACGCTGATCCTTGCTGACAGAGCTTTGCTTCTGGAAACGCCATGCTCCAGCTTCCTGATGCAACTCCTCCACGCCCCAAAAACGTCCAGTGCTCATCTCCCGAAGGTGCCTCTACCCACGTGGCGAGCTGGAACGACTCGACGAGCTAGCCGATTTCACCCAGTCAAAAGGATACCACCACCGCGGCACAGTCTGGTAAGAGAGGCTGTGACAGCTTACTTTCCTTCTCCCGTTCCCTCTCCTCTTTCTCTTTACTTTGAGTTCCTCCAGTGATCGAGATTTACCGGAGTCGGATGCGCGCCTTCCTTAGACCGCACACAGTTAGCCTTAATATCAACAGCGCCAGTCCAAATGGAATGGTTACTTCGCTGTGCCAACTGCTCTACATCACCGGTTTAGCACCCTAAGCGGTTTATTGAGAGTTCCTCACCTCTGTTGCAGACTGCACATACTGCAGACAGGAGAAGTTCCTACATATTCCTCACACATAGAGCACAACCGCTATACTCCTTGCAACTCCGATGTAGTCCACTCTCCTCGTCAAGATGATAATAGAAATCAGGGGCAAGGAGTCTTCACCGCCCCCTGCGCAGTGATGCCATCCTCGTCGCCACAAATTTCTGTAGTATGGATGCCACTTTAGTCAGGTAGGAAAAACTAGTTTATTGATTAGACTCCTTGCACATCATCTCATCTCTCCAGGTGCTCTCCAGTCACCTCACAGCCACTTCAACATTCTAAGGTGCAGTCTCGGGTGTTCCATCACTCAACATTCTAAGGAGAGCATCTGGAGTGTACCAACATGAGTTATAACACTATGCAAGTAAACTTGTTACCAAAATGGAAATATAACAGTGTAAACAATAACCTTAAGTTGAAGATACTTATAATAATATGAAGTAAAGAATACAGAATAATCATAGATTATAACAAACACATTCAGTCCTATGGACACAGACTACACAAAATAGCTCCTGGCCACTTGGCATGAGAAACAAAGACAAATGGTGGCCGCTGACAAATACACACACACACACACACACACATACACATGAACACACACTAGCCAGAAAATGGAGGCATGGTGATTATAGAGAAAAAACATTACCACGAATTCAGCCATGCAAAACACAAAAATTAACTGAGCTAAAAAATGTTAACAACACACATCTTCCTATAGCATCAAATTTTACCCCACATATACACTTTTTGGAGAAAAAAATGAAAAACAAACAACGGTCAACAATTTTAATTTCATCCAATGCCATCCCTGCCCTAAATGAAATATTAAAAACATGTACCACAGAAACCTTTCTTTCGTGCACTTATGACTAGTACTGGGCCTACTGGCTTGATGGCCACTTGGAAGTCTAGGACACATAATAAAAAGAAAGAATATTGCAAATGTAACAAACATGGTACTGACCTATGCAACATTTTTCCTTTACAAAAGATGAAAAATGAAATGCAAAAAAATAACTAGGCCTCAACTTAAACTACAGGACCCCTGCCACATTGAAATAAAAAAATCAGATAAAAGTACAAAGAAATACTGGTGCACGCCTTATCAAACAAACAGCACTCTTACACAATAGGTTTAAACATACTTGTTTATATCACCAAAACAAAGTCCTTAAATCCAAAGGTATATATCAGGCAGACAATGAGAGTGATCCTTCCAACTCAAAATCCAAATTAAAAGTGACCAGGAGATGGACAAAGCATTAGGAGGAGCTTGCTGGACAAGAACAGAAAGTTGGAGTCTCTGGGGCACTTCCTTCCTGTTGGAAAAAAATATAAAAAGGCTTCTCATACTGAAACACAACTTGAACGGTCTGCGGGAGAAGAAAGTCCACTCAAAAGCCTCTTTTGAGTAGATGTAGCTGCTTCTCGAATACAAAATCTACAGGAGGTGCATTTGCAGTAGCGAATGGCACTATATTGGCACCATCGCAGCTGGAAATCGCGTGATTGGGTGTGAAATCAAACGCGTGTGAACTAGTGGCCTGAGAATATCATAGCGATCTCGAGCGAGCACCAAAAAAAAATCTCGATCTTGTGAGCAGAAAAAAAAACTCAGCTTCACGCTGGATGGAGGAATGTGGGATCTCCAAGCTACTCCACAAAGCGGGACGTGCATGAATACTGAAAACTCCACGAGCAGAGTGGAGTTTTGTGCCCAGGCCTACTTCTTAGTACATAATATTAGTTGTTTTCAAACTTGGAATTGCTGCTGGCTGACTTATAATGTGCTCATGTACTCTGAGCAGTATGTATTTTAAATTGATAGTCATGGGTTCTTGGGAACTGGTTCTTGTCTCTTTTAAATCTTGGAAAACTTGTCTTTCTTCTATCTTTGTTACATTTGGTGGGGTTGGGGGTTGTGTCCTCTCTTTTTAATTTCAATATTGTATTTGATTGCAGCCTTTCCGTAGCAAGCACTTGCATAATATTGAATATATTTCTTATTCGCATTCATGGTGCTTGTGCTTTCCGGGCTGTATTTGTACCATGTGTGGAAGAACTTCTTTGCCTTTTTTGTGATGTGATTTATATGGCTCTTTCTGCCATTCTCTGTGAAAGCAGTCTATTTTTCAAACTATTTATTATGCTGAATACATTTATTTTGATTGCTAATTTAATTTAAACATGCTTTTAGAACCTTTTGCATGTTATACTTACCTATGTGCTATTGCTTTAGGTTTCTGCCATTTTTTTATGTCACTCAAGATGTGGATCAGTTGAGCTTTTATTTTCTTTTGGTAAGAAAATGTTTGTTTTAGTTACATGTTAAACATACAGGTTCAGTTAGTTTTCGTGGGTGGTGGGGTTTGAATTTTAGATTTAATTATAGGTTTTTTTTATAACTGTGTTTACTTTATGTAAGTGTGGAGTCAGATTTTTCAGTTTGCTGTGCTTTGTTTCTGCTGAAGTGGTTCTTTAGTATCTAAGCATTCCTATACATAACAAAAGAGAGACTTCAGTAATATACTTATAGATTTGTGTTTTCAAATTTTGTCAGATTACTTTGCAGTTCTTTTAAATTCTCAACTTACTTGTGAAGGTGCCTGTTAGACCTGGCTTCTTTTGGCATGTTTCCCCTGTCCTTTTTGATTTCTGACCTCCTATTTTTATGATATGATGGACTTCATTTTTGCTGGTTTCTCGCCTTTGCGCACTTTACTACTGCTGATCAATTCTAAATTTCAAGTCCCCCAGTGTAAATTATGATTACGATTGATTATCTATGATTGGCGTAGTAAGTCCTTAGTATAGTGCACCATGGGTGCCCAGGACTTGTAAATCAAATGCTAGTAAAGGGCCTGCAGCACTGGTTGTGCCACCCACACAAGTAGCCTTCCCAAGGTGTCTCAGACCTGCCACTGCAGTGTCTGTGTGTGCAGTTTCAAACTGCCATGTCGACCTGGCAAGTGCACCCACTTGCCAGGCCTAACCCTTCCCTTTTATTGCATGTGAGTCACCCGCAATGTAGGCCCAGGCAGCCCAATGGGCAGGGTGCAGTCTATTTGGAAGGTAGGAGACATAGGCCCTCATTCTGACCTTGGCGGGCGGCGGAGGCCGCCCGCCAAAGTCCCGCCGTCAGGTTACCGTTCCGCGGTCGAAAGACCGCGGCAGTAATTCTGACTTTCCCGCTGGGCTGGCGGGCGGTCTCCTTCAGACCGCCAGCCAGCCCAGCGGGAAAGAGGCTTCCACGATGAAGCCGGCTCGGAATCGAGCCGGCGGAGTGGAAGCTGTGCGACGGGTGCAGTTGCACCCGTCGCGTATTTCACTGTCTGCGCAGCAGACAGTGAAATACATTTAGGGGCCCTCTTACTGGGGCCCCTGCAATGCCCATGCCAGTGGCATGGGCACTGCAGGGGCCCCCAGGGGCCCCGCGACCCACCCTACCGCCATCCGGATCTCGGCGGTCCGACCGCCGGGATCTGGATGGCGGTAGGGGGGGTCAGAATCCCCGCGGCGGTGCAGCAAGCTGCGCCGCCGCGGAGGATTCAATGGGGCCGCGGTACACTGGCGGGACCCCGCCAGTGGTGCCGGTCCGACCGCGGCTTTACCGCCGCGGTCGGAATCCCCATTGAAGCACCGCCGGCTTGTCGGCGGTGCTCCCGCGGTCCTCCGCCCTGGCGGTCAAAGACCGCCAGGGTCAGAATGAGGGCCATAGTGGTGTGTTTTCACATGTCCTGATAGTGAAATACTATGCATTTCATTTTTCACTATTGAAAGGCTATCTCTTCCGTAGGTTGACATGGGGTCTGCCTTGAAACACCTTTCAAGTGCAGATTCCCATGGGAAGATGATAGGAAGTTGTAGTTTGGGATCTCTAAACTCACAATTTAAAAGTACATCTTTTAGCAAAGATGGTTTTCAGATTGTGTATGCATGTTTAAAAATGCCACTTTTAGAAAGTTGGAACTCTTCTGTGCATGCCTGTGGAATTCACATCTGTGTAGCTGACAGCTAGGGACTCCTGCATACACTCTAGACAGTCACACAAAAGGAGCTTAGGTGTGCCTTGCATGTCCTGATGGGTCTTCCTGGGCTAGAGTGGGGAAGCTGCGGGGAAAACTGACACTAGCACCTGAATAGGGCTGAACCTGTACTACACAAAGAAGTCCCCCCACCTGAAAAGCGTCTTGAACAGATCAGGAAAGAACTGGATTTTGTAGGGAGGAAGGACTGCCTTTGACGTTGGTTTACTTCAAAGGTCAGAACTACTATAAGTAGTGGGGCCCTGACCCCAGAACTTTAGAACTCTTTTGGATTAAGGAACCTGCCATGAAGAAGAGGTGGAGAAGCTGTCAGAAGGGACTTCCACTTTGCTGCGTGCTTTACTGTGTTGGCCAGCTGCTTGCTGCTTCTGTCTTGGGCAGTGAAAGGACTGGACAGAACTTTCTGCACCTTCTTTCCGGAGTTTTTCCAGGGGCTTGAAGTAGAGCTTGCCTCCTGTTGAAAGTCTTAGGAACATCAAAGTCTTCCATCTCATCTGTCAGCAGCACTGGAAACTGTATGTTTTGTGGTGCAACAGAAGAAAAGCAACTATGACGCCAGCAAAAACGCCACTGCCTGCACGTGACCTGATGCCACTGCATGGTGCATTGCCCCACTTCACAACGCAATCCTGGTCTCATCGATGACCACACCTGACGCCATCACCGAGCTGCTGCTTGCATCATGACCTGTGGGCACCACACGTCGCATCACCTCACTTCACTGCAGCCTTGGAATCACCAACGATGCTGCGCCACGCCGATGATGCTGTGGCCTGCTCCGTGGCCTGTGGACACTGCTGTGAGGTACATGAACCATCGCCCTGGTCCACCGGCGTCAGCTACATCAACTCCAGCCTTGTCAACCAGTGCTCATGCCAAGCTACCAAGGGGGTGAGCAGGAGTAATTTTCTGTGTGTAACTCCCTGATCCTGACAAGAAGGAAGGGTCCTTACTTGGACAGGGTGCAAGCCACTGCCAACTAGAGACACCCATTTCTAACAGTGCCTTGCTATTTTTTTTAAGTCTTCCTTCTCGCTTTTTTGTCATGCACCTTGACAATGTGTTGTTGTGTTACTGTTGTTAAGATCCACCTGTGAGAAATAGTAAAGTTTTGTGATTTATTTATACTGTTTTCCTTATTATGTTTAGATTTCTTTGGTTGGTTTGTAAATTTTATCGCCTACTTTGCGTTTAGTTTGAAGTTTTTTGGTGGATTCATTTTAAGGTGTGTTGTAATATTTATTTCCATGCAACAATGTTGGTTTTTTTAATGTGTTTTTTTTAAGTGTAACTGTATGGTGAATGTATACAGTTATGTGTGTGAAATTTTTTATCTTTGTTCGTTTTCACATAATATATGTATGTGCAGTTCATTTGTTTATTGATATTTGTTATATTTATTTGATTAAAATGAAAGGAGTTTATGACTTAAAATATTGATTTCCCTCATTTTAATATAATTGTAGTTAATATTGTGTTTGTCCTTATTTTTTATATTGTCTCCATTACTGTTTCCCAAACTGTGGGTACGTCATGAGATGATTTTTTGGGTTGGTCTCGAAAGTCCAAAAAATAATTGAAAGTGCATTATTTAAATTCTGGATTTATCTTGTCACATTTATTGTACTTCCAAGACAAAGGACAAATGTCAGGCTATCTCTTCTACTGCTAATTATTTTGACACAGAAACTGGTGTTTACAAATTCCTCTCACTTTGTGGTCAGAGAAAAAAAGTAAAGTGGGACAATCTTGCTGGGGTAACTGAAGTGAGAACAGAATACTGTAGAATGCCATGTTTTTTTAAACACAACAAACTGTAAATACCCGTAAATGAACGGCACACATTCATCAATAAGAAAAGAAAAAATGAGGCACTTCTTTTTGTAAATCCGAAGCGTGGTAAAAAAATATTTCAATCAGTTCAGAACAAATCAAGACACTTTACTTGGTAATGCACAAATAATAGTCACTGAAACCCGATTTCCACACATTGGGCCTGATTCTAACTTTGGAGGACGGTGTTAAACCGTCCCAAAAGTGGCGGATATACCACCTACCGTATTACGAGTTCCATAGGATATAATGGACTCGTAATACGGTAGGTGGTATATCCGCCACTTTTGGGACGGTTTAACACCGTCCTCCAAAGTTAGAATCAGGCCCATTATCTCTTGCATGCGATATAGATGTGGTAGTAAAACTGTATGTCAGTGCAAATTTTGGGAAGATTTCAATGGAAAATGTGCTGCCTGTAAGTGACAATTGTCTACCACACAATGCCTCAGTTACATGTGACAGTGGTGGATTATATATGTTCCCTTCCTCAAAGGACTACACTGGGACGTGTTGTTGTTGTCCGGAAAATTGTCTTTATTACATGTTGTCTATCCCACTCCTGAAGTCTTATTATAAGGCGTCACGTCCGTTCGCTGATATTTTGGTGAGTCAACCAGGACAGCGGGAGCAAATTACTAGAATTTCCCCAGAACACCCACTTAGAAGAAAAGAAGAGAATTGCAAAACCCAGAGATGACTGCAAGAAACCAAAGGTGGATTCCTGGAAAGGAAGACCTGTGGAAAGAGGGGAACAAGTCCAGAACACACAGCAGAGTCCAGTGGGGGCAGGAGCCCCTACCCACCAAGCTGACGATTGCAGGAGTTGGTCGAGGGTGAGGAAGAAGAGTCAGCACCGCAGCCTTGGAGTCAGAGATGAGTTCCTGGAGGATGCAGGTGATGTCCCATACCGGAAGGAAGATTTGCGTATCGGGCTTTGGCACAGGGAAAACTCGTGTTGGTGGAAAGGGGTGCTGTTGGGGACAGCAAGGCCCAGGAGGACTGAACCCAGGGGGGGAGTCTGAGGAGGTCGTCAGCGTCACAGAGAGCCCACAGAAGCATAGGCAGCACTCACAGGAGTCCTACAGGACGGGGACAGGAACACAGAAGTTGCAAAAGGAGCCCATGAAGCACTACGAAAAGGAGTCCCACGCCGCAGGAGAGTCACTCAGGGAGCTGTGCATCACAGGAAGGAGTGCTGGGGGCTGGAGCTACCCAAAGACTGAAGACCCTTTGGAAGAAGTGCCAACAAGCTTTGGCAGCTGAAAAGGACGAGGTTCATGGGGGTTCTGTCCTGCATGGGCAGGCAAGGGCTTACCTACACCCAAGTTGGACAGCTGATAGAGAGGACCGTTTGGATCACTTCTAACCATCACCTGTGTTGCAGGATTCACGCAGCTTAGCAGGAGAGGGGACCCACCCAGTCAGTCGTGGTTGCTGTTGGTGCCTGCAGATGCAGGGGAGTGACTCCCACCCTCCAAGAGAGATTCCTTCTTCTTTCCTGTGCAGACTGAAGACGGGCTGTCCTCAGAGGATGTACGACTAGGGCAATGTTGCAGAAGCTGGATGGAGCTGGAGAAACAATGTTGCAGGCGAAGTCTTCATCTTTGTTGCAGATTGTCGGGTCCTGGAGAGTCCAGATGCAGTTTCTTTGGTCAGAAGTCGAAGTAAGGGATGCAGAGGAATCCTGCTGGAATTTTGCATGCCAAAATCTGAGGAACCACCCAAAACAGAAACCCTGAAAGGGGGATTGGTCACCTAGTTGGGTGACCAGCTATCAGGAGGGGGCTCTGACGTCACCTGCCTGCCCTGGCGTGGCCACTCAGATGCTCCCAGAGTTCTCTGCCAACCTTGGATTCAAGATGGCAGAACCCAGGGACCATCTGAAGGAGCTCTGGGCACCACCCCTGGGGTGTTGATAGACGGGGGAGTGATCGCTCCCCTTTCCATAGTCCAGTTTTGCACCAGAGCAGGGACTGGAGATCCCTGAACCGGTGTAGAATGCTTTATGTATGGAGGGCACCAAATATGCCCTTCAAAGCATACCGTTTGCTTGGTGAGGCTACACCTCCCAAGGCATGTAACACCAATTTCCAAAGGGAGAGGGTGTAACACCCCTCTTCCAAAGGTAATCCTTTGTTCTGCCTTACTGCGCTTGAGCTGCTCAAGCAACAGGAGGGCAGAAACCTGTCTGTGAGGTGGCAGCAGCTTGGGCTGCCTGGAAAACCTCAGAAGGTTGTAGGAGCAATAATGGGTGTCCTCTAAGGTGTCCCCAGAGTGCATGGAATCATGCAACCAATACTTGCAAAAGTATTGGGGTATGATTCCAATATGTTTGATACCAAACATGCCTAGGTTTGGAGTTACCATTATGTAGCTGGACATAGGTAGTGACCTATGTCCACTACACTCGTAAAATGGCGTCCCTGCACTCACAAAGTCCACAAAAGTGGGTCTGGAGTTTGTGGGGGTACCTCTACTAGTGTAGGGGTGCCCTCACACACAGGTACCTGGACCCTGCCCTCTGGGCTGAGAGGGCCTACCATAGGGGTGACTTATGGTGACCTGGTGCAGTGACCTATTGTGAAAACGGGTGCATGCCTCCGGTTCAGCAGTCTGCAATGGCAGCCTTGCAGAACCCTGTGCATGGGCTCCCTATCGGCGGCAGAATAACTGCTGCAGCCCATAGGAATCCCCTGGAACACCAATGCCCTGAGTACCTGGGTACCATATACTAGGGGCTTACATGGGGGCACCAGTACGGCAATTGTGGGATGAAATACAGAGTTTTGGGTGCGAGAGCATAATCACTGGGGTCCTGGTTAGCAGGATCCTAGTGAACACAGTCAAACACATTGACATCAGGCAAAAAAAGGGGGTAACCATGCCGAGAAAGAGGGTACTTTCCTACAATAGCTAGCAGTACCCAAACCAGCATCAAAAGGACTTTTTCACAGTCCTTCGTATTACATGTAATACGTGAATGCATCCAAAGACATTTTGCATATAATTACTCCTATAAATGAAATGATGTGGACGTTTTCAGTAGAGTATGCACATATGTATGTAGTTATGTGGTATTTCTATTGTGTGGACATAGCTTGGTCAAAGGCAAGCAGAAAGTCAACAAGGAATAGGCAAGGAAGCTGAATTGTGGACTGAATGCGTTATGATGCAGCAGTATTTAAAGAAGTGAGTCTTCAAATATTTTCTAAATTGGAGCAGCTTGTAGTGGTCCTAATGGATATGGGGACAGTATTACAGAGCCTGGGTGCATGGATGGAAAAGGCCTGTTGTCTTGTTGACTTCGTAGGCTGCAGTCTAATGGCATCCTGACTGCAGGGGTGCCATGATTCACCAGTGATGGCGAGCTTTTCTGCAAGATAAGCTGGGGTGTGGGTCATGATGGCTTTGTAAATGATGCAGCTAGTTTTGGTGATGGTGCAGGATGGCAAAAAGAGCCAGTGGAGTTTCATCAGAATGGGTGTGATGTGGTCATAAGACTTTAGATCCTCAAAGAGATGTACAGTTGTGTATAGGATGACTCTAATGGGTGCCAATGTGGAGCCTGGAAGGCCATGGAGTAGAGCATTACCACCATTCAGATGTGTGAGTGCAAGGGCTGTTTACCTTTCTGCAGAATGGAGAGTCTATGCCAGCCATCTTTGTTTCTGGCGGTGGGTGAGGGTGAGGCTGGCGTCCAGGGTGAATGTAAATGCCTTAGAATTCATGGCAGTCGGGGGTCCATACAGACAAACCCCTTCTTCTGTGACAATGTTGTACATGACTTTTTTTTGTCTCGTAAACCTGTTGCACAGCACTATCTTGTTCTGTAGCTAGGTTTGAGTTCACTGAAAACCACTATATATAATTATATATTACGATCCAGGTTTATCAAGGTTTTGCCTCGCCCTTGCATCCTGTAAGGAAGTGCAAAGGTGACACAAATCCTAAGTGAGATTTACGAAGTCACACAAGGCCATCTTGTGTCGTCCTGGATGGCTTGACAAATCTAGAGTAACGCAAAGCCACGCAAAACACTGCCTTGCTTTACTCTGCGGCAGAGAGGTGTTCCATGGGTGGAGCATGGGTGTTCCGATGCATCCACCCACTGATTTTGGTGCATTGTCAGTTTTACTATTAGTGGTAGATCTGAGAGCGTGTCAAAATGCCACGCTTCCCCGGGTGACGCCTGACGAGGAGAAACATCTTTATTTCTCCTCATTTTTCCCTCTTTCTACGCGTCTGCAGAAAGTGGAAAATGCCTCTCAGGATTTCTCTTCTGCAGGAACGTCTCCCTTCCTGCACAAACAACCCTGCCTGCAATGCAGGCACCCTTTTACCATGAAGTAAGGGTGCCTGCATTGGTGCTAGGCAGCCAAAAGTGTACCGGTGGTAGAAAAGGACAAGAATGCTTAATATAATGGTAAATACTGCACATTCCTGCTCTATCCCTTCCATGCAGCTCAGGACAGGACAGCAAGGTGGCTTGTTGCGATGTGCTGCATGAAAGAATGATAAATCTGGGCCTGCATACAAATAAGTATTCAATGTAAAATTGGTGGTGAGCTAAGGTGTCAGATTATAATAACTGGATTTAAAAACATCAAAAACAATTACGACTAGTAAGAACATGTGTAAACTTAGGTATTCATCAAATTAGATTTTTGGATGGTAATACCTAAAAATCGGATTACCATGCTGTTTACCCCACACCCCATTTCACTACATCTGACAGCTTTAAGCAGCAAAACCTTCTCAACAACGCATTATAATTTAGGCACTTATCCTATATGTTTAGTGGGGAAGGCTGCTCAGAGGAGAGCAAAAAAGGTGTCAGTAGAATAGTAGTAAATGCAAATCCCAAATTCACTGGAGAAACTGATGAAGACAGCAATTATATTAGCAAACTACTTGTGAAGGGTAAAAAGAGGGGAATTCAGTGGGAACACAGCAGTAGGAGGGCAGCAAGAGGGCAGAGGAAAGGGCTGAAAGATTGGTGAAGCAAGGGGACACCCCCCTGTGAACATTACCACCTGTGTTCCTTGGCATGACACATAATTACTCAGAAAAACACATCAAGTTTGCTGGAAACAGCACTGCTAGGCAATGTTTCTCATCTTTCAGATAGGATCCAACTTGTTGTGTGTTAAGTGAATGATGAAGAACATTCGACTGCACTGTCCTGGGCTGTATGGACATTTGTGTGAAATGACATGCCCTACTTCTTATGCGTGGAAATCAGCACAGCTGCTCTTGGGAGCTTGACACCTCCAATAAACCTGGAGTCAATGTCCTTGTAGAAGGAATCAGGAGAACAGAGTCTCCAAGGAGATCCCGGGGCTCTCGTTAGTACAGTCTATTTCAGGAAATATAGGTTATTGAAGGAATGCAACTGCTCAGTTGTTTTTTTGAAGAAAAAATGTACCTTTTTAAATTTGACAATAATGTCAGAAATATGGCATATGTTTAAGTTGTATTATGTACAGTTAGCAATTTCTCAGTGTTTTCAGGTTATTTTTCAGATTTGATAATTCTACAGAAAAAAAACATGCACGTCTAAAATCATTGCACTAGAAGAAATTAAGCGGAGGGCGGAGTTGTATGAGGAAAGGGTGCAGAACAGAGCAGACAAGAACAAGAGAGGTTTGTAGCAAATTGATCCAGACAGGTGAAAAATAAAAGCATAATTTCAGGTCAAAACTTAAAAGTCGGTCCAATGTAGAGTCCTAAAAGCCAGATCTTCGCCGGATTTTTTGGAAAGCGGCTGACTGTGAATTCGCAAAATACATTTATATATATTTTGCTTGGAAAAATGAGAATTTGTTGCCAATATTCCTCATTCTTCAAACACTTTATGGTTAAATTTTTTATTTTGATTTAGCGTGCTTAAACGCCAGGTTGGCGACCTTTGTATCAGCGCTCACCTTTAGGACATGGAGAAATACACAGAGAAAAAGAGTAAAAGGAATAGAAACATTCCATAACCAAACACTTCCCTGTATTCCTTACACAAATACGTTAACAAGGGTCCCCATTCAACCTCACATGTTTTTCTCTATCATCTGAGCCCAGTGGTGTTTTTTTCCCAAGCCAAAAGCTCCCATATCCTGTAGGTCCAGTTGTGCCAGATATAGCATCTTTTGGTCATCCATCTCTCCAGGACCACCGTACAAGCCGCCCTTATTTACATGCCCACTTTCTTGATTCTTAGGCCAATATTTAATGGAAAATGACAGAGTGCGATGCTGCGCCAATATTGGCAACGCCACACTCTGTCATTTTCGCAACGCAGGGATGCGCCGTATTTCATTGAATACGGTGCACCCCTGTGTTTCTCCCTGCGCTGGTGCTAAATTTAGCTGCCTAGCACCAATGCAGACATTCTTGCACCATTGTGCAAGGATGTCAGTGTTGAGGGGTTT
Organism: Pleurodeles waltl; assembly: GCF_031143425.1. Classification (NCBI taxonomy): domain Eukaryota; kingdom Metazoa; phylum Chordata; class Amphibia; order Caudata; family Salamandridae; genus Pleurodeles; species Pleurodeles waltl. Next base: position 1,280,151,954 of record NC_090437.1, read on the forward strand.
GAGTGTTTACAGCGATTTGGGACTTGCAGAATGCAGCACACACAGAAGTGCCAAAGCGTCATTTTGAAATTATTGTTTATGTGCAGGAAGGGACACCTTCCCGCACATAAACAATCATGTCTGGTATCTTGCTCTTTCTATGCGTGCTGCAGAATTGAGCACAAAAAGCAAAAAAGGAGGAGAAATGAAAGCATTTCTCCTTGTTGTGTCACTCTAACGACACCCCTGGGGTGACATTAGATTTTGGAGCTGCCTCAAAATCTCGAAATCTCGTAAATCTGAGACAGCGTAAAAATGCAATGGGTGTTGTTCTCCCACAGCGACACCCATTGCACGCCCCTTCCAACCAAAGAGCTGCGTGTGGAGGGGCCGTATTTAAAAGGCTGTGTTAAGCCACAAAAAGTGGCTTAACCGCACCTTGTAAATATGGCGCAGGGCATTTGCGCCACCAGAGCGTCACATAAAAGTGACGCTCTGGTGGCACTAGGGGCTCTCAAATAAGGCCCTAAATGCCCCCAGTGACCTTTCCCCCTTGTACTGCACCCCCTGAATTACTACTGCCGGGTCCCTGATAATTTTCATCTTATAAACGTCATTGATTTGTATTTAGTACCACCTCCTGATAGCTTGACAATTTACGACATCCCCACATGATGTGGGTTAGAGTCCCTGAAAGCAGGCCTCACCTGTTCATAATCCTTCCCATCCACTATACAAAAGACTCCCACAAATGTTTAGGAAAAAAGGGCAAATCACAATAAAATGCTAAGGCCCATATTTATACTTTTTGACGCTAAACTGCGCTAACGCAGTTTAGCGTAAAAAAATTTAGCGCCGTCTAACGCCATTCTGAAGCGCCATGCGGGCGCCGTATTTATGGAATGGCGTTAGCCGGCGCTAGCAGACCGGCGCTGCCTGGTGTGCGTGGAAAAAAACCACGTAGACCAGGCAGCGCCGGCGTAGGGGGAAAATGGCGTTAGGGCGTCTTAAAATGGGGCAAGTCAGGTTGAGGCAAAAAAATCGCCTCAACCCGATTTGCGCCATTTTTTTCGACGCCCAGACGCCATTTAAATGACTCCTGTCTTAGTAAAGACAGGAGTCATGCCCCCTTGCCCAATGGCCATGCCCAGGGGACTTATGTCCCCTGGGCATGGTCATTGGGCATAGTGGCATGTAGGGGGGCACAAATAAGGCCCCCCTATGCCACCAAAAAAATTTAAAAAATATAAAAAATTATACTTACCTGAACTTACCTGAATGTCCCTGGGGTGGGTCCCTCCATCCTTGGGTGTCCTCCTGGGGTGGGCAGGGGTGGCAGGGGTGTCCCTGGGGGCAGGGGAGGGCACCTGTGGGCTCATTTTGAGCCCACAGGCCCCTTAACGCCTACCCTGACCCAGGCGTTAAATAGTGGCGCAAATGCGGGGTTTTTTGACCCGCCAACTCCCGGGCGTGATTTTTGCCCGGGAGTATAAATACGACGCATTTGCGTCGCCGTCATTTTTTTAGACGGGAACGCCTTCCTTGCATCTCATTAACGCAAGGAAGGCGTTCACGCAAAAAAATGACGCTATTTGCCCATAGTTTGGCGCTAGACGCGTCTAACGCCAAAGTATAAATATGGCGTTAGTTTTGCGCCGAATTTGCGTCGAAAAAAACGACGCTAATTCGGCGCAAACGGAGTATAAATACGGGCCTAAGTATCTTGATTGGAAACAAAATCACAGATCAAAATCTTTTGTCCAACCCTTAGGAGTGGCTAATAAATGATGCTATTAAATGATGAAACATAGTCAACCTAAAACATGTAAATAGAAAGCAATGTTTATTAGACATAATAATCAATAAATACGTTTCAATCAACATGGTAACTCGCAACATTACATAAGCTCTTACTGTAGGTTTCACCAATGCACACAATTTCCTCTCATCCAGTTTCCAGTTTACAAAGGCATTTTTGGTCCAAACAAAATGCCCTTTGACAATAGCATTGGATAATACAAACATTTTAGGGCGTCGCAATTTTTTGAAACAGGACTTAACTTATCTCGACCACGAAATTCTAAATACTTGGGCCAGATTTATGAAACCTTTGCTTTGTCCTTACATTGTGCAAGGTGACCCAGGGAAAATGCAAATGCTTCAGTAAAATATTTACAGAGCCACACAAGGGGAAATATGTGCTGCCCTGTGGGGCTTTGTAAAGAAATGTAAAGCAGCCCAGCTTTTTACTCTGCATTATGTCACATTTCAGGCTGGGAGGCAATCCATGTGCAGGGCATGGTTGTTTCCTTGCATTCACCCATGAAGTTTGGTGCATTTCCAGATTCTCTAAAGGGGGTATATGTGAGAATGCTATGCCTTCCCCAGTGAGGCGTAAACGAGGAGAAATATCTTTATTTGTCCTTTTTACCCTCGTTCCACATGTGCTGCATTTCTTTCCGCATGTGCTGCATTCTGCAGCATACACAGAAGAAGATCAATGTTGCTAATTATAATTTTTGTTCAGGAAAGTGTCCCTTCATGCACAAAAACAATCCTGCCTGTAATGCAGGGACCCTTGCACCATTGTGCAAGAGTTTCTGCGTTGGCAGAAGGCTAAATGCAGTGCACCAACACCAGGAGTGAATAGAATTGCTTGATATCTTTGCAAATATGGATCAATTCCGCTCTCTGTACTTTTCACACAATGCAGCACAGCAACTTTGTCTGCTGAACCGCATTGCCTGAAAGATTAGTGAATATGCTCCTTGAACTAGACACAGACAATCTTTTAAAATTAAATGACTTAACTAGTCTCAACCAACCTGAAAGACATAAAAGCAAAAGTCGAAGCTGCAGATTGGCTGTCAAATAACCTTGGTCCTATTCCTTGTGAATTACAAAACAAGCGGATATATGAGGAACATATTTTCAACTATCTATAATGAGTAGCAAGTTCCATACTGCCAAATGACACTGCCATGAGCTTCAATGGGGACAAATTTGGCCTTATAGATTTTCATCATGGCATCTAAGGGCTTATGGACCAGTAAATTGTAAAACTGAAAACAGGTATAATACTCTTGGCAAATGCATGCCATCTACACATTACTAATGTAGACCAGGTAATAGAGGACTCAGATATCACTCAGTTAGGGAATGACTCAGCCTAGATGATAGGACTGCACTTTACAGTGAATGGTCTGGATTTGGTCAATCTGGGGGCCAATTACTAAAACATGAGATGTGTTAAATTTGGACTAAGATCCATGCTGTCCATAAAACTCATGAAAGAATCAGGAGGGTGCTACAAACCTAGTGCAGTTGTAAATAAAAGAACTGCGTCTTCAGCATAAAGCAATGTTGCTATGAGCATCCTACCTACCAGTGGCAAGTTATACCCTTCTTCAATTAATACCCCCTCCAACCTAGAGATGTGCAATGTAAACAACAAAGGCACTAGAAAGCAGCCCTGTAGCACCCCCTGTTTTAGACTAAAGTGCTTAGTGCATTCAACACTATGGCTATGTTTGACCGAGCCTGTCAAATTCAAGTGCAAATTGCACAGGAAATAATCAATGTCTTAACTCCTATTATTACTCATAATGGTCCAGAGTTTATCCCTGCTATTCAAACCCTAAACTAAGATTTATGAAGGCTGTGTGTATGGATCCCCGTTCAGCCACTCCATATGTATGAATGATTAGGGGGAAGTTTAAATATTAGTCAACAGTACCTAGACCAGATCTAAAACCATACTGAACATCTGACAAAATGAGGATCTTTGGCCCATATCATCAAACCTGCATAAAGCCATCCACCCTATAATCTTGACAATAGAATCTATCACTGAATTAGGCTAACAGCAACCAGGATTGTCTTTTTGACCAGGAGGAAAGGTGTTGCTTTAATGAAAATGGTAATTAAATGAGCCCAAAGTGGTACATTGGACTTAAACAAGCCCAAAGAAACCTCATCAGCACCCCAGGTCTTTATTTTTTGGTAACCCGATACGAGCATCCCTAACCTCATCTGACAGGACTGAAATCTTATAATCACCAGTTGGAGAAAGGTAATCATGGCCCTCAAGTTTCAGAAATGGGTTTATTGTAGATAACTTCAAAATGCCTAACCCGAGTATAAGGGAGGGTATGTGAAGAATACGAGGAGTCCAACTTCTTGTTTAAATAATAGAAGGTTAATCATCTCCCAAAACATTGAACCATCCCTATTGCTACTGACATAGATAAATTGATTTCCATGCCTCCTGTTGCAAAGTTATTACATGATCTTTAATGGCTTTTTTATAACTGACAGAAAAGGGGGCTACTTTACATCTGTCTCTCAGGTTCTCTTTGAGGACCTCAATTAGATCACAATGGGCCAGAGAACACAGGTGATCGAAGCATCTGTAATGGATAACTTGTGTAGATTTCCTTGTGCTTGTGAGAATTAACTTTACTTTATCCCACATTATCTTCAACAAACTGAGAATTGATTCACCAGTGTGACTGTCATCTAAGTACATTTTAAAATTAGTAAAACATTATTTGAAAAGATCATGATAAAAAACAATTTTAGCCCATGTTAGGCAATTAAAGGGATTTAGTCACTCAGAGACTCCCATAAAACCTCGTAATTGAATCAAAGTGGGTGAAGTAAAATAAGGTAAATCCCATGGAATGTCCTCTGCCAATGAAGGTTGGACTATCCAGGGTACACTCAACCTTTTTAGGGATTTTATTTAAAGGTGAAAAGGTAAAATCATCAATAATAAAGTTCATCATTTTGCCCTGCTGAGAATGTTTAAAGACAATCGCCCAAAAGGTGAAATTTGATGCAGACATGTATGTTAAAAACACTCATCAACAATTCTGGAGTCTAAACTTTGTCGAGAATAATGTATCCCATTAAAAAAAAAACTAAGGGCTTGGGCACGATCTTGAAAACATTGCGAACAATGACATTATAAAAATGATTGATGAACAATCTACACGATTTGGGAAATAATATTAAAACACAGCCAACTTAGGAGAGCTGTATCTCATATCTAAATTTTACAATTCAAGGACAGACTAGTTAAAACAAGTTGGTCGTCCTTCATGCTCCCACAGTTAGAGGGAGTTGCAGGGACTGACAAAGGTGAAAACCCATCAAAAAAACTCTTACAAACATCCTAAGATTCTTGAAGACAGATAACAATACATTTCTTTTTTTTTAAATTGCCAACTTGCTCCATCAATTTTACCCGCCAGACCAGCTATGTTCTAGCTCAAGATTCCCAATAAATTAGACAGATCTGTCGAACAACATCACATCCAGAATGTTACCCGAGTTCATATTGGAAGATTGAGTCAGTTACTACGCGGAACTCCATGAAGTGGCCAAAATCCTGGACTGCACTACGAAAAGTTCCATGGGCAGGCAGAGTTCACTGTCACACCAGTTCACATTGCATTTTACGTCAAACGCAATGCGAAGTACGTTCTCAACTTCAAAATGACACGCGAACAGCACCACATTGTTTACATGGGCATGGCCATCTTACCCTGTTCATGGTGCTATTTTGAACCCTTCTATTATCTTTTCAATCCTTTATCCCTTTAATTAATCTACACTTCATTTTTAGACTGAGCATAGCAGCGCACAAGCGCTGCTTTTCTGACGTCTTGGTATCTATTGTGGGCTTTTAACCATGCCCACTTCACGCCCATCACTTTCACTCATTTGTGGGCTTGCCTTTCAAAAATCCTTTGTTATCATTAGTAAATGCTTTATGTTTGTCCCTCCTTGGGCAGTTTTATTACCGCCTTGGGGACCGCCCCTTTTACATGGATAATTGCACATTTGCCGATATGTTTGACTGCAAGTGAACTTCTTTTTCCATTTGTGTGTCTCCTTTGCGAACACGCTCATGGCAGCCCTGGTGCTTTGAACCGGCTCTCTTCTGTCAACTGATTTATTTTTCATTTTTTAAAGTGTCCGATGTAATGGGTCTGAATCAGCAAACTGCTCCTTGCTGAACCATTATGTGCCACGCACATCATTAACCCTTGTCGAAGATGTGCTTCTAGTTAAAATCAGTTAATTCAATTCCTTTCTATCAAGGTCTCAAAACTGGTTTGCCGTTCCGATTGCCATTTAACAACAGTTGTTACCTTCTAACAGACCTGGTCAATATTTAACATTAGTATAATAGTTTAAAATGTGCTAGTTTAGTAACTGTAAAAAATATGGGCATTTTAAGGAACTCTAATGTTGTATGTCCTTTTGTGCTGTTTTCTGTAGTGCAAACTCAACCCGAAGGTATTGGAGTGGTTTACATCGGCATCTGCTACATTACACAAGGTCACATTCAATATTTAGGTAGGAGGAGATGTACCTAATTTTCCCAGAATAATTTAATTATCATTTTGTAATGTAAAAGACGATTTTTAACTTTTTTGTGAGATCTTTTTTCTGGCTCTTGGAGCAGTCACAGGGAACTGGGCAATATATGTGGTGGATCCTTTACTACTGGTCTCCCAGAACCTCAGGTCCTCTTATTCTCCAATTGGATTACCAAACTTACTCAAATATACACTTGACTCCATTGGTATCTTTGTTGCACAATTAAGCCTTATTTGAGGAAGTGTCTATAGTGTAGGAACTTGGATACAGTATGGCACAATACTCACACACATTAAACTGAATCACCATTGAGAGCATTTTTAAAAATATTTGAATTTACACATAGGGAGTATGTGGCAGGTGCAATGATGATCAACCAAGCTTGGCTAGCAATACGACCCCAGACTCATTTATAGCACTTAGGTTGCAAGGTGCTATGTTCATAATAACATTGGGGCCTTAGGTTTCATATCTCTTACTATTGTTATTTTAGAGATCCCAGGACCGAAGGTGCCAGAGTGCTACTCCATAGTGAGTTTCCTAGGATACATTTGGTCTTTGCCCTCATTTCTCAGTGACTGAGGGGAATGATGGACATCACAGTTGGTTTGAGCCCGGGCAACTGTGAATCTGACAAACATGTCACAAATGATTTTGTACACAAAGGAGCCTACCACTCAAATGTGACCTGGGATTCCCATCTGCTAAATAATAATGGCTTTATGGTGCAGAATCAGAGTTACAATGCCTCAGTAATGGGACTACTGAGTTTAGTTGGCCAGTGACTAATGGACCACTGGGCATAGTTCAGTAGGATACTATCTGCTGTGCCCACCTGGACTCCAAATTCAGAGTCACAAACAATAGATGACTAGTGCTGGAAATGGACTTTCACTGACAGAGAGATACCAGATTTTAGGAGCGCATATCTCTCAACAGTTGACCACAGTCTGTATTTTAGGTGGAAGGAGCAAGACTTGCAAACTGACTCTATCATATGGATAATTGCACGATTGCCGACATATTTGACTGTAAGCAAACTTATTTTTTTACTTTTGAGTCTCTCCTTTGCGCTCATGCTCATGGCATCCATGGCGCTTTGAATCGGCTTGCTTATATCAACTAATGTTCGTCTCCAATTTATGTGGCAAGAAAAGAAATATACAACGCCAAAAGCTCTAACTAGAGCACCTGCTAGACCCATTGCATTGCAATTGCTTATTATTTATTGAATCAGTTTGTTTTTTTGCGTCTGTGTATTTTACATATTTTTGAAACATTTTTAAAACTTTTCGTGACTTTTTGTATTTTATTATGTTAAAAATGGGGTCTCTCGTTGGCAGTCAGTATGTACTCTGTCCAAGCAGGGACCCTCACTCCAGTCAGGGCAGTGGGGAGACACACTTAAGATAACCCCTGCTTACCACCTTGGTAACTGGGCACAAGAAGTCCGGCTTATTTCAAAGGCAATATGCAAAGTATTTGTACCAACACACACAGTAATAGAATAAAAACACTACAAAATGGACACCACAGCAGTTTAGAAATATAGGCAATATTTATCTAAATCAAACAACACCAAAATGACAAAAAGCCAACATACACAAGTCGACTTATGAATTTTCAAAAGAATAAGAGTTTTACTCCATAGAAAACAATAGAAACTTTGTTGTTACACAAAGTACCTGGTTTGCATCAGAAATAAAGCTGGACGGGCAAGCGTGCGTTGAAAAAGTTAGCGATGTGTCGATTTCTCACTCACAAGCGAGACCATGCGTCCATTCTTCTCTGGTCGGCGAGGTGTAGTTTTTCTGTCCCGCAAGAGAGCGATGCGTTGATTTCCAGACGTGGCACCTCAGATCCGTGCAGGCTTGCATTGATTTTTGGCGCCCAGCGATGATGCGTTAGAAATCCGGTGGCACAGTGCAGGATAAACGAGCTGCATGGGGTTTGCATCACTATCAGCAGCTGCAAGCAGGTGTTGCGTTGTTTCTCCAGCCGCGATGCAGGTGATGCGTCGATTTCCCAGCCACGATGCAGGTGGTGCATCAATTTCGGCTGCCAATCGGGTGGTGTGTCTATTTCCAGCCGCATTGCAGGTGTTGCGCCAAAATTTTCCCTGCACGGTGTCCTGTTCGTGGATTTCAGTCCCTGTTCTGCCAACTTCACCTCTCAAGGGCCCAGGGAGTGGATGGGGCACCACTTGGCAGAGCAGGAGTCTAAGCAGAGAGTCCAGGTGCTGGCAGAGGAAGTCTCTGAGGGCCCTGAGACTTCAAAACAGGAGCCAAGCTCAATCCAAGCCCTTGGAGATTCTTCACAAGCAGGAATATACCACAAAGTCCAGTCTTTGTCCTCTTTCAGGAAGAAGCAGCAACTGCAGGCCAACCCAGCAAAGCACAGTGACAGGCAAAGGGGCAGTACCCCTACTCCAGCTCTTCAGCTCTTCTCCTTGGCAGAGGTTCCACTTGGTTCCAGAAGTAATCTAAAAATCTGGGGTTTTGGGTCCATTACTTATACCCCTTTCTGCCTTTGAAGTAGGCAAACTTCAAAGGAAAATCTCTGTTGTTCACAAGATCCTGCCTTGCCCAGGCCTGGCTCCAGACGCACACCAGGGGGTTGGAGACTGCATTATGTGAGGGCAGGCACAGCCCATTCAGGTGTAAGTGACTACTACTCCCTCCACTCTAGCTCAGATGGCCCATCATGATATGCAGGCTACATCCCAGCTCCTTTTTTGACACTGTCTAGGGAGGATTCACAAACAGCCCAACTGTCAGTGTGACCCAGACAGGGAATACACAAGCAGGCAGAGTCACAGACTGGTTTAAGCAAGAAAATGCCCACTTCCTAAAAGTGGCATTTTAAATGTGGCAATTTAAAAAAAAATAACTTTACCAAAAGATGTATTTCTAAATTGTGAGTTCAGAGACACCAAACTCTATATTTCTATCTGCTCCAATGCACTTAAAAGATATTTAAAGGTAGCCCCTATGTTAACCTATGAGACAGATAGGCCTTGCAACAGTGAAAACTGAATTTGACAGTATTTCACGGTAAGGACATGCAAAACACAGCAGTACATGTCACACCTTTAACCTACACTGCACCCTGCCCATGTGGCTACCTAGTGCCTACCTTAGGGGCGCCTTAAATGTATAAAAAGGGAAGGTTAGAGCCTGGCAAGTGGGTACACTTGCCGGGTTGAATTGGTAGGTTAAAACTGCACATCCAGACACTGCAGTGGCAGGTCTAAGCCATGTTTATAGGGCTACTCGTGTGGGTGGTACAATCAGTGCTGCAGGCCCACTAGTAGCATTTGATTTGCAGGTCCTAGGCACCTCTAGTTCACTTTACTAGTGGCTTACTAGTAAATCAAATATGCCAATCATGGAACAGCCAATTACGCATACAATTTACACAGGAAGCACTTGCACTTTAGCACTGGTCAGCATTGGTAAAGTGCCCAGAGTACCAAAAACAACAAAAACAGAGTCCAGCACACAGTCAAAACATGAGAAGCAGAGGCAAAAAAGACAGGGGAGACCACCCCAAGGATGCCAGGTCTAACATATTATTTTTCCCTTTACTTCCTTCATTAATTTTCTTCCTTCCTTGCCTCCTTCCTTCCTTCTTTCCTTCATTCCTTCCTTCCCTACCCTGTTTCTTTTTGTTTTCTGTCTCCCACCCAGGCCAGTACAAATGGCAGAGCAGGGCGGTAAGCAAGGGAGAGATGGCTCCAGGCCCTACCAAGCAGTTAGTGGCAGCAGATGCATACCTTGTGGCCGGCAGCACCACCAAGGGGTGCAGCCCCGGCCCATCGTTTGTGAGGTGAGAGTTAGTTGGCAGCATTTGTTTTTGATGTGCAGTGCCAAATCCACTCCATGCTGGCAGCAGACGGCAGGCCTGTCAGTGGGTACCCCTGCAGGAGTATCAGCTGCATTGGGGGAGGGTGCACTGGTGTGTGTAGTGCACCAGCCAAATACTACGCACCTTCCAGCAGCTGGCGCACCACTATGCAGATATCATCGAATGTGAGCAGGACCTGCTCGACCTGGTAGGCGTAGAGATTAGAGGGTGCAGTGAGTATTAACTATGTTGTTGTGTTTGTGCTCTACAATGCTTTTGTTCCGAATAGCATGCTGCTCACACTCAGAGGTAAGTTATGTTTAGTTCAGGTTAAGAATATTATTATGTGAATCAGTTAGAACTAGGCAGGTGCTCGATGCTTCCTCATCATACTCGTTGGCACTGGCTTTGGCTGATTATTTAAAAAGCCAATGCAATGCAAACTCCTCTTCCTCCTGTCACTGTAGTTAATTAGTGATATCAGTGTATTAGCGTTCTCTGTGACTTTTATCTATGTGGCTAGTACAGTCCCAAGCAGGTTCACAGCGATGTGTAGTACTGCTAATATGCATCCATGCATTGCAAAAAAAGGGAGACTGATTTGGTCCATCAAGGAGTTTGAGAAAAGAGAATAGTATCAAAGATCATTCATTGCAATGCACTAGTTCCAAATGTAGTTTTTGGTAAGGAAATTTGGAATAGGAATTTTAGGAGTATAGCCAACTCAACGATACTTGATCATACTAGTAACATAGGCAATTTGATTTAGATGAGTACAATGTTACTGCATTTGACTGTTCTAATAATTTTGTGAAGATTAACTGTACGACAAATCTATTTTTTTTTGTCTTCTTTATTTCGTACATCAGCACACAAGGGCCAGAAGAGGGGCACAGAGGCAGGCATGGCAAGAGCTGGGGAGGAGGCGCTGACCACCAGCGCCAATGCTAAGAGCTCTGTTGATCCAAGTAAGTCCTATTATTCATTATTATTATTATTTTCCAAGCTTTTACCTCAGCCCACTGTTTTACTACTTTTAATTATGCCTTGTTTACTTTTATACTGTTTCTTTTTTCCAGCTACCCTATCCAATTTTTGTTTAATTCCTGTTTTCCCTGCACTATCTTTTTTTCTGTGTTTCATTGACCGTTTTATTTCACCCCTTTATTGAACTTCAATGATCCCAAGTCATCATCATCGTAGGCTATAGCTCTGCCTCTTCATTACGAAAGGTTTTTAATTGGCTTGAATACTTGGTTTTCCTAACATTGTGAACCAACAAAATGCCCAGAGTGATATTTTTGATAGAAGATACTACAGTGCTAACTGAATTGTATCAATGTATTGCGGATGATTTTTTTTAATGAAAAGATTAAGAGGAGGTGTAGCTGGCATCTAAAAACTGTAAAAAAAAAATTCTAGCCACACCAACAACCAGCGGTGCCGGCTCAAGTGCCCCTGCCGGACAAGATGGAGTAGGGGGAGAAGCAGGGACAGGCAATAGAAAGTCACATTGCTTGCTTATTGACAATTACTATTATACTCACTAGCTACAAAGCCGTCGTTGTGATCATGAATCCCCCACATTACCAGCTACAGTGGTGGTTGGGTTATGTTCTTTTCTATCTGCAACTCAGAAAAAGCACACACAATGTACACTAAAAATTATGTCTTGATGGAAACGGTGAAGAACGGTAGGTCAAAAGAATGGGTAGATGAAATGAGTGAAAGGAAAGTATGCTTGGGTAGGTGAAAGGATGCATGGGTGAGTATTGGGTAAATGGATGGATGGGTGAAAGGATGATTGAAAGAAAGTGTGGATAGTGGATACTGAATGGGTGGATAATGGATTGTGAATTTTGGCGAAAGACTGGATGAGAGAAAGTAAAGCTTAAATCATGGTGGCCATGGGTGAATATAGTAGGAAGAATGAAAGGATAACTGAATAAACAGGGAGAGGGCATGCGGCTCACCTACATCGCTTACTTTGTTTGTATAGTTATCAAATCTATGGTTCAAAGTAGGAGGTATTTTTAACTTGTGTTCTAATCCCTTGACTCACTGTATATGTTAAGTGAGGCAGATATGTATGCCAGCCATCATCATTCATTAACCCCCACCCAGTTCATGGCACTTCACCATCCATGACTGAAGAAGTGCAGTATGGTTCAATTTGTGACTGTAGTGTTGGCTGTGCAATATGCATCTTCTTCAGTTAATGCAGCATTCACAAAGTTTTCAATGTATTGCAAACCAACCACACAAGGTGTGTTTCCCTTCATCCACTCAGTCACTACTTATCAATTCACTCCTTTTTCCTTCCTACGTTTTTCCATCCTAGCCTAGCAAAGAAATTGAAAAATCCATTCTTGACATTTGCCACATTTTTATGGCCATGTGAATTGTTTCCAAAATATATTTCATGGTTTCCCATAACAGATTTATTTTTCCCTTTAGACTTCCATCTATACAGTGACTGAATAATCCAAAGCATAGGCACATGATGAATCGATGATCAGCAACATATCTCATTACTCTATAACAAAGCTCTATGATCTGCCTAATTCCTCTCCCTTACCCTGCAGTATAGTAAGTCAAGTTTCATTTACTTACTGCAGAGCGAATGAATTTGTTGGAAAGAATTTGCCTTGGTGGGCGAGGTCAGTGAGTAAAGTGGGATTATGGTGGTCATTACAACCCTGGCGGTCAATGTTAAAGCGGCGGTAAGACCGCCAACAGGCCAGCGGTAAAAGTTTTGCAATTACGACCGTAGCGGAAGCCGGCAACAAAGACAGCCACTTTAACACTCCGACCGCCACAGCGGCACAATAAAACAGCGCGGCGGTCACCGCCAACAGACAGGCAGAGGACAATGTACCGCCCACAGTATCACAACAGGCCAATCCGCCACCTTTTCTGGGGTGGATTCACCGCGGATAAAAACACAGCGGAAACAGGACTTCGAAGGGAAAAGGCACACCTCTACACACCCCATGAGGAACGAGGACGCCATGGACCCGGAACTCCACATACTCCCTGCGATTGTCTTCCTGCTCCTCTACCAGGAGCACGAACACCAGCGGCGAAGACCACGGTATTGCACCTTACCTACGACACAGGGGAGTGGGGAGGGAAAAAACAGGGACACACACACGCAACACGCAACACCCCCACCCACTACAACACACACACTAATACAGCATGATACATCACAGTTACACCCCCCCAACCCCCCCAGAAGAATGCAAAGACAATAGAAAATGAGTGTAACCATTGTTATATATTAAAAGCAAGTAGGCAAAAATATATATATACACCATGTACAAAATATATACCAAGCATAGTAGTCCAGGTAGTGCTCCAATTAAGTCCTTGGAACACTGGGCCCACACAGTATGGGCGAGACCCACACAAGATCCCCGACCATGACGGAGAGAACACTGCAGGGGCATCAGAGAGCAAGCAAACAGGCACCTCAGGGGGAGGGAAAGGGGGGGCACCTCAGCCGCTTGAGTGCACAACGCCAAATCCACGAGAGGGCCACATGCCCACTGTTCAATCCTGGGGAGTGCAAAGCCACAGTCTCTCAAGTCTCTACAGTGGGTGGCTTGCCCACTGTTCAATCCTGGGGAGTGCAAAGCCACAGTCTCTCAAGTCTCTACAGTGGGAGGGTTGCCCACTGTTCCATCCTGGGGAATGCAAAGCCACAGTCTCTAAAGTCTCTACAGTGGGTGGGCCACATGCCCACTGTTCAATCCTGGGGAGTGCAAAGCCACAGTCTCTCAAGTCTCTACAGTGGGTGGGTTGCCCACTGTTCCATCCTGGGTAGTGCAAAGCCACAGTCTCTCAAGTCTCTACCGTGGGTGGGTTGCCCACTGTTCAATCCTGGGGAGTGCAAAGCCACAGTCTCTCAAGTGGATAACAGTCTTCACTGGTTCTGGAGGGGGCATGGTGCCCAGAGTACTTCATCCTGCTAAGGACAGAGGTAGTGGATGGATCTCTCCACTGGTTCTGGAGGGGGCATGGTGCCCAGAGTGCTTCATCCTGCTAAGGACAGAGGTAGTGGATGGATCTCTCCACTGGTTCTGGAGGGGGCATGGTGCCCAGAGTGCTTCATCCTGCCGGTGACGGAGTCAGTAGCCCTTGGCGCTCATGGGCCAGCGGTGCTTGAAACGGCGGTGCCCTGTTCAGCGGTGCTTGAGACGGCGGTGCCCTGTTCAGCGGTGCTTGAGATGGTGGTGCCCTGTTCAGCGTTGCTTGGAGCGGCGGACTCCTTTGCAGTGACTCAGCTGCTGGCGGTCCTTCATGGCCCAGCAGGGCTTTTGCTGGCGGTCCTCTCTGTCCCAGCAGGGCTTTTGCTGGCAGTCCTCTCTGTCCCAGCGGGGCTTTTGCTGGCGGTCCTTCATGGCCCAGCGGGGCTTGTGCTGGCGGTCCTCTCTGTCCCAGGGGGGCTGGTGCTGGCGGTGGCCTCCTGGGCAGCTGGGCTTGTGTTGGCGGTGGCCTCCTGGGCAGCTGGACTTGTGCTGGCGGTGGCCTCCTGGGCAGCTGGGCTTGTGCTGGCGGTGGCTTCCTGGGCAGCTGGGCTTGTGCTGGCGGTGGCCTCCTGGGCAGCTGGGCTTGTGCTGGGGGTGGCCTCCTGGGCAGCTGGGCTTGTGCTGGCGGTGGCCTCCTGGGCAGCTGGGCTTGTGCTGGCGGTGGCTTCCTGAGCAGCTGGGCTTGTGCTGGCGGTCGCCTCTTGGGCAGCTGGGCTTGTGCTGGCGGTCGCCTCCTGGGCAGCTGGGAGGATGGTCTTCTCCGCCGTGCTGCTCCTCCCAGACTTGCTGACTTTCTTGTGCCCCTTCCCCACCTTGGAATGTGTTGCAGCTTACTCCACACTCCCACCTGTACCCCTGGGAGCGGCTTTGGTGGCTGGAGTCTTCCCCCTCTCCAGCCGGGCACTGGCCAACTTCTGATGCTTCACAGGTGGGGGACTGTGTGTGCTGTGGCTCCGTGCCACACTGGCTGCCCTGTTGGGCGGTGCACTCCAGATTCCGGTGACTACAGTCACCACTGGTCCCGGAGATGTTGTGGCTGAGGTGCTAGTTCGGACCCTAGGAGATGGAGGGGGTGGGAGAGGTGTGGGAAAGAGGTCAAGGTTGGACAGGAAAAGTTTTTTGGACACACTGGGACGTGTAGCTGGAGGGGGTTTGGGAGTGGAGGAAGAGGTTGTGTTTGTAGGAGGTGTCCGTTTGCTGACTTTGGGTGAAGGTGCATGCGCTGGAGGCTGTCGTGAGGTGGATGGCTGTTGGGTGGGTTTGTGCCTGCGTTTGTGTATCTTGGGAGGAGGCGTCACAGACACACTGGGAGAGGACACAGGGGACGTGTGAATGGTAGTGGGGGTGGTGACCGCACGTGAGTGGGGTGTGGTGGTGGGTGTGCTGGTGATGGTAGTAGTGGCTGTAGAGGTAGTGCATGCAGGTGTGAGTGTAGACGAGACAGGGAGGGTGGAGGGAGACAAGGAGGAGGGGGACACAGTGTAGCCAGTGGATGTTGGTGTGTCTGCATGTGTGTGATGCTTGCGTGAGTGCCTGTGGGATGTGTGGTGCTTGTTTGCCAGAGCTAACCTTGTGTGTTGAGGTGTGTGCATGTTAGGCTGTAGGTGTGCTTGGGATAGGCTGAGGTACAGGGGATTGGGTCTGGGTGGAGGAAGTTGGAGGGGGAAGGCTAGACACAGGGACAATGGCTGCCATCAGTGCTGAGGCCAGAGTCTGAAATGCTCGCTGAAGGGCCGCCTGACCAGAATGAATGCCCTCCAGGAATGCATTGGTTTGTTGCAACAGCCTTTCGACACCCTGGATGGCATTCAAAATGGTAGACTGCCCAACAGTGAGGGACCTGAGGAGGTCAATGGCCTCCACACTGAGGGCAGCAGGGGTGACTGGGGCAGGGCCTGAGGTGCCTGGGGCGAAGGTGATGCCCACCCTCCCGGGTGAGCGGGCACGGGGCGAAGGCTGAGAGGCTGCTGGGAGGGCGGTGCTGGAAGGGGGGGTGGCGGCTGTACCTGTAGATGGGGGGCACAGATGTTGCCGCCACCACAAGGGAGCTCCCATCAGAGGACGAGTCTGTGTCACTGGTCTCAGCTCCTGTCCCCGCCGTGGAGCTCCCCTCGCCCTCCGTCCCACTGGTAACGTTCGATTCCGTAGTGTGGCCCTCCATGGCCATGTGGGATGCAGCCCCCTCGTGCTCCGGTGCCACTGCTCCTCTGCCTGATGATGCTAATGCACACAAGAACAGGGAGACCACAAAAAGGGGCGGGGGGCGACAGAAGAAAGCCATGTTGAGTGCATGCATTACCGCTACCGTTGGCAGACACGACAGACACAGAAGCCCCCTGCACTACGCCGTGCTCTTGGGCTCCACTGTTCAATTCCTGGGAAATGGCCTACTAGACTGTGGACGACATCTGCACACATGGATGACACAGGGGCATGACTAGGTGTACTTGGCACTCTACAGAGGTGGGGTGGGATGCCACAGAGGGACCTTGCCTACGGAACTCCCCCTGGCCGAGGGAAACCCACAGCCCACCTCTCCCACCCAGACCCCTCCACTGCGCGCAAAATCAGCAGAATGAGAGTGTACTCACCCCCTTGTGGCTGCTGTGATGCCCTCAAGCGCCCATCCAACTCCGGATACGCCACCGCCAGGATCCTGAACATCAGGGGGGTCATGGTGCGATGGGCACCCCTCCCACGTTGGGAGGCCATCCCCAGCTGAGCCTCTGCCGTCTTCTTGCTCCAGCGGCGAATGTCCTCCCATCTTTTACGGCAGTGGGTGCTCTGTCTGTGGTAGACCCCCAGGGTCCGGACGGCCTTGGCGATGGCACGCCAAATATGTTTTTTCTGGTGGGCGCTGACCTACATGATTTGTACAGGGTGAAGAGAAAGTTATTACCAACTGCACCGTCAAAGTGATTGGCCCCCTTGCCATGTGGCACATGCACTCCCTGTCGTTTCATGCACACCACACTCTCCCCTCTTCCTTCTTACATACACCCCTCTCCACACAGGCATAGCCCATACAGCATGCTCCCAGTGTACTTACCTGTTTGTCAGGAGGACCGTAGAGTAGCGTGTACTGGGGGAGGACCCCGTCCACGAGTTTCTCCAACTACTCCGATGTGAAGTCAGGGGCCCTTTCCCCAGACACTCGAGCCATTGTCTCTTCCAGACCGAGGTCACAGCAGCACTTGCAGTGTAGGTCCTCTCCTGTCGAAGATCAGGTATTGAGTGATTGAACAGATAGAAAATGGCGGTCATGTCTGCTGCGGTGCGTACCGTTACCGCCGGCGTACATCGTCATTGGCTCCTTGGACCCATAGGGTCCAATGTTAACCAATGCAGCATTGCGCCACGGTCTTCGACCGCCTACCGCGACAGTGTACAACGCCAGCGCAGTTACCTCACATCCCATTGTCCCACTTTACAGGTCAGGCAGCCGCCATTTCAGGGGCCCACATGGCTTAATTTTCAACTGCGTCACACATACCTAGGCCTAGACTCAACACACATACAGGCCACTTTTTAGATTATGAATGGTGTTCTGTGTAAGCTGTGGGTATATACCACTGAGTTGTTTGACTCTGTGCTCACTGTTGTCCTTCATAGGCACCATCCGCTGGGGCATGTGAGGAGATGGCGGCATCCTCCGGTGTACCGACCGTTGGTGGACCTGTCGACAATGGAGGAAAGACATGTGATTATCACATACAGGCTTGACCGTGCCACAATCCAGGAACTGTGTACCCAGTTGGAGCCAGACCTGATGTCAGCTATCCGCCATCCCACAGGAATCCCCCCTCTAGTGCAGGTGCTGTCAGTACTCCATTTCCTTGCAAGTGGGTCATTTCAAACAACAGTGGCCATAGCATCAGGGATGTCCCAGCCTATGTTTTCCAACGTGTTGTCCAGAGTGTTGTCTGCCCTGCTGAAACACATGCGGAGCTACATCGTTTTCTCTCAGGTGGAGGATTTGCCTACAGTGAAAGGGGATTTCTATGCCCTGGGACATATCCCCAACATCATAGGTGCCATTGATGGGACCCATGTGGCTTTGGTCCCCCCCCCCCCACAGGAGTGAACAGGTGTACAGACACCGGAAGAGTTATCATTCGATGAATGTACGGATGGTATGTTTGGCAGACCAGTACATCGCCCATGTGAATGTCATGTTCCCTGGCTTAGTGCATGATGCCTACATCCTGCGGAATAGCAGCATCCCTTATGTGATGGGTCAACTCCAGAGGCACCGTGTGTGGCTATTAGGTGAGCACCTGGAAGCTAGTCAGTGGGAATGGTCGTCTGGGTCTGGGGATATCCCTCCAGGTTAGTGTGTGTCTAACAGTTGTCCCTCGCCATTTGCAGGTGACTCTAGTTACCCCAACCTGTCATGGCTACTGACCCCAGTGAGGAATCCCAGGACAAGGGCAGAGGAACGCTACAATGAAGCCCATGGGCAAACTAGGAGGGTGATCGAGCGGACCTTCGGCCTCCTGAATGCCAGGTTCAGGTGCCTCCAAATGACAGGTAGATCCCTATTCTACTCACCAAAGAAGGTGTGCCAGATCATCGTGGCCTGCTGTATGCTTCACAACTTGGCTTTGCGACGACAGGTGCCTTTTCTGCAGGAGGATGGTCCATGTGGCGGTGTTGTTGCAGCTGTTGAGCCTGTGGACAGTGAAGACGAGGAAGCAGAGGAAGAAGACATGGACAACAGGGACTCAGTGATCCAGCAATATTTCCAGTGAGACACAGGTAAGAATACAAACATGCCTACTACATGTATTTTAACACTACTGCCTCTCTACTGTCTTTCGTTTTCACCCAGTGTATGGTCACTGAGTTGTCACTTTCCCTTACGATTTCACAGATGTGGGTCCCACTGTGTGACATCTGCTTTGATTCCTCATGGACTAGAGCTGTGTGACATAGGTATGTTGACATTACCAATGAAAAAGCTTTTTGACACAGTTATTGCTAATACAGTATTCCGAAATCACAGACAGACTCCAGATTGTTTTGTGCTTTAAGGGTGTTTATTTAAGTGCTCAATATTGGAGGGGGTAGTAAAATGGTGAGGGGTGATGGTGGAGGAATGTCCATGGCAGAGTCCAGTCTATTAGTCTCACAGGTGCATTGCCCATATGGGCATAGGAAGTGGAGCTAGGGCAGTTTAAGTATGGACAGGGTGACAAAGTGGGACAGTAGGATGACAATCAGGGTGGTCTCATTTTTTGGCGGGGGTCTTGGCATCGTTCTCTGTCTTGTTCCTGGATCTCAGGGACCGTTTGCGAGATGGTTCTCCCTCTGCAGGGGGTGGGGTGCTGGTGTGGTGGTCCTGTGGCGGGGCGTCCTGTCCACTAGCGCCGGCGGAGGTGGTGGGCAGTTCATCGTCCAGGCTAGTGTCAGGGCCCCCTTGTAGTGCCACAGTGTCCCTCCTGGTGTTCACGAGTTCCTTCAGCACCCCTACAATGGTGCCCAGGGTGGAGTTGATGGTTCTGAGTTCCCCCCTGAAGCCTATATACTGTTCCTACTGCAGGCGCTGGGTCTCCTGAAACTTGACCAGTTCCGTTGCCATCGTCTCCTGGGAGTGGTGGTAGGCTCCCATGATGGAGGAGAGGGCCTCGTGGAGAGTGGGTTCCCTGGGCCTGTCCGCCCCCTGTTGCACAGCAGCCCTCCCAGTTCCCCTGTGTTCCTGGGCCTCCGTCCCCTGGACCGTGTGCCCACTACCACTGCCCCCAGGTCCCTGTTGTTGTTGGGGTGGTGGGTTAGCCTGGGTTCCCTGTAGTGGTGGACACACAGCTGATTGACGTGTCCTGGAGACGGAGGTATGGGCCCGCTGGGTGGGTGCTGTGCTGGTGTTTCCAGAGGGGGAAGCTCTGTAGTGGCCTGTGCCAGTGTGAGGGGAACCGACTGTCCCGAGGTCCCCGATGGGCCAGGCTGGTCATCTAGATCCAGTTGGACAGAGGTGCTGTCATCACTGTGGGCCTCTTCTGTTGGTGGTGTGGACATGTGTGGACCCTCCTGTCCGGTGACGTTGGGTAGGGGTCCTGCAGGGGTATAAAAGGATGGTTATTACACCTGTGTGTGTCATGGTGTGCAATGGGTGGGTGACCGTGTACCACAGTGCTTGCATTCCTGTGTGGGACCTCGTGTGATGATGGTTTAGGGGGGTGTATGGGTATGTGCAGTGGGCATGCTTTGGTGATGGGTGTCCATGCTTTGTTGTTGCATGCAGGGCTTGGTGTTGGGATGGGTGGGTTGTGATAGTGGGACATTTGTGAGGAGTTGGAGTGATGGGGGTGAGGGTGAGGGTGAGGGTATGTGCTGGCATGCAGGTTTGGGTGGGGGATGTAATAGTTAAGATTTGACTTACCAGAGTCCATTCCTCCACCTACTCCTGCGAGGCCCTCAGGATGCAGAATTGCCAAGACCTGCTCCTCCCATGTTGTTAGTTGTGGGGGAGGAGGTGGGGGTCCGCCGCCAGTCCGCTGAACCGCCAGGTGGTGTCTTGAGACCACGGAACGCACCTTCCCCCGTAGGTCGTTCCACCTCTTCCTGATGTTCTCCCGATTTCTTGGGTGCTGTCCCACTGCATTGACCCTGTCCACTATTCTTCGCCATAGCTCCATCTTCCTTGCAATGGAGGTGTGCTGCACCCGTGATCTGAATAGCTGTGGCTCGACCCGGACGATTTCCTACACCATGACCTTGAGCTCCTACTCCGAGAACCTGGGGTGTGTTTGCCGTGCCATGGGGTGGTGTAAGTGATGTGTGGGGTGGTGTGTGGGGTGATAAGTGTGCTGATATGTAGTGGTGTGTAGTGTGTGGTGCGTGGAAGTTATGTTGGTGATGGTGTTGTGTGCCTGTGGATGCTAGTGTTGTTGATGGTGTGTCTCTCTCTGGCCTTCGTTCGTGATTTGTTGTCGTAAGGGTTTGTGGGTGATGTGGGTGTGTGTTTGATTTTGTATTGGGTGTGTGGTGTGTGTATGTGTATCAGGTGTGTGTGTTTGGAATTGTCCAATGTGGTTGTGTTTTGTAAATGTGTGTGTATTTTGAGCGCGGCAGTGTGTACCGCCAATGGAATACCGCGGTTGAAAGACCGCTGCATGGATTTGTGTTTCGTGATAGTGTGGGCGTATTTCTGTTGGCGTGACTGTGGAGGCTTTGTTTTCGCCAGTTTATCACTGATCTTTGGTGTGGCGGACTTGTGTGGGTGTCTGATTTTTTGAGGATTCCGAGCTGTGGGTCATAATAGCTGTGGCGGATTTCCGCGGCGGTGTGTTGGCGGTATACTGCACGGCGGTAAGCGGCTTTTACTGCCAATGTTGTAATGACCGCCTATATGTCTGCATTATATACTTGTGTGAAATATCTTATTTATTCTTCATCTATCTCTTTGGATTCAGGGTGTAAAGTAAGTGAAAGGCATTTGGAGAAGAGCAGGGCCACAGCTGCCCCAGCAGAAGACAGTAGCAAAGTACTCGAAGCGCTGGCTAGCATGCCTCCACTAATTTGGCACAACCTGTACTCCATAGTTCATAGTGACTTACTTATAAATGAGAGGTAATTCATCTTTATTTTTCCACTAAATCTGTTTAGTTACTAGAAAAGGCTTTAAAAGAAAGAAAATTAAATCACTGTTTTTTTAATGTGGTATTATTCTGCCTTAATTCTTTTCTACCAGACAGTCAGTGCTTTTTACGTGAGATGTGTGTTGACAAACTAATAAAATTGGCTCTGTGACTCTCCTAATCATAATCACATCAGATGCCATTGTCCCTAGGGGATCAGGATTTGTACTGCTACTGTTCTACCCACTACCTACTTTTGAAGAAGTGTTTGCTAAGACCAGTGTTTACAATGTGTAGTTTATTTTTATTTTTCTTGGTATAGCTACTCCTGCAGTCAACCAGCACCACACACCAGGCAGAAGATAGCAGCCATCTGTGGCAACAGAGGCTGGAGAGTATATAGGCCGAATACTGGTGCTGGAGGTTCTGGAGGAGGAAGAGGGGGAAATATATGCCTCTGACCCAGGATCCAGTTCCGCAGCAATCTAGCCTCAGCCTCCATCCTCCAGGCCACTACATCACTGACACCGCCTCCAGCTGTCAGGGTCCCTGACTGCACCTGCTGCCACCCCCTCCCACTCTCCACCATATCCTGCAACAGATGGACGACATGGAGAGCTGGCTCAGCAGCGCTGCGCAGAACATGGACCAGCTCTGCACCCAAATAGAAAATGACCTCTTCTGAGCCCATTTTTTTATTTTTGTTTTGGTGGGAGGGACTTGTTGTAGGTTGAGAGGATGGGGAGGAAGTTGGAACTGGGTTTCATTTTGGACTTTCGTTGGACTTTTAGGGGACGGGCTATTTGTTTGGCGAGAGGGGTAGGCTTCTTGTGGGTGGTCTCCTATTTGTTAAAAATAAAAGGGGATCATTTATTTTACCTTATTTATGCCTCGAATGCCTATTATGGTGTTTTAGTTTGCACTGCTGTCTTTTAGTGTAGCCTCAAATGCTTATTTCGGTGTTTAAGTTTGCACTGCTGTCTTTTTGTGTAGCCTTTTTTTTAATCTGGCTAAATGTGTATGACATTTACTTATACCCTTGCTCTACTGCTCTCTGCAACTATCTTGACCACTAGGGGATGATTCCCATTGTCTATTTTGCCTACAAAAACCTAGATACACACAAACACTAACCGAACAAGTTCACTTCGATCCATAGTCCTTCTCTTACCTGAATGGATGAGGTAAGAGAGTCTTCCTACTGCAGGGCTTTTTCCAAGGTAGCATCTTAAGGGTGTAGTAGTAGTAGTAGTAGCAGGCTAGCACGCTAACAGGGAGCTCAGCACACCACACCCACCTAGGCAAACTCCAACTGCAGGATTAATCAAAGGGTTATCCATCACTGTCAACTAGATTGAAAGAAAACAGAGAGTTAGTGGGTCATATAACAGCATAACTTTAGAAAGGCTGAGACCAGACTACCACAATTATAGTATTTGACACACAACAAAGAAGACCTGATATGATAACAGAAAACAAGCAATATCAACCTCTTCTGAGCAATTGTGAAGAGCTAGTATTTAAAAACTAAACTTAGGAAATGAAATCATGGAGTCAGGAGGAGTGGGCTCAGAGTCAGGAGTATTTTACAGGGTTAAGTGTTTACACAACACACAACAAAAGCCCTTAATTATGATGCTAATGGGACCAGTGTGGAATATTACTCAAGTAACAGAAGGTCATGCAGTGAGTTGGTGTCGCTTTCACCACATCCACCCCAGCAAGTGTGTGATCCATTTATGGTGTAAAAATAAGTACCACCTCATTAAATCAAACAGCCTGGGGAAAGAGGTTTAGGTGCTTAATCAATGGATGTGAAAGGGCATTTGGGGAAAGGTGTGACAAAGACAAACACTACACAAAAAACCACGACAATATTAATTGGGGTGTTCATCAATCTGTTGTGGAAGGAAATGATGACGGGATAAGTATGACACAGTTCAGTTAAATTAATTGCAAACTGTCCTTCTGTGCTAGAGAGTCCCAATATAGTATATCTCTAAATTGTCTGTCCTCTAGATTTGAAAAATACAAATTACTGAGGATTGAAGTTAACCCACCCAGTTCTAAAAATTATGATTGTTGAATAATTATACTGTATTGCCAAATTTGGTGGAGCATTTCCATTCTTCTTGGAATGTTTGTTATTCCTGGGTGCCTGGCTGAATCTGTCTGGTAGGTAAGCAGGAGTGTTGAGATTTCGCTAAGTTTTGGTTTGTGCAGGAGATGACTATGAGAAGGCCTGCATATTGAATAAACAGTAATGGTATTGTAGAGTAAAGGAGAAGGACAAAATGAAGCAATGTAAGCTTCATGAGGAGTCAGAGTGTACCAAGGAGACGCAGAGGCAGAGCAAGGGCAGGAGCACAAAAGGAGTTTCATATTTGAGCCAGCAATGCAGCAAACACATACTCAGCAGCATTTCCTAAATCAATGCACTACTCTCCAGTCCACAGAATTGAGTGAGTACTAAGCCTCAGAGTCTTCACCATCATCATGGTTTCTCTTTGAAGTCAGTAACTTTCTCCTTTTAGCTGTTGAGGTAGTCCTGGCTTTAGTCCTTCTATCCTCTTCCTGTTGATTCTGAGTAACTCCGTCCCAATCCCAAACCAATCGGGGTGGACGTGTGTAGTGTACTGCTTTGAAGAACAAATAGGGAAACAGACTAGGAGTATTTTGTGTAGATTTGTCTTTGGTAACTAAAGTAACTGGTCTGGTCTGAGGACCCAGAAAAAAAGAACGTACCCCACAGTTAAATTTCACTAATATTGAAAGGCCAATCACTTCCAGAAAAAATTAATCACCCATCAGCCCCCAAACATTGCAAATCATCGTAAACAAGTTTACAAATTTGTTGAACTCCCTACCTTACCACTCATTGGTGCAATAGTTAGTAGTTACATCTTCCAATCCAAGCATGGTGGTTCAATAAAATATTATCTCCTCTTGGATTTTAGCAACACATTAGAATTTGGCATTGGCACTGGCAGTCTTTTAATCATTGATCCTCTAGAGGAGCCTTGCTAGGTGATGTAGAAAAAAAGGACAGGTAATGGCATGTGAGGGAGGCAAGCATCCTCTCTGATGTCCTGAAGGGAATGTGGGGGCTTCTCCACTGCATACGGGTCCATCTCTAATCTGGCCATATACATAACTAAAACATAGTGGGACAGCATAAATCCGACACAAACATAAGTTTCCACTAACGCTTTTTTTTCCCTTGTGAGGGAGTAGTGAACGGCTCAAGGAAAGCATGTAAACATGGGAAGAGACAAATAGCACATGGACATTGAGTTAACAAATATTTAAGCATGAATTAGTACTTGATTGGGTATGATTTAACAAGATCATGACAAAAATAAACACTCTCTTAATTTGCTGATATTTGTTGATGACGTTTTGACCTTCGTTACTTAGAGGTCATCATCAGGACAGGTAGAACACATAGTTTAAAGATTGCTGCCAAAAGAGTAAAAAGAAAGAAGTGGCATTTTTAGAAGTAGGGACAGCCTAGGATTAAGTCAATCATCTGTTGAAGATTGACCATAACTGTGGTACATGTATTATTCCAGCGGCCTGAAAGAAATGGGTAGAAAAGAAAACAGCTAGTGTTAGCCCTAAATTTAGAACAAAAGCATTCCCAGAATGAAGTCCCCAGGTCAAAGTGGATAGAAAATGTACATATAAAAGGAGTACGGTGCACCAGAAAAGAGGTTTTTACGGTTCCTTGTAGAAGGAAGTGATTCAAAAGATGTATTGTGAAGAGGACCATGAATAAATGTGCCAGCTGGTCATTTTTGGAGGAGGGAAATGGATCTGAAATGAAAAGCAGCATGGTGCTCGAAATATGTTATATTCAGAACCCGCATTGCATAATGGAGGACGTCATGCCTTAGTACTCACCTGGTTTTCATAATCGGCTCATAACGCCGACATTCACTCACAGTGAGAACCCGGCCCGAAGGGAAATGGTTCACTATCAGCACAATAAGGGAAGAAGAGTGAGGGCTCATTTAATGAGGGGCATACCGGAAGTAAGACAAGTAACATAGTGCACTGTCAGACTTACCAAACAGAGAATGAATCTCCAAAGGGAAACGTCCGGAACAACGATGCCAGAACCACAACAACGTTGTTAACGCAAGTGGAACCATATTTGCATTAACAATGACTCCCTTTTTCTCTGTCTTAACCACGCATGTGCTGAACCACGCACATGTGTGGATAAGGCAGAGAAAAAGAGAGTCAGCATCGGGAGAGGACACGGTCAGGTAAGAGGGGCTGGGGGAAGTTTTTAGGGTGGGGGTGGGGGTCAGGATAATTTTGTTTTTAGGGGTATGGGGTCAGGGTAATTTTGTATTTAGGGCGGGTGGGGGTTTGGAGTAATTTTGTATTTAGGGCAAGAGGGGGGTCGGGTTTTTAGGGGCAGGGGTGGGAGGTTGGGATAATTTAGTTTTTAGGGGAGGAGTGGGGGGTCCGGGTAGGACGCAGCCAAGTAAGTGGGGCTGGGGGAGGAATGGGGGTAGTTTTTAGGGGTGGGGTAGTTTTTAGGGGTCAGGGTGGTTGGGTTATTTTTTTTTAAGGGGTGGGGGTTGGGGTAGTTTTGTTTTTAGGGTGGGATGGGGGGACGGGGGTACTATGGTTTTTAGGGTGGGGAGGGAGGTCTGGGTCATTTTTTTTAGGGGCAGGATGGGGGGACTGGGTCATTTTTGTATTTAGGGTAGGTGGGGGTGGGATTTTCGGGGTGGGTTAGGGGGTCGGGTAATTTTGTATTTAGGGTGGGTGGGGGGCAGGTTTTTAGGGGCAGGGGTGGGGGGTTAGGGTATTTTTGATTTTAGGGGCAGGGTAGTTTTATTTTTGGGGTGGGGTTGGTTGTTTTTAGAGCGGGTGGGTGTTGGGGTAGGCTTTAGGGCTCAGGGTGGGTGGGGTATCAGGGTAGTTTTAACTGGGGGTTGGGGTAGTTTTATTTTGTGGGTGGGGGTCAGGTAGTTTTATTTTTAGAGTGGGTGGGGAGTCGGGATAGTTTCATTATTAGGGCAGGGTGGGGGTAATTTTGTTTTTAGGTGGGGAGTACTTTTATTTTTGGGGTGGGGATCAGTTTTTAGGGCAGGTGTGGGGGTTAGGGTAGGTTTTAAGGCTCAAGGTGGGTGGTTGTTAGGGTAGTTTTATTCTTGGGCTGGAGGTCAGTTGTTTTTTGGGCGAGTGGGGGGTCGTGGTCGCTTTTAGGGCTCAGGGTGGGTGGGGGCTATTGGGTAGTTTTTAGGGGCGGATGGGAGGGTCGTGGTAGCGTTATTTTTAGGGCAGGTAGGGGTCGTTTTTTTTTGTTGGCATGTGAAAATCACGCCTGCTGTTCCACACATGCCTTTACTAGGCATGCCTTTACAACGAAAAATTATTGTAAAGGCATGCGTGGTAAAGACATTTGTGGAAACAACGTGGTCATTGTTCCGACTGCGTTGTTCAGGCATGTGTAGTTGGTGCATGTGTTGTTCCATCATACATCCAGCTCCAAAGGCAGAACAACATGAATGAATCCACGCTGGACGAGTGGGGCCACAGGGGCTACAGTGCCTCAATGGGTGCACGAACAACTAGACTGCTACCTGTAAAAAAGGAGGCTTGGCAAGCTAGTAGGGGGGACTAGGGCTCACAATGTAGCTCCAGGGGCACCAACAGAAAAATGGCAGTAGAGAAGGCCCAAGGTGGATAGAAAAAGAAATGCAAACAGAGAAAAAATGATGTAGGGGCTTATTCTGTCCCTTTTACAGTCTATATTAGATATGCTAAAGAGGAATATTATAGATAATAGCAACAATGCCTGAAAGTTGAAAAGTTAGTAAAGCCTCTATATCGGAGGAAACATTACAAGAGAACAAATGTATTTGAATACCACAACACATGTTACAAAAGCATGTTATACATATTCATTGTGACCAGACAATTAACTGGAACTGAAGTCCTAACCGTTTTTCAAGGGTGTTTAGGCCATAGTTGACAGAGTTACAATGTGTAATCCAACTCCATTCACAACATTGAAAGAGTTGTTGGAAATCCCTTCTCCATAATGGTAGATTAGGTTGATCAATTACCTGCCAGGTAAAGTCACTCTCAATGTCATTAAAGGAGGTAAAGTGAGAAACTAATGGTGCAATCTCAACTTTGCACCGTATGCGGCTTCTATGCTGAATGATGCAGGCATTAACCATTTGCGTTGTCTGTCCAATGTAAAATAGAGTGCAAGGACAGTGAATTGCATAGATTACATTAGGAGAACAACGAGCAACAGTTGCTTAGTTGTTTGAGAGGATAGGTGTTAGTGTCCACTCTAAAGTTTGTTGTGTTAAATGTTTGGGACGTACAGTGCAAGTTTTACATTTAAAGTGTACTATAACAGGTGGGTGGGCCCTATGGTGTTGTGGTTTACTGGTTGGTGCTAGTTTTGGGTGTCCATGTTCTGACTTGTACCAGGTGCTCTCCTAAATTGTTACCCCTTTTATAGAAGAACAGGGGAGCTTCACTGAGGGCGGCTTGGGAACTGAGTAATCCCCAATTTTTCTTTGTTACTTTGCTCCCCTTATTGCTTGAGGGGCAGAAAGGGGATATTAATGGTATCTGTATATTCTGTCTTCTTGTTCTGGGGGTGAATAATGTTTCCCTGGGACAATACCAGGCCATTTTAATTCTCATGAGACCAACCGGCGGGGGTATTCCTTAGATGTTAATATGCCTGCTAGAGTGGCTGCCCCCCTGAATTAATCTTTTTTCCACTTCCATCAGATACAGAGAAGTTGTCCATAAAGTAAACTGTCCTGTAGGTCTCTAGGATGGTCACCAGTGTACAGCAAGAGTGTGTTCCTTCGGTGGGCTTTCTGAATAGGGAAGTCCCTTTTTTACCTTCATGTATGTCAGCCTGGCTTTGCGGCAGCTCACACTATTTGTCCTCCACTGTAGAAAATCCTTTTCAGCGGTCCTTCACCAAAGGAGTATCCGGCCTCCAGGAACAATCATTGGCTACAGCCTCCCACCTCATCCCACTGGAGATTTTCTACTTTCAAAAAAAGTGACTGAGTCCAAACATAGAAATTCTCCTGCAACTGTGTCTAGTGGCTCCCCGACAGCGCCTCCTCCTCAGACACTCCTTAATGTCTTGCCCTTCTGAACTTTACCTTCTCAAAACATTTCCTTCAAAATTTCTTCTAAGTCCGATTCACTTCTTGCATCTGGGACGCTCTCCATCAGTTGGTCATATTTTTCTACTTTGAAACGGTCTTGTGTGACTATGTCAACAGTTGATCCTTTGATCTTTTAGGCACTAGATTTTACTAAAAAGTTTACAAATTCATAACTCCAGTTCTACCAGTTTTATTTTTGTTGTTTGGGTCTTAAATATTGTAATAACATGTATTCTGTTTTCTAAATTGGTGTGGTATTTTTCTTGTTTTGTGTTTTCACTTTGTTACTGTTTATGTGTTTCATAAATACTTTACACATTGCCTTTAAGTTAAGCCTGACTACTTTTGTGCCAAGCTACCAGAGGGTTAGGCACTGATTAATTTAAGACTTTTTGTGGTTCACCCTGACAGAGAATGGGGCTGTTACTTCCATAGGAGTATCCCCTCCCTTAAATTAACAACCCATTATCAACAAATGTTGAAAAAAGAGCTCACAAGGTTGAAGACTGATGGGATTTATGAAACTGTCAGGGCAACTGAGTAGAATTTCTGTGTGTCCAGCAAGGGTAGTATTTTGTAGATGCCAATGCATTTGAGAGATCTAATAGTAGTGTTTGGATAAACAGGCATTGGGTTACTGGTTGAGATGGGTGAAATCCTTCTCAAGCAGCAACCAAAATTCTTCTCAGGGTGAAGTCACAAGCAAACACTTATTTAACTGGTGCTCAACCCTCAGTTAACTTGGCACAGAGCAGTCAAACTTAACTTGGAGGCACTGTGTTAAATATTTGTGCAACACTTCAAACAGCATCACAGGGAAAACACACCACAAAAGGTTCTCACATCTGTTTAGAAAAATAGAATAATTTTTAATAAATAAAACAAGGCCAAGATGACAAAAAGTAGAATGGAAAATATGCAGATTTACAGATTTTAGTGAAAATAGCACCAAAAAGCACAAAGCGCCAACTGTAGCTAACTGGTCACGCTGAACTCGGACAAAGTCACAAGTTTAGGCCGACTGCAATGGGCTGGGAGTATGCTACAGTGATCCAGTTATGCCCTCTGTACAAAGTACCTTACGTTCTCATTTTGAAGTGTTGCAAGGTTCTGTACAGAGGATGCGTCATGCAGTCACAGGCATGCAGAGCCTGCATCAGGAAAGCATTGCACAGGTGGTGGTTCTGATGTGACTGTGGGGTTGATCTGGAGTCCTTTGCATCAGGAGAACCCTCGCAGCAGACATGATGCATCAGTTACACTTGGGTTTGTGCCGCAGAGCAAAAGAGATGCATTGGTTCTGCTGGGTCACCTAGTACCCAGGCAAGAGGGCAGCAGACAGCAGGGAGTCAAATGAATGCAGCAGTCCAGCAAGGCAGTAGTCCAGCAGGGAAGCGGTCCAGCAGAGTGGCAGTCTTTTCAGCAGCTCCTTCTTCCTGGCAGTGTATCCACAGGTCCAGAAGTGTACTGAAGAGTTGGTGTCTGAGGTCCAATATTTATACCTGGTGCCCTTCCTTTGGAAGGTGGGTGAAGCTTCTAGAGATTTCCCTTTGAAGTCCCCAGGCATCCTGCCTTCCTGTCCTGGTTCCAAACTAACTACTGGGGGTATGCAGCCCTTTGTGTGGAAGCAGGATAGAACCTATTCAAGTGTAAGTAGGACTGTATCCACATGTACCCTCCCATCCTGCCAGTGATATCCCATCTCGGCACACCTAGGCTCTCTATTGTGTGTGGCTGTCTAGGAGGGATACACAAAGTCATGTGACCCAGAGACAGATTACAGGCACTAAATGGCTAAGGCAGGAAAAGGCCAACTTTCTAACAGTTGCATTTTTAATATTGTAATTTATAACATGACTTTACCATAAGAGATGATGTTTCATTACAATTCCAAAGATACCAAACGTGAAATGTTTACCTGTTGCCATTTGGAAATTACAGCTTATTAAATGTAATAAGGTAACTTAAATGTTATCCTATGAGAGAGGTAACTTTGCCGTAGTGATAGACACATGTAATATTTTTTCACTATCAGAACATGTAAAACTTAAAAGTACATTCCCTACCTTTTAGATACATTGCACAATGCACTGTGGGCTATTTAGAGTCTACCCTAGGGGTGACATTTGAAATAAAAAGGAAGATTTAGGGGGTCATTCCGACCCTGGCGGTCCATGACCGCCAGGGCCGGGGACCGCGGAAGCACCGCCAACAGGCTGGCGGTGCTTCCAGGGCCATTCTGACCGCGGCGGTAAAGCCCCGGTCAGAAAAGGGCAACCGGCGGTTTCCCGCCGGTTTACCCCTGGCCCAAGGAATCCGCCATGGCGGCGCTGCTTGCAGCACCGCCATGGGGATTCCGACCCCCTTCCACCAGGAACAGGATGGCGGGAACGGGTGTCGTGGGCACTGCAGGGGCGCCCTAACAGGGCCCCATTAGGATTTTCAGTGTCTGCAAAGCAGACACTGAAAATCGCGACGGGTGCCACTGCACCCGTCGCACACCAGCAACTCTGCCGGCTCCATTCGGAGCCGGCTTCATCGTTGCTGGGGCTTTCCCGCTGGGCGGGCGGGTGGCCTTTTGGCGGTCGCCCGCCTGCCCAGCGGGAAAGTCAAAATGACCGCCCCGGTCTTTTGGCGGTTCCCGCCAGGCGGGCGGCTTCCGCCGCCCGCCGGGGTCGGAATGACCCCCTTAGTCTTGTCAAAATGTGTTTTGCTAGGCTAAACTGCACACACAGGCTGCAATGGCAGACCTGAGACATATTTAATGGGCTTTTTTAAGTGGGTGGCACAAGCTTTTAATCTACATTCTCTGGGCACAGGTAGTGCCACTTTACTAGGGACTTACAAGTAAACTGGATTTGCTATTTGGGTATAAACCAATCCCACCATGTGTTAAGGAGCGAACACAAGCACTTTAATGCTGGTCAGCAGTGGTAAAGTGCACAGAGTCCTAAAGCCAACAAAAACAAGCTCAGCAAAAAGTCAAGGGTAAAGGAAAAAGGTTTCAGTGTGACCCTGCAGAGAGGGCCAAATTCAACAGACACCCTTGCCAAATAAAGTAGAGAATCTAGCAACCATGGAGAATATAACAGTGTTATAGACTCATTTTGCATACCATCAAGGAATTTGAAAAACAAATTATATATGTCTCAACATTTACGACATATACGGTTGGTAGGAGGCCATTCAATATAACTTCTGTCACTGGTTTTTAATCAATTTTTATAGAGACTGATATGATCAAGCACATTCCATTCTCTCAAGTTAGCATTTTTGTATGTGGTAGAGATGTCCTAGAATTTGACCTAGCCTAAGTGATGTTAAATGGGGAGAAAGATCTACTCTTCAGAGTTTAGAGAAGACATTTTTGCTATGTAATATGTATCTCACCTAAAGGACAAGGCAGCCAGTGTTTTGTTTCAGTTAAAGATTAAATCCATCTGATGACGAAAGATGTGAGTCCTGTGCTCTTGAATGAAAGATAGCCATGGCTGTGAATGAAGAAGTAATTTCATTAAAAGATTAAAGAAATGCAGTGACTAATCAAGCTGTAATGCCTGATGTTAGAGGTTTGGAAGCCAACAGATTCCAGTGACTGTGTGAAGGTCAGTTCTTTGCATATTTGGACTATGAATGAAGAAAGTAGTGCCTGATTTGGATCTTGGCAGGGGGAATACTCCATCATAAATGTACTGGATATCCTGTCCACCTTATTACCATCTCCACAAGATAGCATGGGATTGTAATAAGGCAGACCCGATATCTGTTACATATGTGACAGAGTATTCCCCTCTGCCAAGATCTAAATCAGGTCCTTATTCTGGCAGGTCAGAGGTTACTATGGAGATAATGAATAGTGTGAAGAAGTGGATTATTAGCTGGAGTGGATGGTAGTCCACCACAAGTAATAATCTTGCTATTCTTGTTAGGTCCAGTAAAGGTTTCATTAATTTAAACCTGAGCTCAGCCTCTGGTAGCTATGCCACAAACTAGATAAATAGATCCAAATTAAGAAAATATGTAGAGCATATAGAAGTGCCAAAACAGATAAAGCATTGAAAATACAACACAATTAAAACACACTCCACTTTATAAATATAGGAAATAACTTAAAGAACAAAATTAAACCAAAATGAAAAAAATCCAATAAGATGAATTAGAGACATGAATTTGTGAAGTATTAAATAAAACTAGTGATGAAAAGCATTAAGCACCAACTGTGGGTATCTGGTCACGCTTGATAGGTGCAAGTTAAGACTGACTGCGATGGAGTGGAAGTTCAATTACGGGACCTGGTTCATCCAGATCAAAAGTTTTACCTTCGTACTTAGAAACATTCTTGGGAGTCAAAGATCTTCAGTGGGTCTAGGCAGTAGGCTGTCATCAATGGTGGTTTGGCATTGATGGATTCCGACAGCCAGGCCTTAGTGGAGCTGTTGGTTAGGCAGGAAAATCTTTGAATGAGTAAAGTTCAGATTCCACTCCTGGGAAGCTGTCGACTTCAAGCGGATGCCTTTGGTGAGTTTGCCCTGGCGCTGTCAATGTATAGACTTTCTTGGAGCTTGGATTTTCATTGAGTGGCAAGACTACAGGTTGCAACCAAAGCTGGTTTGACAGCAACAGATTTCAGAGTTGAAGTGTTAGTGTACTCAGGCCCATTGGCAATGCACCTTTATGCAGATCGACTTAGCAGGTTGGTCCCAGTCCCAAGCCAGGTCTCAGAACAAAGAGTTAGAAAAAAGTTTGTAAGTCCCAGGTTCCAGAGTAAGACAGGAGATGTACACTTTGAAACCAACAAAGGGTCCGGGAACTTGGGGACAGCACTTGGGAGACTCACTTTAGCAGAAGTCACCATCAGGGTCCTGGACATGCCAAGTTGGAACTGGTCAGCTGGGCTGTTCAGGAAAGGGCTTCTAGCCGCTTGCTGTGTCACTGTAGTTTAACAGGAGGTCAGCCAACAGACCCTAGGAGTATATTCCCTTGTCCTGATATAAGTGGGAGCAGAAAATGATGAAGGTTAATACCCATTCTAAATTGCAGAAAGAAAACATAGTAATCCAGTACAATTATTTTCAAGGCATTACTAGGAATCTTTGCCTGAGAGCACTTGAAATAATTGTGAAAAACAGCGACTTGTACTATTTAATTTTCATTTTTTATAAAAAGCCAACACAATTTGAGATTACCTATATGTTTCATAGAATTTAGCTACACCTCTACAATCCACTTCCCTTAATTTCCCTCTCATCATCTTTCCAAGTTGATTTTCAATGATGCTATGATTTAGAATTTTCTTGGAAAATGCAAGGATTAAACAAACAAAGAAATATGCACTTTTTGCAATTTCAGACTGTACATGGCAGAGCTAAAGAGGTTTACAGGCTCATACTTCAGTGCGGGTTACAACAGCAGATGGGTTACACAAATCTTACAGATTAAGGTCCCAGACAGCTGTAGTGATTACCACTCAGCTTTAAATATGAATTTAGAAATGTAGTTATTTTGTCACTAAACATCAGCTTGACAGTTCATGAAAATGTGCAGACTGTGTTATTGAATGCAATCTTTTCCGTTTTGAAAAATTCAACCTAATTCCCCCAACCAAAGACATATTTTTTCCTAAAATGACAATTTCCCATTTTGAGGAAATAGGTCCCAAACACTCTATGGTAATTTTCATCATGTATTCACATGTAGTACTGCCATTGATGGAAAGATAATGCCTTTGCTTACCCATTTATCCCCATCTCATGGCATGGATACCTACAATATGCCAGGAATTACAGCTTTTATGCTATCAACAGTTTTTGGGTATTGAGAGCCCTAGTGAAATTAAATCCTTAGTATATCTTCCTATTAATATTTTTTTTTCAGGTGGTGTATGTTATTTCCTCAACTGGGATACGTATGTAGGGCAGAGTAAACAAGTACATCAAATGAACCCAATATTCCAATTAGGGACAAACACGTGATTTCAATGTTGGTGGAGACGAAACTGGATCACAAAAGCGTTGGAGTTCAATCCCTGCCAACATGATGATCCGATTGCCCGATTTGGAATTGGACAGACCATAGCCTTGATGACAGCAGAGATCATCACTCGGTCTCCATCATGGGCTATCTCAGGTTTCGGCCACATGTCCACCCAGCTAATTTAGATTGGCAAACATATAGATGATTTTCAATACCTGTCACCGCCAGGAAAAACCTGGTGTGAATGGCAATGATAAGTGTTCAATGTCTCCCTCACCATGCGAGGAAAGTTCTGTGATGAGGGGGCATTGTTTTTTTTATTTTCAATAAGAAAATCTAAGAAAATTTTGCTTTGGGATTTTCTTTTTGAAAACAAAAACAAAAATTTACGTTTGACTTAAGTGGAAATTCATGAAAAATAATTTTCCAAGATTAAGGATCTTTTATCCTATACCTAACATACACAAGAATCCCATAAAACTACCAGATAGACCCATCATATCAACACAGGGTAGTCTGTTTGAAAATACTTCGAAGCACATCGAATTCTACCTAACACCTTTTGTAGCAAGCCTATTATTATATGGTTCCTACTAAGGTAATAGGACTGCCTATTAGGATGACAGAATTTCCGAATATGGGGGGCTGAGTCCTTCCAACCATCAGAGACTGTCAGCCCAGTTCACAGTCTCCCACCCAAACCCCTCAACCAAATGGGGTGAAGGTGATTATGACAACCTGAATATGACACTCTGACTCCCAAGGAAGTCGTGGAAACAGATCTCACCCTTTTCTTGTATTACTCATTCATGCCCAGGTGAAACACAAGAAAGATACACGCATTTATTGAAACAATCATAGTCTTGCAAAGAGAGAATACGCTGTGATAAATAGGCAGCTACAACAATGCAAAGTTACCAGCACTATGAACATGGTCAAGATAAGGAACAATTCAACCATGGAAAGTAAGTTACCACCAGACTGACACCAAGACCACTGCGACAACTAGACACACACACCACATACATCTATACATCCCTCACGCACCTCACTACGCACACCCAACTACAGCACCCAACACCCACACACTTAGACACACCACACATCACCCATATCCCCACAAAGGCACGTCAATTAGCAGTGTGCCCACCTGTACAGGGTCCCCAGTCCACATCTCGTTCCCAATACAATCATGGACCTGGGGACAGAGTTGTGGAGATGCAGGGTGGGTGCTGTGGTGTTGGATAC
Source organism: Pleurodeles waltl (assembly GCF_031143425.1). Classification (NCBI taxonomy): domain Eukaryota; kingdom Metazoa; phylum Chordata; class Amphibia; order Caudata; family Salamandridae; genus Pleurodeles; species Pleurodeles waltl. Next base: position 1,280,188,173 of record NC_090437.1, read on the forward strand.
TGATGGGGGAGGCTCTGTGGTGGACTGTGAGTGGGCTGGGGTGACTGACAGTCCAGTGGTCCCTGATGGGCCAGGTTATTGATCTAGATCCTGAAGTCCAGAGTAACTGTCATCACTGGAGGCATCTTCTGTTGGGGGACTGGTTGTTCGTGGCACCCCCTCTCCGCTCACATTGGCTGGGGCACCTGTGGGGCTGTGAGTGATGTGTTATGCTTCATGCCTGCAACATATTGTACATCACAAGCTTCCCCTCTATCGTTGTTGTTGCAATGCCACCTTGGTTTGTGTACGTTGATGTATTGTGGGATTGTTAGTTCCCCTATGCTGTGCCTGCTTTAGTGGTGGGTGTCCATGCAAAACAGGCAGGGAGGGCTGTCCATGCATTGGTATTGCATGCAGGCCTTGGCATATTAGTCATATGTGTAGGTGCAGTGTGTAGGATGGAGTGGAATGATGGGAGTTAGGGTGAGGGTGTGAGATGGCATGCAGGTAGTGTGGTTGATAAGTAGTAAATGTTGACTCACCAGTGCCCAGTCCTCCAGCAACTCCAGTGAGTCCCTCAGGATGCAGTAATGCCAAGACTTGCTCCTCCCATGCTGTGAGTTGTGGTGGAGGAGGTGGGGGTCCACCGCCAGTCCTCTGTATGGTGAGCTGGTGCCTTATTGCTATGGAACGTACCTTCCCCCGTAGGTTGTTACACCTCTTCCTGATGTCGTCCCTTGTTCTTGGATGCTGTCCCACAACGTTCACCCTGTCCACGATTCTCCGCCATAGCTCCATCTTCCTTGCAATGGATATTTGCTGTACCTGTGCCCCAAACAGCTGTGGCTCTACCCTGACTATTTCCTCCACCATGACCCGCAACTCCTCATCTGTGAAATGGGGGTGCCTTTGTGGGGATATGGGTGTTGTGTGGTGTGTCTAAGTGTGTGGGTGTTGGGTGCTGTAGTTGGGTGTGCGTAGTGAGGTGCGTGAGGGATGTATAGGTGTATGTGGTGTGTGTGTCTAGTTGTCGCAGTGGTCTTGGTGTCAGTCTGGTGGCAAGAATTTGCATTCGTAAAGGTTTGTGGGTGATGTGGGTGTATGTTTTATAGTGCTGTGGGCGGGTGTGTTTGGTGTGTCTATGAGTGTCAGGTGTGTGTTTTTGGTATTGGCCAATGTTGTGTTGTTTTGTATTTGGGTGGCCATTCTGAGCGCGCCGGTGTGTAACCCAAAATGCTTTACCGCCATTGAATGTCTGCCGTAGTGATTTGTAGGTCACAATGTGGTGGGCGTTGTTTTGTTGACGTACTGACACCTTAACACTGACCTTTGGGCTGGTGGATATGTGTTTGTGGCATTTTCTGTCCATTTGTTGTGTGTGTCTCATAATATTGCAAACGGATGTTCGCCACCGTGACGGTATGTTGGTGGCCGTCACCACGGCGGTGACATTTACCACCAATGTCATAATGAGGGCCTTAGTGTTTAACAGCAATTGTACTTCAGAGGACAACCTTGTAACTTGCAATTCACCCATTTCATGGGCAGATGTAAGCGCTGCATTTTTCTGAATTAATAGTGCTTTCAGCCGGCTCAACTTGTCAAATTTAACATTAAGGGTAGGAATAGAAGGCCACAAACTAGCTAGCCTAATCTCATGCACGTGAGCAAAGAGTACACTATTGCAGCAGGTCACTTTTAAGGAACAGAAACCAGATAAGGGACATCTGCTTTCATCCCACAACAGCCTTGATCATCGCATCAACTACCATTTGAAAGTAACTGAAACACTGGACGAATCAAAGAAGCTAGAATCAAGGAAACTTAAAATGTATTGGCCATGGGAGGATTACAAACTCTGTGCAATGTCACCTGTTTACAAGTCATGGAGTCGCTTAGAGAAGTTTCCAATTCATTTCCACCAAGAAAAATGTATTTCCCACTCACACATTTGTAATCAAAGGGCAATTGCCACACCTCGTGAATAAAACTCTCCCCTAAAGCTTCATATCTGCCTACCGTAAAATGTTTCCAGCATGATGTAAATTGAAAAGTTGAAAGTGACACTGAAATAACTTTGTGTATTAGCCATGCTGCTGATGGTGCTTCAGCTACTGTGGAAGGCAACTTTTCTAACTTTTCTATTTTAAGCATTGTGTATGTAACATCTTTCTTTGTCATTATTTGTTGATTACATGTCAAATTAAAAGGCAAGAACAATTATGTTGCCTTCTCATGCTTCTATACCACACGGTTTGATTTCAGAACTTGTCTAAATGAACTGCAAAGTAGATTGAAGATACATATCTTCACTTTCAAACACAGTATAACATTAAAGTAAGACTGCATTGAAGAAACTGTTTTAACATCCTAGTCATCAGGCACAACACCTAGTGGTGTAACATCAAACATAGCAACTTTGAAAACATAAGGAATTTGCATAGTTTCTGTAGGACCAAATATAATATAGGGGACTTTATCCCAAAAAATTCCATTGGGAACTAGAACGGCAGAAATGTTTACAAGGGACAGGTCTTTTTGTACTTTGTGAGAAGAGAGATGAGGGTTCAGCATCTCAGTTAACAGTTCAAGAGCAGAGCATCCTGGGAGATAATGCTCATTCATAAGCTAGAAAAAAACACTAACCAATCCAGTCCACAAAAGTAGAGAAAGTAATGCAAGTGTAATCCACAAGTAGGGCCATTGACGGATCAGATAAGTGCAATTCAACCAGTGAAAGAAGGTGCGTACACCATGAAGTGACGTGTGAAGAATCAAAAGAAAGGTCATCAGTGCTGACAAATAAGCCAGAATCAGTCTGTGTGAAGAAAGGAGAGGATCCTCAACATGTGAAAGAGAACTGGTAGACAAGACCAAAGGTAGTTCATCAGAAACAACTGTGTTGCTTAGGATAGCAGTAGTAAACTGTAGACTTACGTCTGGTGTGTTTCTTACATTTGCAGCTGCAACAGGAAACAATAAATGTTCATTCTCCACCCTAAGCAGTCTGAGGGAAACAATTTTGGTGTTATTCAATACATGAAGAGGTATTTCCTGTAGGGTAGTGATATGGGTTAGGGAACTACCCAGGAGTCCTTGTGGCCTACTGTGGAGGATTGGCTAGATGATGCAATTTTGCTTGATCAATCAAGACAAAACGTTTGTCTTTAGAACGAAGTCGTGGCAAAATCACAGTTCTGGTACCTTGAATTCCAAGGACTAGCACCAGTGCATACTATGCTGGGCCACACTCTTTCTTCACCAAAATCTTTTCTCAAACTAGGTCCGCAATCCAGCAGGAAGATGCTGGCTGCTCTGTTACACTTTTACTGTCAGCATGTTTACTTGAATGCTCATTTCTGAAGTCCTGGAGTTCCTGTAAGACGGCAAAACATTAATTTATGTCAAAAGGTGTGTCTGCTCCCACTGCGGAGGACCATCAAAATCTAGGACAAATATATGGATGCGGAACGGGACTTCATATGGGGTTTTTAATGCCCTCTGACTCCATACAGGTGGTGGATCTAACTGCGACCTGAACCTAATACTCCTTTCCCTTCAGATGATATGGAAAGGAATAGTGCACAGCTACACCCAGGGTTCCTATGGTGTCCCTGTAAGCCTTAGAGGCAAATGCAGGGCCCTGGTCCAAGTAGAATACAGCTACTTCACATGTCCTGATAAAGACTTGCAAATCTTTAATAACAGTGTAAACATCAGACGATGGCTGTCGCCACAACCAGAAGAATCTGGAGCAAGAATCTACAGCAAGTAGAATGTATTTAAATGCACTTTCCGATTTTAGGGGGCCACAGTGGTCTAGATACATGCATTGCAGTGGTTTGATTGAAACTTTGTTAGCTAATGTCTCAACTAAGATCACATAGCCTTGTGTGTTTGTACAGACCATGCCACCAATAGTGTTTTTGTAACATGGAGACTGTGGCCACCAATCTAACTTTGGCAGATGCTAACCTTCATGTGCAGCTTCAATGAACTCTAGCCTGTGGTCTTGGTTGGGTATCACTTGATCACCCACTCCTGGAATGGTTACAAAAGGAATGTTTTGAGCACTTAAATTATAGGAATATTTTGCTGGAAATTCTTTATTGAAAGGGGTGCCATTGCTCGAAGCATTAATAGCAGCTATCAATTCTTTGTCTACCCTTGTATGGGAACAAGTAATCCCAGCTACTTTGGCAGTCTTAACTACAGGTTTGGCTGCTTCATGAGCCAGTGAATTCCCTACAATGTGTACTCCAAGCATGTTGGTGACTCAGTGTATGAATTACATGAGCCTGTGACAGACTGTCTTTGAGTTCTGCCACCTTACCCCAAAGCATTTTATGCTTATAGTATTCCCTTTATGGTTGCTGAATCCATTCTGGTGTGAATAATGCAAGTTTTCATTAAAGGATTGGACACAGTAATATGAATCGCACACTATAATCATGAGTAATTAAGGATTTGTGTGTTCCAGTGCCAGAATCAGAGCTTTGAGTTCAGCTAGTGGTGTAGTATGATCCCCTTGTGAAAGTTTGTTGAGGGTAGAACTCTCTGTCCCTCATTACCTCATAAACAGCTGAGCAATTTATAAGGATCGAACAATATGTTAGAGGGTATGGGTGTTCTTGTTCATCCTGGAGACATTCCTGAGTTTGTAGTGTAGGGTCAAAAGCATAGTCTACATCAGTGGCAGTCAAGAAAGTGGCCCATTGTGTCCATCTAGGTTGTAAGGCATTTGCAGCAGCCTCTAAGGTTTGGATGGGAGTAAAGACAATTATGGATGTCCCTTGAGTCAGTGGTCTTTCCTTTATGACTGGCATCGGAACTATTCAGAATTTTTTTAGTGGATGTAAAACGCATTTCTACATTACAATATAAATGTGGAGGAAGCAAGATGGTGGCTGTGTGAGACGGCAGATTGTGATCCTCCCTGCCCGATCTCAGCCATGCAGCTGTGGATCCCTTAACCTTCATTTCCGCGATTTCACCTGAGGAATGTGTCTCGATATTTACTGCGGGCAAGGTTGGAGGCACCATCCCCTGCATGTTATTGTCATACGGATACATTGTTTCTTTAGTCAGCCCGTGCAGCAGGTTACATTGTAGCAGCATTCACCCGGGGCTAAACGATGGACGAAGGGAGCAAAGATGGCGCCTCTCGCAGTACGAGGTAAACAGGCAAGGATGAGCACAACACGCCGGTTAGGCACTTCAGATGAATTGAAACCACAGCACGAAGCTAAACAGGGAGCCCACTAGAAGGTAAATGTAAAATTAAAGACTGCGCCACTTGATACATTTTTAGAGAAGAAATCCCGAGATGGAGTTCGAAGTGGAGTTGGTGTGGTGAGCTCGTCTGTTATAGAGGAACAGGGGGACTATTGTTTGAAGTGGATGAGCCAGAATCTCAACCCCAGAAAGGAGTTGAGAGCTTGGACAGTAAAGCGCTGAGCGGGACTCCACTGCTGGTGAGTGACTGCTGTACTCCCTCACTCTTAGGTCACTTCATAGATACTTTGAATATTGGGCATTCTAGAGGTGATGAGCCACCAATACCTAATGAAGGCTTACAGCAGCAGCTCCCCGATAGAAACGATGAAAGAGGCCAAGTCACGATTCAGGAAACATTCAATAATTTAAGACAAGCCAATGGATCTGATGCTAATTGCAGCCCGCGGCAAGGACCCGGGCCAGGGCAATAAATTCTTCTCTATCTGATCAGTCAAGCTGGACAAGTAATGAGGGATCAGATTCAGAGACAGGGAAGATCTCTTCAGAACTGGGTTCTGAGCTATCCTCCCCTGCCTCGGAACAGGAACAAGTAGAGAATGATAAAGTTATCACTGAAGGAAGAAGCAGAAAAAGAGGAATACACAGCCCAGTCCAGCCACGCACTCGCTAAAACCTCGGGAAACTGAAGACCTTCAGTGGGATAATACAAATTTCCAGCTCGACGAAGGTTCAGCCATGCATGTAAATATTGAAACACAACCCAGCGCAGCCTCCCTGGAAACTATTCATCAAAGTATTATGGAACATCGAGAAGAGTCTAAGACTGAGAGTCACAGAACTCAGTTAGCTTGCCGTAAAATGCAGACACAAATCTGCTGCATGGCAGTAACATGTTCTGAGTTCACAACACGCATAGGGGAGGCGGAGACCCGAATCTCCAGACTGGAAGACGATGTGGTATCGCAGGGAGCACTCGGGGACTCGATGGAAAAAAAACTTGAAGATGCTCAATGGAAACTAACGGATTTAGAAGACAAACTCAGGCTTAATAACTTACGAGTGTTGGGTAAACCAGAAGGAGCTGAGGGAACTGACCCACATGGTTTTATTGTGGCTCTATTTAAGGAGGCTTTTCCTGATCTGAATCAGTGGGAATGGGAGAGAGAAATTCAGAGGGCACATCAGTTTCATGTTAATATTAGAGCTAAATCCTCAGCAGGAGATATTAAGCCCAGGGCTATGTTGATCTTTCTCCTTAACTTTCAGACAAGACAGGCTGTATATGACCTCGCTCGTCCTGATTGTAAGCGTACTGCAAGGGGTGTGATTTCTTTGTTAGACCTGATTTTTGTCACACAACTGTGGAAAAAAGATGGAGACTTCGTCAACTAATTTTGCCCTGGTCTATTTGATGAATCCCGACAAACTAAAGGTGATAGCTGAAGGCAAGACTCAGTAATTCACTCTGAAGTAAAAGCGAAAGACTTTATGGACAGACATTGAGGTTGGCAGGAGAGGATTCTGCCCTTTTTCCTGCCTCCTTTCTTACAGGGTTTTCCTGGGGCGGAGGGTAATGGAATATTCATATAGCCAACTGTAAGGAGATATCTGTGTTCTCCCTCTCTATCATGGGACATGGGGAATAAGGGTATTTATTCTTTTTAGTTTTTTCTAACAAGTAGTTTTAGGGTATTTTGTGGGATATACAGCACATTATGGGGATGGTTCGGGCATGGTAGGGGGGACACGATTCCATCTTTATGGGACAGTGTAGTCCTACACTTTCCATGAAGCTGATTAAAGGGGTGGGGGTGGAGTTGGGGATTAGAGGGAGAGGGTATGGGGGTGTGGGGTGAGGAAGGATCAGGGTTTGGTGAAGCGAGGCTTCTGGATTTGGGGAGGTAGGGGGAATCTCAGGAAGGCAAGGAGAATAGGAGGAGTAGGGGAAAGGATACTCAGCGCTAACATGTAAAGGGACAGAGGAGTTTGTGGAGAATGATTGATGAGAGAGTCAGGATGAGACAGGGGCAGAATCTATCTCAGTAGGAGGAAGGTAGGTAGAGAAGATATGGTGATACCAAAGAAGGGCAGATGCCTAGAAAGGAAATAATGGCTTGCAATTTAAGGATGCTCTATGAATATATGCAGACTTAATAACCCCCAAAAGAGGAAAAAAGTGGCATTAGGATTAAAATTAATTCAGGCAGATTTATATTGTTTGCAAGAGAACCATATTTCTTGGGCGAGGCAGGGGCTTTTAAAAGAACAAGGGCTGATACCTTTAGCCTGTGCCCAACAGGTGGTGTCAACACGGGGAGTGGTAATACTAGCCAGAAATTCCTGCTGCCATGTTGGCCGCTCATTGGTGGATAAGGCTGGGTGCTAGGTCATTCTAGAATGCACGATAGACACAACTAAGTTTACTCTTTGCACTATCTATGGATCGAACTTTGTTGAGGTCGAAGTGCTGGATTCTCTAAATTATGAATTGATAGAATGGGCATTACCATTGGTAATATGTGGAGATTTGAATATCCACATTGAAGTTGGGAAAAACATGAGTAATCAGGACCATTACAAGGGGCGTAAACCTAAGGTTTGGAGGGCTTTCAGGAGAATAGTTAGGGATCATGGGTTGGTAGATGTGTGGGAGAGACTTATGGCCCCCGATCCTGGCTTTACCTACTATTCCTCCCCGCATTCTAAATTAGTACAGTTGGATTATTTTTTTATTACGGCTAATTTAATGAAGGATGCAAGTATAGATCTCCTGCCTAGGTTTTTTTTTCAGATCACAATCTATTTGCTTTAACCTTCTCGATAGAGGGATTTGTGAAGCCACGCTGCTCTTGGTCATTCGATAAGAAATTATTAGCCTGCCCTCACAGAAGGTGAGAGAGGTTAAAGAGCTTCAGGTTACACTTAAACAAGCAGAAACAAAACTAATACAAAATATAATAAAATGCAGGATTGTAGCTCAACGCAGATTCAGATATCGGTCTTAAAGCCTAAAATAAATTCATATCTGAACAAGGCAGTAGCAGCTAACTATCAGAGCTACAAAGCAGCAAGCTATAAATATGGAGAGGCCACTGGCAAAGTTTTAGCAAGGCGAAAAAGGCAAAAAACTAAAAAGGTGGGCATAGAGACTATCATGGATGCACAGGGGTGGAAATGTGAAAAACCAGAGGAAATTTTAGAAGTCTTTAGAGACTTCTATCAGGAGTTGTATAGAGAAGATATAGGGGGCCCAGGGCTGTTTTGGCGATTGCACCGCCAACAGGCTGGCGGTCGCACCGCCGGGGCCGGCGGTTTCCCGCCACATTTGCCCCAGCGGTGCTAATCCGCCTGGGCAGCGCTGCTTGCAGCGCTGCCCAGGGGATTACGAGTCCCCGACCGCCAGCCTTTTCCTGGCGGTTTGAACCACCAGGAAAAGGCTGGCGGTACAGGGAGTCGCAGGGTCCCTGGGGTCCCCTGCAGTGGCATGGGCAGTGAAGGGGCCCCCTGACAGGGCCCCATGCAGCTTTTCACTGTCTGCTATGCAGACAGTGAAAAGCGCGACGGGTGCAACTGCACCCGTCGCACGGCCGCAACACCGCTGGCTCCATTTGGAGCCGGCTCCTGTGTTGCAGCCGAGATCCCTGCTGGGCCGGCGGGCGGAAACCAGGTTTCTCATATTGACCGCGGCGGGAGTGCGGCCACATTGGCGGCCGCCCGGCGGTCAGATAAGTTGTAGCTGCCCCCCAAGATCATAATGAGGGCCATAGTGTATTCCGATGGGGCACAGAGAGAGGCCATGGGATTTCTTGGAGGATTCAAAACAGCTAGACTCTCTTTAGAGGATCAAATTATGCTGGATGCACTGATTCAATCGGAAGAAATACTGGAAGCTGTGAACTCATTAGCAGCAGGAAAAGCATCACGTCCGGATGCCCTACCATTAGAGTTTTACAAAATGTTTTATAAAGAAGTAAGGAGGGACATACTTGAAACTTTTTGTAAGGCACAATTAGGACAGATTCCACCATCCTAGGAATGCGCTAACGTTATAGTGTTTTAAAAAAAAGATAAGCCATCAAACTCTCCCGGATTGTATAGACCAATATCTCTGTTAAATACAGATGGGAAGATATACGCAAAGGTCCTAGCTACAAGGTTGGCAAGAGTTATTTCATTGTTAGTTTGTAAAAGACAGCATGGTTTTATACCGGGTCGAGGGACGGTTGATCATATAAGAAGGATAATTTCTTTATTTGAACTTGCTGAAACATATCGGACACCTCTTGGTTTGGTGCTATTAGATGCCAAAAAGGCATTTGATCATGTATCTTGGAATTTCTTATGGGAAACCCTCAAATGGAAGGGGATTGGGAAAGGCTATTTACCAGCTGTTAGGGCTATATACAAGGCCCCAAAGCTCGAGTATGTTTGGGAGGGCTAGAGTCAGGTATCATATTGATTTCCAGGGGTACCATACAAGGGTGTCAGACAGGGGTGTCCGTGCTTCCCATTGCTGTTTGCATTATATATAGATCCTTTTTTATCTAACCTGGAGAGGAGTAATAACATCAAGCCAGTGGCCTATCACAGGGAAGAATATAAGATATTTGCCTATGCAGACAATGTAGCAGTAACAAGAACCGACCCTCAGAAAATCATCAAGGAAATTGAAGAGGTGACTAGAAACTTTGGAGGATATTCTGGTTATAAACTGAATGAGGATAAGACACAGATTTTATGCTCGGCACACACCTTGACCTAAGATAAGCGGGTGGTGGCAGAGGCTGTAAACTTGGGGATAAGAGTTACTGCCGTTGTTGACCAGCTGGTGGAACTTCATTTCGCCCCTCTGCTAAGTGAAGTGACGAGCGACCGGGATAGAATGCAATATCTATATTTATCACTTGAGGGTCGCTGTAATGTTTTAAAAATGATTGTGTTGCCAAAAGTATTCTACTTGTTTCGCAAAAAGATGGCTAAACAAATTAGAGACAATTGGCAGTTACTTCTTGTGGGGATATGCTAAGCCAAGAAGAGCTATGAAATACATGACGCTTCCAAAATGTCATGGAGGCTGGGCAGTTTCCAACTTTACTCTATATTATTATGCCTGCTGCCTTCACTATATGGATTCATTGATAACTGGAGAGGTAAGGGAGAGTAAGCAAGAAGTGCAATCCCCCTTATATGAAATGACGTTGGGCGCTGAGGCAAAAGGCTGGCTGTCGAAATTTGTGGAACCCAGCTATTTTAAAAGAGTGAGATTTAAAACTCTACGAGCAGTATATAAGGTCTGGGTGCAGATAAAACGATGGATTGGGTTGGGTAAGATCACTGTGTATACTCCACTGTGCCCTTCAGTCCTCCCCTTTTCTATTTTTAGGGATCCCATTTTGGCAATTTGGCGACAACAAGGGATAAGGAGAATTTGAGATCTATATGCAAATTCAGTGTGTAAATCTTTTCAGGAGCTTCAGATACAATATGGTTTACCCAGGACTCATTTTTTCGAATTTTACAAATTCGAGACTTTCTCCACTGCCACAGACAGGAAATGCCTTCTATGGATAAGATAACATTAATAGAGGCTATATGTCGTAGGGAGAAGATAGGTACTTTATATACTCTATTAATAGATGCCCAACAGGATGATTTTGTGCTACAGAACGGTAGATGGGTTAGTCGTGTGGGTAAAAAGAGGGGGAGGCTGGTGGAATCATTAGAGCTAGCGGGAAAAACCTTTCTTTCAGCCAGTCTGAAAACGCAGCACTACAAGACGGCATTTGACGTGTACTATACACCAGCAAAATTGAGCAATTGGGGTGGATCTGATGGGAAGTGCTATTGATGTGGGGGGTCGGAAGCAGAGATATTGCATATGTTCTATGTATGCCCTAGGTTGAAACCATTGTTGGGTGAAGTAGAATGGTTTCTCAGTGATATAATTGGAGGAAATGTGAAACTCACACCGATTCTGGTATGGTTAGGTGTGATGGACACGCTGGAAAATATGGGGCATGTAATAAAAAAATAAGTTATTTCCTGTATATGGCGATACTTCGGTTGTATATAACTATGGACTGGATTAAAAAAGATCCCCCGACTTTTGAAACTTGGAGGTTAAGATTATTAGCGTTTCATAGTATTGAATTGAGTTTCTATAGACTTAACTGCTATAAGATGAGGCGTAGGGGGGAACGAATCTGGGTACCACTGACTAAATGGTGGGAAGAAATTAGTCTAGGATAAAAAGAGTTTGTATTGTATCGGATTAATTATGCTGAATGTACTTTATTTTCCTTTTTTTCCCTATCCCTACATGAGGATTTGTAAATTATGTTTTGTAAATGTAGGGTTGATCCCTGCCTAATAAAAATAATACATTTTTTTTTTAAAGAATATAAATGTGATTTATTTGCAATTGCGACTGTGTCACCATTTGGATGTGACATAGGTGAAACCAATGGCACCCTTTCTTATGCAGATGACCAAATTTGTTTTGTTTATGTGTGTATGTATATCTCATGATTCAAGCATGTCAGTTTGTAATGATCTCAGAATGTGTGTATGTTCTGGTATTCAATGTTTGCTGGAAAAATCTGGGTGGTTTTATGCATTGTGCATAGTCTGGGATATATGTTCTGCCAAATTCTGAGGATCCTAACAAGGATTGCAGTTTTTTAATAGTGTTTTGTGGTTGTAATTGGGCAATTTTCTCTAGGAAGTGTGGTGCCAGGCTATTTCCTTCATCTGATTACTGGAATCCAAAAAGACACTAAGATAAGCAATTTTAGTTTTTTTGAAGTTACAGTTGTAGCCAGGCTCAGCAAATGCCAATACAATGCAACCTACTCTGACTAGGAGAGTGTTAAAGTCATCATCAGTCATCGGCTTAGGACAGTACTTCTGGATTAATATCATGCAATATTGATGTTACATTGGCTACAAAAGTCCTGGACTGTTCCTATACCCTTGAGGGAGCTGACAAAAATGGCATTGAGAGATGATGGTGGGAAAACAGTTAGATCCCTGCTTTCAGGCACTGTGTTTTGGCAGAAAAACCTGTTGGAAATATCTAGGGTTGTTTTGTATTTTGTATGAACAGTATTGTTCATTCAGGCAGTACTGTGTTACTTTTGTATCGCAAATGTGCCTGTGTGGCTGTTTAAATGTCTGTAATGTAAGACTATTCTATAAGAGTGATCCGACGTAGCTGCTAGAAACAAAGGGGGTCATTCCTACCATGGCAGTCCGAGACCGCCAGGGTAGGGGACGGAGGAAGCACCGCCAACAGGCTGGCGGTGCTTCTGGGGCTATTCTGACCGCGGCGGTAAAGCCGCGGTCAGAAAAGGGAAGCCGGCGGTTTCCCGCCGGCTTCCCGCTGCCCCTGTGAATCCTCCACAGCGGCACTGCAAGCAGCGCCGCCATGGGGATTCCGACCCCCTTCCCGCCAGCCTGGTTCTGGCGGTTTTCACCCCCAGAACCTGGCTGGCGGGAACGGGTGTCGTGGGGCCCCACATTGATTTTCAGTGTCTGCTTGGCAGACACTGAAAATCACGACGGGTACAACTGCACCCGTCGCAAACCAGCAACTCCGCCGGGTCCATTCGGAGCCGGCTTCCTCGTTGCTGGTGCTTTCCCGCTGGGCGGGCGGGCGGCCTTTTGGCGGTCGCCCGCCAGCCCAGCGGGAAAGTCAGAATGACCGCCGCGGTCTTTTGACCGTGGTACGGTCTTCTGGCGGTTCCCGCCAGGCGGGCGGCGACCGCCGCCCGCCAAAGTAGGAATGACCGCCAAAGTGTTATTCATGGCAAAAATCACTGGTACTCAAGCTGTGAGAGAAGTTGTCCCACTGGCGCTTTTGCTTCATGTTTAATTGGGTATTGTGGATGCACTTGAGGACTGAACCTTATGGCCCTTATCCCAGCCCACATGGTTGTGGTATAGTGCAGGGGCTTGTGCAAGAGACCATTCTGGATTGTATGATTCTTTTACGTGCTCAGGAACTGAGGAAGATGGTAATATTACATCTTCCGTTTGTGGGAGTGTTGTAACATACTCCGGTGTCCAATCCTTTTCAACCCTGACAATGTCATAGCTAAATGGTAATGTTTCCCAGAACATTACTTTAATTGTGTGCATTATGTGCCCCAAATCTGTATATTCAATTTGCACAGTCTGTCAGGAGAGGTGACCCGTTGATCTGGGGTTTCGACTTCTACATAATTATTAGTTGTTTTCACATCCAGATACCCTTCAAGATTCTGGTGAGCCATAATGGCCTCTTTCACGCTGTCTAGCAGAGTCACTACCTACGTCCTGTTCTGCGGTTATGTTCTCAATGTGTGGGGCATATTTAGCCAAAATATCTGCAACCTTCTTCTTTTTGGATTGGGGTTTTTGTTATGGATGTTTCTCTTCTTTTTTTATGATGATCTCAGGCAAGCATTGTGAGTCCTTTCTCAGTTTTACATACTCTTCTTGTCTGCATTCTGACAGCCCCGCTCTCTAAGACCATTTGTCTGGTGAGTCCTAAAAGGAGCGAGAAGGGTGTATATTAGTGCACAGATACCCTTTGGGTTGTTTTAAGGTATCACCGGTGTATAGCTTATAACGTTTGTGAGAGCTCTCTGGTTGCTGAGATTCTTCCAGTGACTTTGTTTTTTCTTTTTCATTTCTTCTTTTATCCCAGCGTTTTTTAGAAGACAATTGTGCTTGTTTGGTATTGTCCTTTTCAGAACTACTTTCAAGCTGTGGCTTATTTGGTGTGGCCCCCAAATTATCTTGACCTATAGATGTATAGGTTTCAGCAGTAATTTTTGGTATCTCATGCTCCTTGTCTATTAAGGGAACCTGCACTAGGCATTGGTGAACTGCAAGTGTAGCTGCTTCTCCTTTAATATTTTTTAAAAAAATTGAGGATACTGTAGCAAAATTTCCAATTAGTTCAATCTCCAAGTCCAGGGCAGGTGCAGCCCCATAATCATTTTGAATCTGTTTTAACACATCAGGTAAAACAGCGAGTGATGGTGTGGTGAATCCATTTTAATTTCTCCGTGGGAAACAGGAGTCAGCTTAGCCTCTGGATTGCAGGCCTGTGCCCCCGTCACCTATTGGCTGTTTATTTACTTAGCATGCTCTGTTTTCTTTCATTATTTCTTTTATCTTTTGCCATATGCTTACATTTTATAAGAAATGGTTTGATTTTCATTATCGATGTAATTCTGAGAAGGCGTCATTATCAGCGATACACGTTGTTATTGTCATTATGTCCCTTTCTCACTTACATGTGATAGGAACATCATGCACACTTGTTACAGATTGTTTATGCAATTGCTGATACAAGTCTGCCACATTATCAGTTGTTTAGGAACATACCTGCGTCAGGATCCTACATGATCTGTATAAATACACCTCACACAGACAAGGTCATTAGAGGGGTTCCTTCCAGATGCCATCTATGCTGTAATTCACCTTGCTGCAAAACTCAGCCTTTGTGTCACCACAGAGTCTGACTAGAGACCTCATTCCAAGTTAACGAGGGTTGGGCGGCACTTCTCATGGACATGATACTGGCATTTTAGGTTTAGCTCTCACTAGGGTAGAGATTCGGTTTTCTTGGTTAGGAATTTTATATCTCATGTTTATTGTAAGATGGTTCATGTTTTCATATTAACAACTCTCATCTTTACAACTCTGCTTTTGTTATAATTCATTATCCTAATCATTGCAGCACATGCATTTTATCGTAGATTGCAGACATTTCAATAAACCTATTGAAAACTCTCCTGCATCTCTTTCATTGACTGTGTCTGTATGAGACCTGTTGCTAATGAGACAAACGTTAACTTTGGTGCAACCACAACTTCCCTGAGAGGTCTTATCTAGAGTCCATGCGTGAGGCAGCTGGAAATCACCTTTGCTTTCTGAGTTTTGGTGAGGTACTGCTTGTGAGTTGGGAGGGTTGGGCTGACAGATGCGACTTGTTGTAGCAGTGACTCAGTCACCTACAAACAAAAGTGCTGTCACCCTTATACCAGCAGTCTTGCATAGGAGTGAAAGTCCAATGGCATAGTTTGCAGCAAAAACTCTACCTTATGTGGCACATTTTGAGATTTCTATGTTTATCATTGGGTCCCATATAGGTAAATAATACTTCAAGCTGGTTTGTTTTTTGAGCAATACAGAATGTAATTTCCTCCTGTCTGGTGCGTACTTTACCCATGATAGTTGTACTATCCTCCCCAGACTGGGTACACGCCAATGAATACACCACACACAGCTATGAATTACACATCTTTAATCATCTGTGTGTAACCACAAACTTAATATTCTAAACCTACATTCACTTTGCCACATTTTAACACTTACGTCATCCCTCTACTAAGTCTTTCAGGAGCCAAAAGGGTTCCGTTATACACACTCATATGACACAACTTCTTCCCTTCTTTTAAATACAAAATTACAATCGTTTACAAACATATTAACAATCAAAGTTCTTCAATAATTCTTCTTGGCACTTCGATGACTCACCCCGATGGTGTCTTCAGAAACTGGAAATCAGCACTAGGGGTGCCCATGATCTGTATTGGCGATGCAGGAGTAATGGCGGGCTGTAATTCTCCAATTGTCTTTTCTGAACCAGTCTTTACATTGACATCAGCATCTGACGAGCATTAAGCCACATGTCTGAAATGCAAAGAATCTCGCATAATAGATTTCCCAGGATGTTGGCCAGTCACCCTGTGCCCTTTGCTGCTTACAACATGGAAAGGCTCAGCATCAAATGGGGCATCAGATTTACATCTTCTTGGCTGACTGACAAGCACTCAATCTCCTCTTGTGAAGAAAATGTCCTTTGCATGTTGTGCCTTGTCTGCACAGGATTTCATTTTCTTTTTTATGATCCAAGTTATTTGTACAGGTCTTTTCATCAGTTTTTGATCTTGTGTTAGTCATCTGAAGTAACATGGTCATCATTGCTCTCCTGAACTTCAAAGTTGCAGGGCTTTCACCTGTAGTCGAGTAAGGAGTCGAACAGTAAGCTCGTAGGGTACAGTTCAAAACACTCTTGATGTTGAGATTTTCTAATGTAGCACGCTGAACAGCTTTGTTTAATGTACTCATAAAACTTTCAACAAGGTAATTAGCTTGTTGCCTAAGAGGTGTCCTCTCCCTATGCTTCACATTAACCAATTTGAGATAGTCTCTGAATTCTCAACTATTGAAAGGTGGGTCATTGTCAGATTTTAAAATTGTAGGAAGGCCCCACGTTGCAAAGGTGCCATCTAACCTCTCAATGACTCTTTCTTGAGTGAAAGATGAGAGATCTTCAGTTAGTGGAAAGCAAGAGTATTTATCCACAGTCACCATCAGGTGATGTCTATTATCATGTGAACTGAAAAAGTTAACAGCAATTCCTTCCCATGTGTGCTTTGGCAACTCTGACATATTTAAGTGCTGTTTAGTGGTTTTCAATGACAGGCGATTGCATAGATGACAGGCCTTCAACTCTCTTTCAACTGATTTATTGACCTGAGGAAACCAGACTTGATCTCTGAGGGCCTGTTTTGTGGCAACGATTCCACACTGTCCTTCTTGGGCTACTTCAATTATCCAGTGTTGCAGACTCTCCGGAATGACAATTCTGAAATACCTCAGGATAACTGTTATGGACAGTTCATCTTTAACATGCTTATACTTCTGGTATTTAATGTCACTGGTAAGAGGTCAAGTGTGTTGGTTCCATGACTGATGTGTCATAATGTCTTTCAGTTTTAGCAGGTGGAAATCTTGACTGATGATAGTGAATATTTGTTCTAATGAAATGGCAGCAGGTGTGTTTAATTTCACAATGAAGTTTATTAGTCTCTCTACCACTCTCTAGGGATGAGGTCTGGGAGCCCTCCCATTGGGAACCCTCACTACACTCAGGATCCTCTGGGTAACCCCTAAGCACACTCCCTCCCTGGGTATACGTCACAAACCTTTCAAAGAAATTCAGAGATCTCCTGAGGTCCCCTTCTACAGGCAGCCCTCTCTCTCTACAGAACCCCTCTAATTCTTCCTGCGTGTAAAACGGCAGGTCCTCTAAATCAAAGGTAAGCCCCATCTTGAAAAGGTACCAATAACTCTAATGTGACAACCACAATCCCCAAGTGTGAGAACTGAAAACAGGAAAAATTACCAAAGAGAGAAAGTTAAGAGAAGCCAAACATGTGATGGTCTAAACGCAATCCTTGTAGTGAAATAATGAGTCACAATGGTATTGTGCAAGCACAAGTCCTATCCTCACCGCTGACGACCAATGTTGGAAATGGGGTTTCTGGGTAGCTAGGGTATGCACCTCAGCCAGGCAGAACTTACCCACTCTAGTCAGGGCAAGGGAGTTACACGTCCAAGATAACCCCTGCTCACCCCCTTGGTAGCTTGGCACGAGCAGTCAGGCTTAACCCGCAGGCAATGTGTAAAGCGTTTGCACAACACACACACACATGTGACGCAATATCCCCACCACAAAGGAAACACAACACCAGATTATATAAAATTGTACTGTATTGTACACAACGCAATTATCAGACCAAACATCACATAACAGTAGTATCCTGCCACTTTAGCAGTTGTCAGAACGTTACACATTAGTTACTCTGCAAACTATCAGTAGTCACAAATAACACATAGGTTACTCAATATTCTGCAACATAGGCAGTAGTCAGGAAACACGTTATTACACTAAAGCACTTGTCATAGGAATATCATAAAATGCCCATAGTAGGAACATTAGAAAACATATGGCAAGTTAGAAAATACATATCAGCATGTCATGCCCATAAAAGGAACATCAGCACATATATGTAGTGACAGAAAACAGGTAGGAAATCTAAAAACATCCAGAGGTCTATACTAGGCTCCTGGAGCCCATATTCCCTAAAAAGTACCTGGTCTCTGTAGTAGAGGCACTCCCAGTGCTTAAAAGAGGAACGAGGGGCCCCCGGAGCTCCTATGCGCCAAACGGGGGACACGTGGTGCTCCTGGATAGAGAGGGGCGAACAGCGCCCTTGCTGCGGTTTGGGAACAGGCCCCCTTGGGCTTCTAATAGCCCTCACCCAAAGGGGGGGGCCCAAGAGCCACGAAGAATCAGGGAAGTGGGGGCGATCGCGCCCCTAGCGCAGTGACCGGGGGAAAGGGAACTCCCATTCCGCCCGTGTCCTGCTTCGGGATAGGCAGCCACCCTCGTCCACGGTGAGGCTGCCCAAAACAGGAGAAAGGAAGCAGGGGCCTCCGATGAGGCTTTCCTCCTGCTCCTACCAGCGGCCGCACCCGATTTGGTGCGCACGCCGCTTCCCAGCCTGACCGGGGCTGGTGCGAGGAGCCGGCACCGAGGATGGTGCCTGCAAGTGCCCCGGGGGCGCGTCAAGAAGCGCGCTTCGCCCCGGGGGCCCTGGTTGGAGTGCGCTCGCTCCTGTCTTCCTTTCTGGGTGCCCCGGGGGCACTAGCAACAGCGCGATCCTCGCGCTCAAGGCAAAATGCGGCGCCCGGGTTTGATTTTGCAATTTAAAAACAGCGCCCTTAGGAAAGCGCGAGGGCTCTGTCCCAAGCCCGGGCTGCGGCGGTGATTCCAACAACAAAGAGGCGCCGTGGAGAGCGCGAGGGGCACTCTGATGCTCCCAGGCTGCGGCGGCGATCTTAGGGGCCTCAAGGGGTGCTTTTTAAAAGCCCCAAGGCCAAGTCTGCAGGGATCGTTGCAGGGGTCAGGGGCCACAGCACCCTGCCCCTGGGAACAGCAAGAAAACAAGGAGAAGCACAGGGCTGGCGGCCCAGCTACAGGCCAGCACAAGGGGTGCAGGTGGTGGCAGTTCCTTCTAGTGACCAGGCAAGTCACAGGTCAGCACAGCAGCAGCAGTCCAAGGTGGTTTCCTGGTGAGTCAATTCATCAGCGTTCTGTGTCCAGTTTCATGTCCCAAGAGTGTTCAAATTGTGGGGGAAATTCCCCTGTACTTATAGTCAGTTCTTACAGTGTTTTTCAATGGTAGGGAGAGGAGGTTCCAGCCAGTTACAACTGGTTATGGGAGGGCCCCCTCTCTCCTTTCAGCACAGGCTCCAAACATCAGTGGGGGGTTAAGGCCCTATTGTGCGAGGCCAGGGCACAGCCTTTACAAATGTAGGTGTGCCCCGCCTCTCCCTTCTCTCAGTCCAGGAAGACGATTCAGTATGTAGATGCACCTCCGTGACACCTCCACCCTTCCTGTGTACAGGCTGTCTGAAAAGTATGCACAAAGCCCCAACTGTCACTCTGCCCAGACGTGGATTGGAGTCAAGCTGCAAAACACCAGAGTCATAAGTACAGATAAATGCGCACTTTCTAGAAGTGGCATTCCTGTGATAGTAATAAAAAATACACCCACACCAGTAAGCAGTATTTATTATCACCATCACAACCATACCAAACACGCCTACGCTACCCTTCCTAAATCAGACAATACCCCTTACACATAAGGCAGGGCATTGCTAATGCAATCCTATGAGAAGGCGGCACTCACAGCAGTGAGACACCAAGTTAGGCTGTTTTCACTACCAGGACAGGCCATGCAATATGGCACATGTCCTGCCTTTCTACATACATGGCACCCTGCCCATAGGGCTAGCTAGGGCGTACTTTAGGGGTGACTTACATGTAGTAAAAGGGGAGTTCTGGGCCTGGCAAGTAAGTGTAGATGCCAGGTCCCTGTGGCAGAAAACTGCGCACACAGGCCCTGCGCTAGCAGGCCTGAGACAGGTTTGAAAGTCTACTTCAGTGGGTGGCACAAGCAGCGCTGCAGGCCCACTAGTAGTATTTAATTTACAGGCCCTGGGTATAGAGATACCACTGTACAAGGGACTTATAGGTAAATTAAATAGGCCAATTAGGTATAAGCCAATCATACCAACTTTAGATGGGAGAGCACCTGCACTTTAGCACTGGTCAGCAGTGATAAAGTGCTCAGAGTCCTAGAGCCAACAGCGAAAGGTCAGAAAAACCAGGAGGAAGGAGGCAAAAAGACTGGGGATGACCCTGCATGAGGCAAAAAGTCCAACACAACCCCCTACCAGCCAAAAGCCAGGGGAGAACAATCAATACCTTGATGTACTTCCCTGATTGGGGCGATAGAACAAGGACCCAGGTCCACAACAGCAGGGGCATGTTCCTGTTCTACGCCTTCCTGACTCCACTCGGATCTCTCTGTTAATGCTTCCCAGGCAGCCTAGACCAACCCACGGGGGTTCTCTAGCTACCAATGGCCGGAACCAGGCCCCAGGCCATCTCGGAGCCTCTGGTCTCTGAAACCATAACAAGTGGGGGGCAGAAGCCCCAGGTGCAAAGCAACCTGTCTCCACTCCACTTCCAATCAGTTCAGGGGCTCTACCCTGCCACTGATCCACCAACCTAGGGTCCGCACCCATAGGTTCTACAGGGGCTAGAGGCGAGGCTCTCCTCCCCCTACCCTCCGTCTAGGATCCCGCCCTCCTCTCCTAGGAGGGGTATCACCAGAATCCACACTTGCCAGGGTGCTGGGTACAGCAGCCCTGCACAGCTCTCTCGCCAGCCCAGGATAACTATCTGGCGACTGACCACCCAACCTAGGGACGACACCCTTGGGTTGCACCGGGGTCTGGGGCGGGCTTCCCCCTCCCTGAACCCCACTTCCAGAGTCCTGCGTCTCCCCACCTCGGGATAAGCCACCAGAAGTGTCACACGGGGGTGAGTACACTAACCGCCCCCCCAACCAGGTCAGAGTTTACCCCCTGAACCTGTCTATCTAGTCCAGGGACGACACCCTTAGACTGGACCATTGCCCAGCGAACCAGGACTTCCTTGGGAGCACACCTACCCCCTACCAGATCAGAGCTTACCCTCTGAATCTGGCAATCCCACCCAGAGTCACTACCCTGCTGTTGAACCACTGCCTGGCGCACCAGGACTTCTTTGGGAGCACACCTACTACCCATCAGGTCAGAGTTTACCCCCTGAACCTGATCATCCAACCCAGAGTCACCACCCTGCGGTTGAATCGTTGCCTGGCGCACCAGGACTTCCTGGGGGGCACACCTACCCCCCACCAGGGAAACACCTTCCCCAAGAGCCACACAAGAGTCTGGCTGGCGCAGGTCTCCTGACCTCTGCCCATCTGACAGAGTCTGGATTCCCCCAAGCCCAGAAATGGTCTCACCAAGGTCATTCCTGGGGGGCTCTGCTCTCAGAGCTGACCCCTGACCCTCCAGGTTCTCCACTGGGGCCCGCAGCCCCTTCTCAACCCTATGCCTGAATTTCAGCCTCCTCCGCTGTAGAGCGAGACTACCAGACACCAGGACCGGCGGAACGCTATCACCAGCCACCCGCCTAAGTCCTACTGACAAAATGGGATCCTTCTGAACAGCTGGCCCTACGGCACAGGCTGGGGTCCTCTCCTGGCGTTCCCTCATGGAACCTTCCAGGACCTGGGAGGGGATCTCGGGCATCTTGGGCCTCAGCCCAGCCCCATTCCCTCTCCTCTGAGACGGGACATGGGGTCCCTCACCCACCCCAGTCCACTGGGACCTGCCTGGGACACTCCATTCCTTTCCCACCCCACCTGGTTGGGAAACACCTAGACCACTCTCATTAGGAACACCCCCTAATGCCACACCAGACCCTCTGGTACGCAACCAGAAGTCTGCCTCCTTTGCAAGCTCCCTGGGGTCAGAGAGCTCACACACTGACAAGTGTTGGCGTAACTCTGAAAAACAACAACGAAGCAGGTGCTCTCTGACAATCAGATTAAACAGCCCTTCAGAATTGTTTACTGTGCTACCCTTCACCCATCCATCTAGTGCAATGCAGCAATCCTCCACAAACTCCTCCCAAGACTGGTGGGACAGTTTCTTACCACCCCTAAACCTTTTTCTGTATTCATCAGGGGAAAAACCATACTTCACAATCAGTGCATTCTTTACAGCGGAGTACCCCTCCCTGTCACTCTCTTCTAGAGTCAGTAGGGCATCCCTCCCCTCCTCAGGAATAAAGCTCCCTAGGCCAGTTCCCCAATCCTTCTCAGGGATCCTGCGCTCTACCAGAGCACTCTCATATTCCTTTAACCACTGACGTATGTCAACCCCCTCTTGGAACCTAGGTACCAGATCTATGGGTATGTGAGGAACATCTTTGCTACAGCACTCTACATTGCTGCCACCACTGGACTCCACCTGCAGCGCTGGTGAGTCCAGAACCTTCAGACTGCGCTCTAGAGCGAGTCTTTCTCTGACAAAGGTCCTCTCTGCCATCCTCTCCTGTACTAAGGCCTTCTCTACCTCAGCCCTTCTCTCCTCAACAGCTAGGCGCGCTAACTGCAACTTCAGGTCCCTCTCTTCCCGCCTATCTCTTAGCTCATCAGGCGTCAAGAAATGAGAGGTAGCCCTGCTTCTTACACTGGACCCAGCAAGGTGCTCCCTATCACTGGGGCCTTCCCTGTCAACTGGCGTCCCCAACCGGTCATTCTCACCCTCCTGATCAGTCTCTCTACCACTCTCTAGGGATGAGGTCTGGGAGCCTTCCCATTGGGAACCCTCACTACACTCAGGATCCTCTGGGTAACCCCTAAGCACACTCCCTCCCTGGGTATACGTCACAAACCTTTCAAAGAAATTCAGAGATCTCCTGAGGTCCCCTTCTACAGGCAGCCCTCTCTCTCTACAGAACCCCTCTAATTCTTCCTGCGTGTAAAACGGCAGGTCCTCTAAATCAAAGGTAAGCCCCATCTTGAAAAGGTACAAATAACTCTAATGTGACAACCACAATACCCAAGTGTGAGAACTGAAAACAGGAAAAATGACCAAAGAGAGAAAGTTAAGAGAAGCCAAACATGTGATGGTCTAAACGCAATCCTTGTAGTGAAATAATGAGTCACAATGGTATTGTGCAAGCACATGTCCTATCCTCACCGCTGACGACCAATGTTGGAAATGGGGTTTCTGGTTAGCTAGGGTATGCACCTCAGCCAGGCAGAACTTACCCACTCTAGTCAGGGCAAGGGAGTTACATGTCCAAGATAACCCCTGCTCACCCCCTTGGTAGCTTGGCACGAGCAGTCAGGCTTAACCCGGAGGCAATGTGTAAAGCGTTTGCACAACACACACACACATGTGACGCAATATCCCCACCACAAAGGAAACACAACACCAGATTATATGAAAATGTACTGTATTGTACACAACGCAATTATCAGACCAAATATCACATAACAGTAGTATCCTGCCACTTTAGCAGTTGTCAGAACGTTACACATTAGTTACTCTGCAAACTAGGAGTAGTCACAAATAACACACAGGTTACTCAATATTCTGCAACATAAGCAATAGTCAGGAAACACGTTATTACACTAAAGCACTTGTCATAGGAATATCATAAAATGCCCATAGTAGGAACATTAGAAAACATATGGCAAGTTAGAAAATACATATCAGCATGTCATGCCCATAAAAGGAACATCAGCACATATATGTAGTGACAGAAAACAGGTAGGGAATCTAAAAACATCCAGAGGTCTATACTAGGCTCCTGGAGCCCATATTCCCTAAAAAGTACCTGGTCTCTGTAGTAGAGGCACTCCCAGTGCTTAAAAGAGGAACGAGGGGCCCCCGGCGCTCCTATGCGCGAAACGGGGGCCACGTGGTGCTCCTGGATAGAGAGGGGCGAACAGCGCCCTTGCTGCGGTGTGGGAACGGGCCCCCCTGGGCCTCTAATAGCCCTCACCCAAAGTGAGGGGGCCCAAGAGCCACGAAGAATCAGGGATGTGAGGGCGATCGCGCCCCTCGCGCAGTGACCGGGGGAAAGGGAACTCCCATTTCGCCCCGTGTCCTGCTTCGGGATAGGCAGCCGCCCTCGTCCACGGTGAGGCTGCCCAAAACAGGAGAAAGGAAGCAGGGGCCTCCGATGAGGCTTTCCTCCTGCTCCTACCAGCGGCCGCACCCGATTTGGTGCGCGCGCCGCTTCTCAGCCTGACCGGGGCTGGTGCGAGGAGCCGGCACTGAGGATGGTGCCTGCAAGTGCCCTGGGGGCGCGTCAAGAAGCGCGCTTCACCCCGGGGGCACTGTTTGGAGCGCGCTTGCTCCTGTCTTCCTTTCTGGGTGCCCCGGGGGCACTAGCAACAGCGCGATCCTCGCACTAAAGACAAAATGCGGCAATCGGGTCGCGGCGGTGATTTTGCAATTTAAAAACAGCGCGCTTAGGAAAGCGCGAGGGCTCTGTCCCAAGCCCGGGCAGTGGCGGTGATTCCAACAGCAAAGAGGCGCCGTGTAGAGCGCGAGGGGCACTCTGATGCTCCCAGGCTGCAGCGGCGATCTTAGGGGCCTCAAGGGGTGCTTTTTAAAAGCCCCAAGGCCAAGTCTGCAGGGATCGTTGCAGGGATCAGGGGCCACAGCACCCTTCCCCTGGGAACAGCAAGAAAACAAGGAGAAGCACAGGGCTGGCGGCCCAGCTACAGGCCAGCACAAGGGGTGCAGGTGGTGGCAGTTCCTTCTAGTGACCAGGCAGGTCACAGGTCAGCACAGCAGCAGCAGTCCAAGGTGGTTTCCTGGTGAGTCCATTCATCAGCGTTCTGTGTCCAGTTTCATGTCCCAAGAGTGTTCAAATTGTGGGGAAAATTCCCCTGTACTTATAGTCAGGTCTTACAGTGTTTTACAATGGTAGGGAGAGGAGGTTCCAGCCAGTTACAACTGGTTCTGGGAGTGCCCCCTCTCTCCTTTCAGCACGGGCTCCAAACATCAGTGGGGGGTTAACGACCCTATTGTGCGAGGCCAGGGCACAGCCTTTACAAATGTAGGTGTGCCCCGCCTCTCCCTTCTCTCAGCCCAGGAAGACTATTCAGTATGTAGATGCACCTCTGTGACACCTCCACCCTCCCTGTGTACAGGCTGTCTGAAAAGTATGCACAAAGCCCCAACTGTCACTCTGCCCAGACGTGGATTGGAGTCAAGCTGCAAAACACCAGAGTCATAAGTACAGATAAATGCGCACTTTCTAGAAGTGGCATTTCTGTGATAGTAATAAAAAATACACCCACACCAGTAAGCAGTATTTATTATCACCATCACAACCATACCAAACACGCCTACGCTACCCGTCATAAATTAGACAATACCCCTTACACATAAGGCAGGGCATTTCTAATGCAATCCTATGAGAAGGCAGCACTCACAGCAGTGAGACACCAAGTTAGGCTGTTTGTCACTACCAGGACAGGCCATGCAATAAGGCACATGTCCTGCCTTTCTACATACATGGCACCCTGCCCATAGGGCTAGCTAGGGCGTACCTTAGGGGTGACTTACATGTAGTAAAAGGGGAGTTCTGGGCCTGGCATGTAAGTTTAGATGCCAGGTCCCTGTGGCAGAAAACTGCGCACACAGGCCCTGCGCTAGCAGGCCTGAGACAGGTTTGAAAGTCTACTTCAGTGGGTGGCGCAAGCAGCGCTGCAGGCCCACTAGTAGTATTTAATTTACAGGCCCTGGGTATAGAGATACCACTGTACAAGGGACTTATAGGTAAATTAAATATGCCAATTAGGTATAAGCCAATCATACCAACTTTAGATGGGAGAGCACCTGCACTTTAGCACTGGTCAGCAGTGATAAAGTGCTCAGAGTCCTAGAGCAGTGGTTCCCAACCTTTTGACTCCTGTGGACCCCCAATGAATCATTACTGGAAGCCGGGGACCCCCAGCAATTTGTGCGATTTAATTTTCAAACATTAAAACAGTAATTCGCAAAAAATATAACAAGTACACACCAAACAAATACTCAAATTACTAAAGATAAAAAAAAATTGTATTGAAAAAATATGCAAAAATCAAAACATTTTATTGGGAAGGTTGGCGCTGCATCTCAGCAAACTACCTTTTCAATGTTTGGTTTTATTTAGGAAAGGTGAATCCTCAGGTCAGATTCTACATTTCCGAAGCGATTTCTGTTTTTATTTTTTAGGTATGCAAGATTTGAGAAAGCTTTTTCAAATAAATAAGTGAAGGGGAAAGGAAGTAAACCATAAGGGCCTCTCATCTCTCCCTAGCCTCTCTGTCACATGTACTTCATTTGTTTTATAGCACCTCTAATACCACTGTAGGGTGTCAGGGCACTTTACAGGGGACTACAAGGTGTAGGATGTACATGTCATCCACACTGGTAGGCATTTTCTAAGAGTGCTTGGTCTGGAGAAGCACAAACTTAGGATTCAGAACAAAGCACAGTGATTAGCGATGACGTTAGCACAGTGCTTAATTTGTAAATAAAAACGTGCCGGTGCCCAGAGCCCTCCTCTTAAACATGTGGCTGCTGCAATTAAATATGGGTACACGGAATACTGAGGCGGCGTAATCCTGAAGCCATCTCGGGCCCCTTCAATCCATATAAAGCCACTCCCTGCCACTTCTGCTCACTAGCAGCTTTCTTCTTTCTCCCTTTGTGATGCTTTTTCGTTTTTCCCTTCCTCCGTCTTTCCCATATGTGTTTTGCTCGCAGCAAATGCTTGAGGCAGAAGAATAAACCCTGGCCCTCAAAAATAAGTACTGGTGCTCAGCACCGGAAACAACAAGCACAAATTAAGCACTGCGTTAGCAAGAAGAATGTATTTCTAGATTACGTTTATGAACTGCATAGTAACAAAGGAATCTCTGTGACAAAAGCAGTAACCCACTGTGCCATGCACATAAAATACTGTTTTTTGCATGATACACATGCGTTGCAGCAGGCATAGTAGCCATCTGCACTACCTTTGAGTTCAAACTCTCCAGCAGATACATTAATCACTTGAGTTAGCTTGACGCTTTTATTTTTGCAGTACAAGAAGCTTTGCAGTGTGTTTAAAACTGCTCAACAAAGGGAGTAATAAAAATGAAAACAGCACGCACGTGTTTGTCAGAGGCCCCCAACTGGAGAAGTGCCTTCCTCCCAGCTCAGGCCTGCGGACCCCCTGGGAATGTGTCAGGGACCCCTGGGGGTCCGCGGACCACAGGTTGGGAACCACTGTCCTAGAGCCAACAGCGAGAGGTCAGAAAAAACAGGATATGCATATTATATACAGATACTCATTTGTCAAAAAACTGAATACATTTAAAGTGAAAAAAAAATATTCAGACAAGTCCATGATTTGAAGGTTTTTTCTTGCACTTTGCATTTCTCACATTTTGACATATGACTGTATATTTCACTTATACTTACAATATACTTACGGTACAGTGTCTACTGGCCACTGGATGTAAGGGGCATGCAGTTTGTAACTGGAAAATCTTGATTTGTGAGTAAATTGAAATGAAATGTCACCTTTATTCATATGGCTTTGTCTTTCAGTTTACTGACATTTAAAAACATTGTTAAACATAATTTTATTCCCAGCCAGATTACTGAGTTTACTACATTCCAATCACAACAGTTCACTCAGAATCTAAAAGGGACAAGTTGGCCTGTGTTAAAAAATATAAATATTATATACATTTTCCATTCAAACATGTACCTGTTCATCTGGGGTCCCATACAGCTGGTTATAAAGGAGCAGGACCTCTGTGGTCAGCAGTTCTAACTCCTCAACTGAGAAGTTAGGGGCACTGCCACCTGCTTTGCCCAGTATCGTGGCTCTCAGATGTCGATTATAGCAGCGAAAGTGGAGGAGGTGTTGTTGACTGCAGTGTTAGGAGGCAAGTGAAATTGTTTTGTAATGCCACATATATGTACACAACGTATGCAACCATCAATAGAGATGGACCCAGCCATTGGCTTTCGTGCGCTGCCATCACACAAGTTAGCCTATTGCTGTGTCCATTGTGGACTGTTACACCTACTACGCGGTCAACTTCCACTGACGGCTGTCAGATTGCAAATGTCCTGATGGCAAGGTCAAGCAGCCGCCATTTTAGCATGTGTATCAGTGTATTTTTGAATGTTAAGTGCTTCACGACCACTCAAAATGGAGCCTAGTTTGTTTAGCAATGCAAAATGCATACCTTACAGTTTTTTGATAAACTTGACACATTTTAATGTAATGCGTTACTGTTTTTAAATTCAATAGTGTCACACATTATTTTATACTTCTGGTGGTGGGAAAATAAAAAGAATATTAAAAAAATATTGTATAAATAATACATTATATTATGTATTATTTACACATTATTTTTAGAAAATATAAGTGATGATTTTTTTTTTATCTAAGTTGCAACATCACTCAAAAATGAAAAACATAAACATATGGGATTTTACAAATGAATGACATATGTGTTGATAATCAAAGTATTGTTTGCCCATTTCAAGTGACATTTCTCTTTTGTCTTAAATGCAGACATATGAACTATTCTGGATTTATGTAATTAGCTGGAATCACATCTTCTGCCTCACAATAAGAATCCCACTATAACACCAGTAGTGAAAATCATACCAGCACTCCATTTTGTGGCCATAGGATCCTTCCAATACACTGTGGCAGTATCTGAAGGCACGTCACAACCAACTTTCAGTTGTATGCTACAAGAAGTCCTTTCTTTAATGATGAGACACATCAACAGCTTCATCCACTTTCCACGACATAAGGATTTTGCAAATGTGAAGGGAGATTTGTAAGCTTAGGGTGGCATACCCCATATGGTTGGAGCATTTGATGGCACACATATTATCTAAGTGCCATCACATGGCAGGGAACAGACCTTCCACAATTAGGAAAACTTCCATTCAATCATCTCAAGTGTGTGTGCCTAATGCACAGGTTCAACACATGATTCCTTTGTACTACAGAACAGCAGCGTACCCCTGCAACAGTCGCAAGTTGGACCTGAGAGGACCTGGCTTATTGGTAAGTACAACTTATCCTAACCAACCATTGTTGTTAGCACCGCTGAGGAATCCAACAACGTCTGGGGAAGTCTGCTTCAAGAAAGCCCATGGAAAAACACAGAGGCCTGTTGTGTAGGCTTTTGGACTCCTAAAGGCCAGCTTTCACTGTCTGGATAAAATTGGTGGAGCCCTCCACAGCTCACCCAATAAGGTGCGTGGAATCACCATGGCCTGCTCCATATTGCACAACATAACTGTTGAGACGGGCCACTCACCTGAAAAGCAGGATGTCTGCAGGGGCAATGGTATGGCCCCTCACCTCCTGGAACACCTCTCGGCACTTCCTGGTGGACACAGAAGCCCCGGCAGGTGTCCCAAAAGGAAAGGGGGAGTGGAAGAGAAAGAAACAAAACACTGCCATGTCTTGCCAGTCCAGCCAGGCACCCTGTATCTTCGGGGGGGGCAGGTCATTGTTCACAGAGTGATAGTAGAGTTAGTGCACTCAACTTCCTTGAAACTGAATCTCTCTTTCTGATATGGGCACGGGAGTGGTAGAAGAACACCGGGATGCTCCAGCACTTTTCTTGGATAATAATAACTGTTGGCACAATTACTAACACTGCATCACCAAAAACCCAAACTGAGTACCATAACAATAAGTACTGCGACACTAGGGCTGGCTTCACAGAGATTCACTGTTGCACACTACAATTAGAACTGTGGTTGCACATATCATGCACAAGAAAGACAAACAAGGGCATTAATTATATCACATATAACTTTCCTCGTATGCATAGGTTAAACTAAAAGGAACAAAAATAATTCAAGAAATTCAAATGTCCACTCTGGGTTTAAACCGTTAGGGTGGCACAGTTTGTTTTGGTTTCACTGTGTGTGTGAATAACCCTTCAAAAGCAAACTCCTCAAACCTGAAACACAGTCATGAATGACACAATTCTAATCCAAGAGTTATACTATTAGAGAAAGAAAAGTATTGTAAATGCTCTTTTAAAATTGCACTGTCACTTTTTGTGGTACTTGACCTCAAGCAGATTTCCTGAAGCACATTTAGGCAAGTAACTACAATAATAATGTAGAATGTTCAGAAATGCATTTGTCTCTTCAAGATAAGCACTCTGCCAAAATACGCGGTCTGAAATACACTAGCTGTTCTAGGAAAGCGCGGCGCTCAAAGAACAAACTCCCTGGAGAATACTAGTCACTTAGCTTCAGTTTTTTCCGGAGTGCTGGAGGAATGCCTGGTGTCAGCTGGTACAGGACGAAGAAAAGAATTGCCTCAAAAGTCCTGAATACGAGGATGGCAGCAGGGGCTGGAATGCCAAATCAGATGCTGAGATCAGGAAACAAAACAACGCCAAGCAGGGAGGCATGCTTCACTCTGCTATTTATAGCCAATCAGGAAAGCAGTTGAGTTTCCACATGGGGATGGGTTACCACACCCAATTAGAAGCACATGTCTAAACCACACCCAATTAGAAGCACATGTCTACACCTGCTCAAATTAGCAAACAAGCATTGGTAAAACAAGCATTGACAAAAGCCAATTGTGTAACACAGCACATTATGTTTACTTAGAAACATGAAGGTTTAACCAAGAACAGAGATATGATTTAACCCTAATCCCTGGGGATGCTGACAGATAACACAGGAGTCACCTTGGGGATTCCTGGCAATAGCCCTGTGACAGAACATCAAATACTTTGCAGAGAATGGAGACCATGACGACCCACCAGGTGAGGATATTGAACTGCCAAATGAAGATAATAGTGATGATGTGGAAGGAACTGATGTACATCTAGATGTCACAGACAACTTCACATGAGTAGAAGTATATCTTCACCTAACATTACATTCAATGCCCAAAAACCTTGAAATATAAAGAGCATATAAGGCTGTACAGGAAGTGTTTCTAGGAATTGGTAGGCTAGACAATTTCATGGCAAAAATGCTTGTTGATGAAATTTCTGACACATTGGCCCTCATTCCAACATTGACGGGCGGCGGAGGCCGCCCGTC
The DNA here is from genome assembly GCF_031143425.1 of Pleurodeles waltl. Classification (NCBI taxonomy): domain Eukaryota; kingdom Metazoa; phylum Chordata; class Amphibia; order Caudata; family Salamandridae; genus Pleurodeles; species Pleurodeles waltl. The sequence continues at coordinate 1,280,219,253 of NC_090437.1, forward strand.
AATGTTGCGCGTCAGGAATACCGCTCCGCGGTCCAGAGACCGCGGAGGGTATTCCAAGTTTTCCCCTGGGCTGGCGGGCGGCCGCCGAAAGGCCGCCCGCCAGCCCAGGGGAAAACGACCTTCCCACCATGAAGCCGGCTCGTAATCGAGCCGGCGGAGTGGGAAGGTGCGACGGGTGCTACTGCACCCGTCGCATATTTCACTGTCTGCTATGCAGACAGTGAAATACATTTTGGGGCCCTCTTACGGGGGCCCCGCAAGAGCCCATGCCGTTGGCATGGGCACTGCAGGGGCCCCCAGGGGCCCCGCGACTCCCCCTCCCGCCATCCGGTTCCCGGCGGGAGAACCGCCAGGAACTGGATGGCGGGAGGGGGAGTCGGAATCCCCAAGCCGGCGCAGCAAGCTGCGCCGGCTTGGAGGATTCCTTGGGGGCAGCGGGAAACCGGCGGGAAACCGGCGGGAGACCGCCGGTTTCCCTTCTCTGACCGCGGCTAAGCCGCCGCGGTCAGAATGCCCCGCGGGGCACCGCCGGCCTGTCGGCGGTGCCACCGCGTCCCGCGGCCCTGGCGGAAGTAATCCGCCAGGGTCGTAATGATCACCATTGACTGCTGTGGTCATTTACGTTGTTTATCTTTGATTGTTCTTAGAAAATGTGTCCTCATTATTTGTAAGGTGTCTATTTTGTCATGTAAATTAATTAATGTTTCCAGTTATTCCGATTTAAGGTCATTTACCATGTCATCTTCATTTGAACATTTCTAAAGTTGTGGTATTTGTTGTTAGATGCTGCTGTTACAAAGTACAAAGGGATCATGGATTGATCCGGTGAAAAACACACACACTTTGGATGTACACATCTTGTAAAAAGACCACTTGTGCAATAATTGAATGGAACACAATGACTGAATGAGATTGCATCAGACTAGTTTTCTGTTGACTTTTGCCACCAAGGCAATATGTGCTGCCTAACTTGCTCCGACTACTCGTGTAAGTCGACCTACCTTCCTTCCTTCACATTTGCAAAATCCTCATTTTGTGTTAAGTGCAAGAAGCTATTGATGTGCCTCATCGTTGTAGAAAAGACTTTGTTAGCATACCACTGGAAGTTGGTTGTGACATGCCACAGTGTATTGGAAGGATCCTGTGGTCACAATATTGTGTCCTGCCATGATTTTACCTATTGGTGTTAATGATGTGGGATTCCTATTGTGAGGCAGGAAGTCTGGCTCCAGCTGATGACAGCAATCAATAATGGTTTGCCTATATGCCTTTATAATGCCTATATGATGCCTACATGATTATATCCCGTTCTTCAATGGTCTCAAAGTCTGGAACTGAAAAGTAATGGCACAAACTATTTTGTTTATGCATGTGTTGTAATTTTTCTTCTTACATTTGACAATCCAATCTTACTTACTAATGTATGAAATTAATGCATTATGATTTGTGTTGTTTGTTATATGTTACTTTTTAAACAATTGAGAAACATTACCTCAAAATAACATTAGTTTTGCCTGAAAAATGTTGTAATGATGGAAGGAAGAAATTTAAAAAATTGGGAACTACAAGAAATACAGTACCAGTCCTTGACTTTGGGTTTTTAGAATGTATTTTACAAACAAAAATAAACTGCTACAGAATGAAAATCAAATAACAAAAAGGAAAACCAAAAAAAGAGTCAATCCATGATGAATAAAACTATTATTTTAAAGGCAAGATTGTATGAATTCCAATGTACAAAATACAACTGCCATCTGAAAGGTAAATGTGTCCAGAATCTAGTCCACAGAGTGAATGGTAGTCACACACTGAAGGAGATTAGGGGTCTGATTTAGATATTGGCAGAGAGGTTACGCTGTCACAATGGTGATGGATATCCCATTCGCCAAAAACTAAATCCAATTGGATATGATGTGATTTAGATTTTAACAGACGCGATAGCCGTCACCATTAAAACGGAGTAACTGCTCCGCCAATATCTAAATAAGGCCCTAGGTGCTTTGTTTCTTGCTGGTGGTGATGGAGATCTTCCCATCCTCTCCTGGTGGTCTAGCTGACTGTCCCTTCCTGAGGAAGTTGCAGGGACTGAGGTGGTAGCAGGTGTTTCTGCTTGTGGCAGGGCCTCCCTTTCTGTGTCTCAGGTAGATGTAGTGGGCCCAGATGTTGTAGAGCCACAGAAAGGTGTAGATGTTGCTGGGAAAGGCCTGCACAAATGGTGGTAAACTGCATCCCAGTCAGGGAGCTCAAATTCGAGTTTAAAGTGTGCATCTCTACATTGTGCTCCCTCAGCAACTGTTAAGTGTCCTGGAGCTCCAAAACCACCTGACCCATCAGCATTGGGACTGATGTATGGATCCCAAGACCTGCTTAATGGTGGTTTGGCTGACAGTGAACCCAGTGGCCTCCCTTTGCTGGCCCACAGATTCCCTCCCACATGCCCTACCTCCACTACCCTGTGTCCTTGAGCCAGTGTGCCCCATCCCACTGGACCCTGGCTGTACTGGAGGTGGTGGTAGTGGTGCTGGCTCAACAGCAGCCAGGACTGGGGGGCACAAGAATGGGGTGATGTTTCTTTAGACACAGGAGATGGAGGTGCCCATTGGCTGAAGTATTGTAGTGGGAGGTGTAGATGTGGGCTGAGTGAGACTCACTAGAGCTGTCTTCCCAGACAGACCAGATGGACCAGGCTGCTCCACATCATCTGGCCTTGCAGGGGTAGACTCCTCACTGAAGGCTTGATCCTGGTCTGAAGTGGAGGTATCCTCAGTGGAAGATGGTTGTCCACGTACTCTGGGTGTAGGACCTAATATGGATTACAAGAAAAGAAATTGTAAAAGTCTGGATCATGCATCAAATGTGTTTTGAGCTACAAATGAAGCAAACTATAATTAATAAATTGTTATGTACTGTGTGTTTTGACCTTTCAGTGGTTTATGATTATTACCTATACATTATAAATTACACACATACAAACTTTTAAAAAAATAGGCATGTGAAGATATGCCCTGAAAAGAAAAAGATTTCTTAGGAAGTGTGCATAAATGATACCACATATTCATCCCAACTCAGTATAGAGGAGAAATTAGAAATAAGCTATTCCAAGGCCTATTAGGCTAAAATGTAGACTATTATACAAGTTAGTAGGATTAACAGCATTGGTCAAAATACTAAGGGCCATATTTATACTTTTTGACGCACAACTGCGCCAACCCAGTTGTGCGTCAAAAATTTAAACGCCGGCTAACGCCATTCCAAAGCGCCATGCGGGCGCCTTATTTATGGAATGACGTTAGCCGGCGCAGCTGACTGGTGTGCGTAAAAAAAAATGACCCACACCAGGCTGCGCCGGCGTAGGGGAAAATGGAGCTTGGGCGTCAAAAAATGGGGCAAGTCAGATCTGAGGCAAAATTTTGGCCTCAACCCGATTTGCGCCATTTATTTTGACTCCCAACCCCCATTGAAATGACTCCTGTCTTAGCACAGACAGGAGTCATGCCCCCTTGCCCAATGGCCATGCCCAGGGGACTTTTGTCCCCTGGGCATGGTCATTGGGCATAGTGGCATGTAGGGGGGCACAAATCAGGCCCCCCTATGCCACAATTTTTTTTTTAAAAAAAATACTTACCTGAACTTACCTTAAGTTCCCTGGGATGGGTCCCTCCATCCTTGGGCGTCCTCCCGGGGTGGGCAAGGGTGGCAGGGGGTGTCCCTGGGGGCATGGGAGGGCACCTCTGGGCTCCTTCCGAGCCCACAGGTCCCTTAACGTCTGCCCTGACCAGGCGTTAAAAAATGATGCAAAAGCGGCTGGGCGTCATTTTTTTTGACCCACCCACTCCTGTGCGTCATTTTTGCACGAGAGTTTAAATAAGGCGCACATGCCTTGGAGTCATTTTTTAGACGGGAACGCCTACCTTGCATATCATTAATGCAAGGTAGGTGTCCACGCAAAAAAATGACGCAAACTCCAAGATCTTTGGCGCTAGACGGGTCTAACGCCAAAGTATTAATATGGAGTTAGCTTGGCGTCGGATTTGCATTAAAAAAAACTACGCAATTCCGGCGCAAACAGAGTATAAATATGCCCCTAACTTTGCTAACCATTAAATCAACATATTTTGAGTTATAAAACCAATTACATCACTTCAATGAAATGACAAAAAAGTGACAACATACAAAATTACATGCAATAATACACTTTGTACTCATGCCTGGCATTTTGACATCTGTGCATATATGTAAGAAAAGGGAGAAACATTTTTAGTTAAATATTCCTAGGCAAATATATGCAGTGAAGATGTAAACACATTTAAGAAATTATGACGTGAAATATGTTATAAGGTAAAATAAATACAAGCACCATACCTTTATGGTATAATGGATGTGGTATTAAACCTGTTATCTTAACTACAACAAAATTAATTTAAACAAACAAGCAATCAAATACAAGCAATGATAAATTTAGAACAACACATATATTGACCACACATATTGCCCAGTAGTGAAAGAAGTGTTGGCGTGATAATACTACTAATTTGAGTATGACAATAGAGATGTGATTTTTCAAATTGTGTTTATATGTTGTACAAAGGTGGAAAACACACTATGTGCAGCTGACTTAAGATCAAAAACTACCTTTATGTTTAGTGAGACATACATGAGCCTGACTTTCCAGTCCCCCCACCACCAGGGATTCTTGTCAAGCCTTCAAGATGTAGGATCTCCAAGACCTTCTACTCCCAGGGAAAAAATTGAACGGTGGGCTGGCAGAACTATCACCAGTCCTCTGGGCCTCCCGGTGATGCTTGGAGACCAGTACACACATTCTCTCCTGCAGGTCATTCCACTTCTTCCTAATTTCCTCCTGTGTGTGTGAAGGTTGTTTGCTACAGCATTCACTTTGTCAACTAATATGGCCCAAATTTGCCTTTTCTGATATATAGTTGTATTTTGTCTTGGGCTCCAAACAGTCGTGCCTCTACTCTAATTATTTAATCCAACATGACTGACAATTACCCCTCTGTAAAATATGGATTTCTCCTCCTTCTCAATTATGAGTAACTGAAAATAAATGAAATAGTGGCCCACAAGTTAATGACAAAATTAAAATTGTATTCTCCAGTGAAAAGGCAAAGGATCATGGTCTAAAATGGACTGTTTTTTATTGTGTGGTATGCAGGTGTTCACAATTGGCCAATATACATCAGGTGTGTGCTGCTGCCATCAATCAATATCCACAGCCATAGAACAATGTTGAACGTGTCCTGCAACAGACTCTAACCATCAGGAATCTGCCGTCATAACAACACCAGCACGACTGAAATATAAATATGCTTGGCGCAATCTCGCTGCCCTTCAGGGTGACGGAGTACCATTAGCCAGCATTGGAGTCTGCCGTGTCGGCAGCAGTAGACCCTTTCACAGCGGACTCCACTCTGTCAACAGGGACAGAGGTTCAGCCACCATACATCTTAATACAGTGGTTGGAACACCATCAGCTTGACAGAGTACTTGGAACCGCCGTCACAGCACAAGGACGGAACTCCTGTCAAGATCTAAATCAGACCCTTAGGGGGTTATTACAACTTTGGAGGAGGTGTTAATCCGTCCCAAAAGTGACGGTAAAGTGACGGATATACCACCAGCCGTATTACGAGTCCATTATATCCTATGGAACTCGTAATACGGCTGGTGGTATATCCGTCACTTTACCGTCACTTTTGGGACGGATTACCACCTCTTCCAAAGTTGTAATAACCCCCTTAGTCTTTTGTGTCCAAACAGGTTGTAATGTACCTGCAATCCTCCTTGAGTTCCAACTGATGATATCCTTTATTTATATCAAGGCGAGAGAAAACGTTTGCACCAATCAATTGTGATATCATATCAGCAATATGCAAACCTGGATGTTGTTCTCTTTCAATTGCCTTATTTGCTTTACACATATCCACACAGATGTGTACAGCTCCTTCACTGTCCTTTTTGGCCACTACCACTATGGGAGAAGCCCATGGCGTCAGACCAGTAGGATGCTCAATGATATCTTGCTTAAGTAATGATTCAAGTTCCTTTTCAACAGCTTTTGTTTGAATCTGTTTATATTGCTTTTATGTTTTTTAAAAGTACAGAGCTGCCAAAACCACATTGTACAATAACAGTGTCAACTGACAGAGGTACATTATGCACTGACAAGAGCAAGATTATTAGGACAGGCTGCAGTGTTAGCTACATAATGCAAGCCCTCAAGGTTCAGTGAATCAGCTTAGAAAAAACAGACTGAAAATACACATGTAATTCCTAAACACAGGTGTAGCATTACATATTAGAGAGATCGTCAAGTGAGAGCATACTTTGGACTCAAGAGACAATATTTCCCAATTTCAGATACAGCAACTGTGAAGTCCAACCAGAGACAACTAGAACCAATGAATAGAATGAACATTTATGCCAGCTCCACAAGCCACCCCCCCCCCCATCAGGCTCCATTCCTCTGGGTACTAAATAGGCCTCGGTGGAGTTCGCAGAGTTCCGCTAAGTGGAACTCCGCAAGGTGACCAAAAAACTCCTTCACGCTACGCAGAGGTCAGCGAGGGAGCGGAGTGTGTTAGGTTGTCCCGTTTGCGCTGATTGGTAGCACGCAGTGTTTTGTGCCACATTGTAAAATCAGCATGAAAGGCACCATGCGCAGTGAAAGAGGGCACTGCTTTTTTTTCCCCTCGAGTAGATTTTCTACTCGAGCAGCAGCTTCTGCAACACGAATGAAAGGTTTTTCAACGCAAGCAGTAGCAACCATCAGCGACTGCCTGTGTTGAGAAATCTCACTGGGAGGTAATCTGGAGTAAGATTTTCCTTGCTCTCTCTTACTAACTTAACGTTGGTGAGCGAGGAAAAAACTCTATCATGTTGAGTTATTTGGAACTCCGCACTCTAAGCGGAGCACGAAAAACTTTGCAGACTCCGTGAGCGGAACAGAGTTCACCGCCCCCTATGGTACTAAATTGACTTCACATGTCTGACGTAACGGCCTCCACTGCAGGCAGTCAGGGGAGGCCAAGATAGGCAGTAACACACTCTGTATCACCTCTCCTGCCTCCAACACACGGCAACTGAGCATTTCGCGAAAGGGGAAGCATCAGGTATTTCAGTATGTAGGTCAGCCATAATGGCGTCTCAGCTGCAGGCTGTTGGATGTCTGTGTAGTCCCATTGCATCTTCCCTGTGCGATGTTCTAGGCCTGCACCCAATTGGTGAACAACTGTACCCAAGCTGTGAGGTGTGGACGGTCAGGCGATTTCCATCTGCGAGTGATTAGTTTTTTGCCCAGTTATAAACCCAAATCAATAAATCGGGACGTGGCTTTATGTTTCTTACTTCTATGATACAGTCCCAACAGGCATACCTTCCACATGTTATTAAGAGTTCTCAATGTATTAGGAACAAATTACTCCTTGCCAATAAGTCTATAAGTGGGTACAAGCCCAGGGCATTGGTATAATATCTATGTTCATTAGCTCACAGCGAGGGCAAACAGCATTTGTGCTATGAAAAAATCTGTTAATGTTATTGGGAGTGAGGTAAGCCCTATGCGTAATATACAGTTGAGGTAATCGAAATCAGGTATAATGGGGTATGTGAACGGGCCCTCCAACATGGCAGACCATTCCCTGTCTGTACAGGGACGGTTGAGGTCCACCTCCGACCACCCACAAAGAGATGCTAGGGTTGGCGCTGTGTACAAGCGCAAAGATCCAGCCAGCACACCAAATGTCTCCCCTGATCTAAAATATAAAGGTACTGCACAGGTAGTATTCCCGCCTCAACCCAAGTAGATAGTTCCACCCTGGTGGTGAAGTGCTGTCCGCATGGCATAAGGTATGGTAAAGTTTGTGAGATAAAGACTACGCCTAAGGCAGCGATGTGCCACCAGCAGAAGTGTGGGTTTGGGCGGCAGCAGTTGGGTACAAGGGTGGAACAGTTAGAATATTCTGGTCAGGTTCCAGGCTGGTAGCAGTGTAGCTGTGTCAGTCAGTTGTAAAGCAGCAAGCCACTTCGCTATCCACTTAAGCTGGGACACTAAGTAATAGTGCTCAAAGTTGGGGATTGCCATTCCCCACAGTTTATGAGTTAGTAAAGCTTGTGGAGTGCCACTGGACACCAGGAGGTGTTCCATATGAAACTACTAATCAGTCCTTCGAATGAGCGGAAGAAGGAAATGTGGATGTATGGGAGAAGGTTAACAAAATACTACAGGAGTCGGGGAGTACAATCATCTTGAGCAGAGCCACTCTACCTGCCGCAGACAGGGGCAGGGTCCCCCAGAAGGTCACTTAAGCAGGCAGTGAGCTGACAGCCCGTGTCAAATACATGTCTGGGAGATCTGCAGGGAAATGATAGATTTGGATCCCCAGCTACCTAAATGTATTGGGCTGCCACTTAAAAGAGGTCATGACCAGGTCGATGCCTGTATTTGCAGTGGTTGGGGATAGCGGGAAAAGGTAGGATTTAGTACAATTGACTATCAGGTTGGAGAGGGTAGAAAATCGACAAAGAGTGTGAGTTACCATTTCAGGAATAAAAGAAACGTCCCTCAAATATATAAGCAGATCGTCAGCATAGAGGGAAACCGAGTGGATGACATCTCCCAGGGGTATTCCCAACTCTCTACCCCTCGCATGGAGGTGAGCGTCCAAAGGTTCCACCGCCAGTTAAAATAGCAGTGGAGAGATTGGGCAGCTCTGGCATGTGCCCCTGCTAATGGGATCAGAAATAAGAGAACCAGCTTTCACTCTGGTGGACAACTGTGATTATAATAAATGAATGAGGCTCAGGAATCAGTCTCTGAAGCCATACTGCAGCAGCACTGCGAATAAGTAGGGCCACTCCATAGAGTCAAAAGCCCTTTCCAAATCAAGCACCAATCAGCCTACGCCAGGCCATACAGCTGGAGCACAGTCCAGGATCTGGAAAAAAGGCTGCAGGCTAAAAGAAGTGTTTCGGGCTGGGACAAATTTGTTTTAGTCCAAGTGTATTAATTTTGGAACCAATGGTGCCAGTCTATCCACAAGGATGTTTGCCAGAATTTTATAGTCCGTGTTCAGTAGCGCCAGTGGGCGGTATTAGCTCAGGGCTTCTGGATCTTTGCCCGGCTTCAGCAGAGAAATGAGAAAAGCCTCTTGGAGAGAGGCTGGGAGGTGAGAGGTTTCTAATGCCTGAACATATAGGAACTGCAAGTAGGGCATCAGCAGTGAGGTGTAGGCCTTATAGAATTTTGCAGGTAGGCCATCTGGACCCAAACTCTTACCAGTCGCCAATGGCCGAATTGTCTCCCGTATTTCAAAAGGAATGATAAGGCCATCCAACTCTGCCCTCTGATCCCAGATAATTGAAGGGAGGGGCGCAGCAGTTAGAAAGAAAGTAGTATAATCTGGGGTAGCCATGTTATCTGATTGATAAAGGGAGATGCAATGTTGCGCCAGTTCCCTATGGATTTTCCAATGAGTATAAAGTAACGGGCCAGCAGCAAAGCACATCGTCATGATGAGACAGCTAGGTAGGTCCTGCCGTATCAGCCATGCCAGGAGCGAGCTAGCTCTATCAGCTGCAGCATGCATTTTGGCTGAGTGGGCTGCATTTTTCAGGCATCTTAAATGGTCTAATAAGGTCATGTGCTCAAGCCATGCCAATCGTAGGCTGCCAGACTGGTCAACCACAGCTGTACCCTCCAAACATGGGAGCCGTTGCTCAATATGTAGAATGTCAGTGTCTAGTTGCCGCCATGTGTTCCAATATGTTCCCATACAGTGCCCCCTCAACGTTACCTTGAACATATCTCACTTAGTGGATCTTGCTGTGGTGGAGCCAGTGTTAAGTCCAAAAAAGCCCTCAATTGCTGCAGCAATAGAGGCATGAAAGGGTGGGTCCTCCAGTGCTGCTGGCTGAAGGCGCCATGTGGGAATTGGGGAGGTTTCAGCATCCCATGCGAACTTCAGATATTAGGGATTATAATCAGAGTGGGTGTGACCAAGAGAGTCAATATGGGTGAGACACAGGGTGAGTCCCAACGTACCCGCTACCCTTTCAAGCATTGCGCATAAAGAGTGAGGTGAAGAGTAGGAGTATACATTGGCTGTCGCATTGCAATTGTGCCAGATGTAGAGTAGGCTCCAGTTCTGTATCCAGCTGTTAAGTACTTAAGCATTGGAGGAGGCAGTCATGCGGGGCAGCAGAGGAAATGACCTATCTTAAGTAGTGTCAAGCACCCTGTTAAAGTCACCCCCTAGTAGCCACGGAAGTCAGTTCAAGGGTGATAGGATGCCAGAAAGTGAATGCAGAATACCCCTTGGTCAGTGTTGGGGGCATATACGCTATCCACCAAGACATGACAGCCATCTAGTCTGCCCCTCACATGGACATATCTACCCTTTGGGTCTGTGACCACCTCTTCTGGTGTGAAAGGCATCTCTGGCTTAACCCAAAGTAGTGTTCCACAAGCGTATGAGGAGAAATTGGTGGGGAAAATTTGCCCACACCAACATCGCTGTAATTTAACTGCTTCTTGGAGCGTTAAGTGAGACTCCTGTAATAGAATGATATGTATTGCATGTCTTCTAAGGTAAGAGTAGATGGCACACCGACGCTTGGGGGTATGAATGCCGCAGACATTCCTAGGTAATACGTTAATGGGGGTCATACTACCGAGGGCGGGTAGAGCAGTGACTGGTCACACATAACAGAGCTAAAGTTAAGTGTCTGTGTGTGGGCGAAGTGTCACCATTGATGAGGGTGGGGAGTGAGTGGACTGTGGCACATGCTTAGCTTAAAACAGTAAAACAGAGTAATGAAAATAGAAACAAAGAATATCATATGAGTATTGCACCCACCCAAACCTAATAGTAACTGGCATTTAGGAAATATTCAGAATTCCTATGTGAGGAGGGAAGCAGCAGCACAAGAGGCAGCGAAACCCAAGTGTACAGACAATAGGGAGTACCAATGCAACTTAATAAACAATATCAAGGTGGGAGAGGCTGCACTGTTGCTATCAGCAGGGGCCTAGGTCTGTGCCCCTATTCGCGGTTCCGGTCGCTGGCACAGTGCAGCCGAGGTGGCACACATGTTCCGACAATTGTTTTCTTTAGACTGCGGGGGGGCGACAATGAAAGCCCAGCTCTAGAGCAGTCAAGGGCAGTGTGCCCAACAGCTGTGTTGTGGGAAAAGTTGCACTGTTGCGGCAGGGACCTAGGTCCAACCCGACCTCTGTGCCCCTATTTGCGGTTGCGGCTCTGATCACTGGCACAGCTCGGCCAAGGGGCAGCACACGTCACCACAGTTCTTTGTATCCAGGTGGCGGGGCTGGCAATGTGAACCCAGGTGATGTCAAGGGTGCAATGCAATGTGGTTTACCTCTCGCCCCGCAGATGAGCCTAGGCCCGAAACAACCTCCAGGCCCTCAGCAGCTACAGTGCCCAGGGAAAGAGGAAAGCGGGAAGGCAGTGAGCCTGTAGTGTGGATGGAAATCCTTTCTGGAAGCTGGAAGATGGAAGAGAAGCTCCAGCGGAGCTGCATGTCGAACACAGCATTTGTCCCTGGATGGTCACAGCTGGAATGCCCCTCTGCCCCTTCCGGATCAGTGCACCATTTATATAATAAAACGTCACTGTGTTAGAAGCACAGCTCTGAAGCAATGCTATGTCTAAATGTTAGAAGCTGTCTGCTGAATGGGCATTGCAAGAACTAGGATACTGTGTACTGTGTTCCAAGCCTTGAACAGAATGTACTGATTATCTGTCAATCAAAGGCTAACTAAAACAAGCAACTCATACAATATATTCCTCGAATAATATCATGCAAGCCGAAGTGTGTAAAATTTCACAGCTTAATGGAATGCAACTAAAACGTGAAAGATACCCAACATAAAATGAAGCTTAAAATGAGAATCAATGTGGGTCCAAGAGAGCCTCACTACTATCATTTACAAAGGGTTCAACAGACTTCCTAAGAAGGACATTTTATATAATATGGGAAGATGTTAATGGTGGTATTAGACGTTTCTTTATACAAGTATTGTTCACACAGATGGTCTTACGGCTGCTAGGCATTTTCTAATTGCAAGTCCTATTAGATTTCATAAGCACAATAGATGTTACTTAAAATGATTGAGTGCTGTTTGACTAAGAAGATGTTCTTCTCTAAATAGGAAGGTCTTTGAGCCACAAAAGGGGACAGTGATGAGCCCCTGCTTCATGTCCACCTATGCAAATTTGCATATGGGCTGGTGGGAGGAGCACGTGGCCAATGAACATATGGAATCCCCATATAATGTTAATGGTAAAATTCATAAATTCTTTTTTTGCCATTTGGAAAGGTGATTTTGAAAATGTACAAAAACTTGTGGAGGTGGTTAATGAGAATGACTTAAATCATTCACAAGTAAAATCAATGCCACAGTGCTCAGCTTGAGGTAGTGATTGCACATGGGGCTCACCAGCACTCATTTTTGGGCCCTGCAACTTATGCTTTTTTATCTTCAATTATTGACCCATAACAGATGAGCGAAAGGAAGAAAACAAATAAAAAAGAGCATGCAAGAGTGAGATAAAGGGGCAGACAGTATAGGATCCTGGATGAAACAGGCATAGGTTGGAACCAAAATAAAGCTGCCTTGGTGTTCAGGACCTCCGACATTTAGTAGCTGTGATGGTGGGATTCTGAGAGAACTTTCAGACACCTGTACTTGTTTTGTAAATTAAACACTCTGGGGGTTATTCTAACTTTGGAGGAGTGTTAATCCGTCCCAAAAGTGACGGTAAAGTGACGGATATACCACCAGCCGTATTACGAGTTCCATAGGATATAATGGACTCGTAATACGGCTGGTGGTAAATCCGTCACTTTTCCGTCACTTTTGGGACGGATTAACACCTCCTCCAAAGTTAGAATAACCCCCTCTATATGATGCAGCGGAGAGACAACCATGCCATGTGTGTTTTAAGTGAATCATTTCCTGTGATCCACTTATGCACCTCCCTACCATTGTCCTAAGTGTAGGCATCCCCACCAGGGCCTGAATCCATTTTTGTAAAGTTTTCTGTCATGGAAGGAGCATGCACAGCGTCTGCCCTATAGTATATGTACTGTCAAGAAGAGATCCTTGGATTACTGCTGCTGTCTTATACGTACCAGGTCTCTGAGAGACAGATGCCTACACTAATACTATCGGAACTGCACCTCTGTTCTGTGAGAGAAGCAGTATGTACTGATGCTGCCATGACATACCTGCGAGGAAGAAAACCCTGTACTGCTGTTTGACCAATACCTTGATGGAAGTGTAGCTTAGGCTGCTGCTACCATGCTAAGCCTGGTAAGGAAGAAAACCTAGCACTCCTGCTATCTGATGTGTACATGTTCTATGTGGAAGGGGATTTGTATTACTCCTACAATGCTATACCTATCCTCTTATAGAAAGATCCTTGCACTTCTGTTCTGTACCTGTTGTCTGGGAGGGTGGGAGCCTTGCACTTCTTCTGTTCTGTGTCTGTTCTCTGCAAGGGTGTGCTTCTTGTACTTCTTCTGTTATGTACCTGTTCTCTGGGAGGGTGAGAGTATTCCAATGCTTCTGATGTTCTGTACCCGTTCTTTGGGAGGGTGAGAGTCATCCACTGCTTCTAGTGGTCTGTACCTGTTGTCTAGGAGGGTGAGAGTCTTGCAATACTTCTGTTCTGTACCTGTTGTCTGGGAGGGTAAGGGGTTTGTTTTCTGTTCCTGTTCTCTGCGAGGGTGAGCGTCTTCCACTGTCTCTGTTGTTGTGTATCTATTGTCTGGGAGGGTGATGGTCTTTCACTGCTTCTGATGTTTTGTACCTGTTCTTTGAGATGGTGAGAGTTTTCCACAGTTTTTGATGTTCTGTACCTAGTACCTGGGAGGGTGAGAGTCTAGCACTTCTGTTCTGTACCTGTTGTCTGGGAAGGTGAGAGTCTAGCACTTCTGTTCTGTACCTGTTGTCTGGGAAGGTGAGAGTCTTGCACTTCTGTTCTGTACCTGTTGTGTGGGAGGGTGAGAGTCTAGCACTTCTGTTCTGTACCTGTTGTCTGGATAGGTGAGAGTCTTGCACTTCTGTTCTGTACCTGTTGTCTGGGAAGGTGAGAGTTTTGCACGTCTTCTGTTCTGTACCTCTTCTCTGCGAGGGTGAGAGTCTTCCACTGCCTCCGTTGCTCTGCACCTATTGTCTGGGAGGGTGAGAGTCCTCCAATGCTTCTGATGTCCTGTAGCTGTTCTTTGCGAGAGTTAGCGTCTTCCACTGCTTTTCATGTTCTGTACCTGTTGTCTCGGAGGGTGAGATTCTTGCACTTCTGTTCTGTACCTGTTGTCTGGGAGGATGAGAGTCTAGCACTTCTGTTCTGTACCTGTTGTCTGGGAAGGTGAGAGTCTAGCACTTCTGTTCTGTACCTGTTGTCTGGGAGGATGAGAGTCTAGCACTTCTGTTCTGTACCTGTTGTCTGGGAGGAGGAGAGTCTAGCACTTCTGTTCTGTACCTGTTGTCTCGGAGGGTGAGATTCTTGCACTTCTTCTGTTCTGTACCTCTTCTCTGTGAGGCTCAGAGTTCTCCACTGCCTCTGTTGCTCTGCACCTATTGTCTGGGGGGGTGAGAGTCCTCCAATGCTTCTGATGTCCTGTAGCTGTTCTTTGCGAGAGTTAGCGTCTTGCAATGCTTTTCATGTTCTGTACCTGTTGTCTGGGAGGGTGAGAGTCTAGCACTTCTGTTCTGTACCTGTTGTCTGGGAGGGTGAGCGTCGTCCACTGTCTCTGTTGTTGTGTATTTATTGTCTGGGAGGGTGAGAGGCCTCCAATGCTTCTGATGTCCTGTAGCTGTTCTTTGCGAGAGTTAGCGTCTTGCGCTGCTTTTGATGTTCTGTGCCTGTTCTCTGCGAGGGTGAGAGCCTTCCACTGCTTCTGATGTTATGTACCTGCTCAGCGGTTAGCTGTGACGATGACGCCGCGTACTACCAACTTGCTGTGCTTTAACTTGAGAAACATTTTGCTACACAAAAGTCAAACTGTGTGGCACTGTCATCGCTTGGTTAGGGTAACACATAGTGAATGGCTTTTATTTTTAATTGGGAGTGGATTCTGATGCTATTTTGACCCAGGCTTGACCTGGACCTTGTAGAAAACTTACTCAGAGTACCACTTAGGAACTGTGACTGCCCAGGGGGTGCACAGCTCACCACTGTGGTTTGATAACAACAGATTTGTACCAAGGGTGACAGCCGTCCTGTAAAAATTTGTGCTGAGCGAGTTTATTTTTACCTTCTGCAGCAAAATAACCCTGGTCACCTGGCCTACATTGAAAGTGAGACAGTAATGTAGCTTGAAGGTGGCAAAGCGGTCTGGAAGAAAGCTGTTCCTAAATTGAATCTACGGAAACCAACCCATAATGTATGTTTTTTCATTACTTTCCGAGCACCTGAGACCTCCGAGCGCAGTCAGGCTGCATTCACTGTCAGGAATGTCTCTTTATGAGCAGAGACGCCGGCTCTGCAGCTGCTGTGAGTAGATAGTGCTCTGCTTTTCAGTTCCCTCACATTCGGCCTTGCTAATGTAGCAGTTGTGTTCGTGTTTGAGTGGCTGCAATTACATTATTGATGGAAATCAAGGGCACTACACACAGGTCGCATTATGTGCTTCGGGTGCCAAGAAGCAGCAGGTCGGCACAAACAGCCTTGGCAGAAATCCCACAGCTTCAAGTCATTGGTGTTTTTTAATGCAGACACATTTACGAATGCAGAAAACACTGTGGGCGGTAGATGCATGCGTGAAAACTTACCTGGATTAAAAAACACACTCCAAGAGAGGGATTA
Organism: Pleurodeles waltl; assembly: GCF_031143425.1. Classification (NCBI taxonomy): domain Eukaryota; kingdom Metazoa; phylum Chordata; class Amphibia; order Caudata; family Salamandridae; genus Pleurodeles; species Pleurodeles waltl. Next base: position 1,280,235,107 of record NC_090437.1, read on the forward strand.
AATATACAAAGAGCTGCCAGCGCCTCGGCGCTCGATTTACAAGGTGCAAAAGCAATTTTGGGAAAACTAAGAAATAATGAGGAATTGATTGATGGATTCACCAGAGGAACAGAAAATAGGAAACGAATAAAGACAAAAGGGAAATGTCTTCAGGTGCGTCATGAAAGCCAAATGATTAGTAGTGAAGTGGAAATGTGGAGGGAGAAAACTCTGTCAGGTGGGAGCCGAGAATGTAAAGGATCGGCCACCGAGACAAGTTGGGTGATCTCGGAGGACTTTAAGTGGACTTGAAAGGTACACACGGGGCTGTGCTGTGATGCGTAAGCTTTCTTTAAAGGAAGAGGGTCCCTCCGGCACAGTGAAAGAGATATGCTTTTCCCACAAGAGAACTGGTGGAGAAGGGAAAAGTCATGACAGATGGACCCTTTTAACAAGCGTGAGAAGAAGACAGCGTTTGACCCATCGTAGTCTTCTGTTCAGATGTCCAGGAAGGCCCACAGAGGAGGAATTATGATTGCCCATTCTAGAAGACATAGTAGCGTGGACCTGTATACGATCTTCTTCCTGAAGAAGAAAGGGTAGACTTTTATGGAAGTTTTCCAGTACAAGAAGGCACGTGGAGGCATCCTTGTTGAAGTGTAGGGTGAAACTCAGAGGGCTGTCAGTGGTTGAGCCCAGGTTCTGTGCTTGCCCGCCTGGAGAAGGAAAGAGGCAAAGTTGTCAAACCACCAAACTGTGGTCTGGATGGACGAATGGTCTCCAAAAATGTCTTCTCAAATCGAGTTCCTAGGCTGGTTGGAGCGTCCACTCTGCCACATTCACAGGACACGGAATATAATGTATACAAATTCTGTAGATTCCCATCTAGTCAGATCAAGGTCTGCATGTCATAAGCAATTGAGAGCCTCTCACTACTAGGACATGCAAAACTCAAATGTACATGTCCTTTGATTTAAATACACTGCACCCTGTCCTCTGGGCTGTCCAGAGCCTACCCTAGGAGTGACTTATACATATTAAAAGGTATGGTCTGGGCCTGGCAAAATATTTCTTTTGGCAGGTTGAACTGCACAGTTTAAAACTGCACAGGCTCACACACATGCTCTGCAATGGCAGACCTGAGAAATGTTAAATGGCTACTTAAGTGGGTAGCACAGTCAGTGCTGGAGATCCATTAGTAGCATTTAAGTCACAGGCCCCATGCACAGGTAGTGTCATTTTACTGGGGACTTATGAATGATTAAATATTCCCATTGGGAAATAAGCCAATATTACCATGTTTAGAAGAGAGAGCACAAGCACTTTAGCACTGGCAAGCCACCCTAATATTAGCAAAAAGGAGGTCAGAAAAAGTAGAGGAGGAAGGCAAAAAGCTGGGGTTGGGGGGTGGAAGACCACCCTAAGGCTGACAGGTCTGACACATAGTAAGGCGGCACTACGTGCTCTCAGGGTTTGTAAGTTGAATGCTATTAGTGGGCCTGCAGTACTGTTTGTGCCACCCACTAAAATAGCACCTTAACATTTTTCCTCTGCCTTCCATTGCAGCCTGTGGGTGCAGTTTGAAACTGCCATTTCGACCTGACAAAATAGTCTTTTGTCAGGCCAAACCTTCCTTTTTAATACAGATAAGTCACCCCTAAGTGTGAGCCTGGGCAGCACAAAGGGCACGGTACAATATTAAAAGATGCGACATGAACCCTTACATTTTACAAGTCCTGGTAGTGAAAAACCCATACATTTGTATTCCACTACTGGAAGGCCTACCTCGCCTATACGTCACATGACTGGGCGTGGGTGACAGTTGGGCTTTGTGTATTCCTCCTAGACAGGCACACACACTGGGGAGCTTAATAATGACTGAATGGGCTATCCCTGCCAGGATGGAAGGGATGAACTGGACACAGTCCCATTTACACTTGAATAGGATGTGTTCTGCCTCCACACAAAGGGCTGCCTACCCCATGTAGTTAGTCTGGATAGAGGGCCAGGAAGGCAGGGCATATGTGCACCTCAAGGCATGCCTCTAGAATCTTCAGAGGCTGAGACAAGGGAGTTCTGGTTAGAGAAAGCACTGACAGTGGTTTCAGTTCTATTGTGAAAAAACAGACATAAAATAACTAATAGAGTGTTGCATGGTAGAATGGTTGCTAAATTCTTGTGCAATGTCACAAATGGCTTTGGAGGCGCTAAACGTGGAGAATAACCTGAAACAGTAGTACACGCTTCTACATAAAGACAGTTCAGCAGCGTAGACTGCTTTAAGCAAAAGGTCATAATTTCACCTCAACGCAAAGCTGATGCTTGATGTGTCAACTGGTCTTCCATGTATCTTTTCCTGTTATTAGACTGCTGTCTGTCCCTTGAATCCTCACTTGGACTACTTCCCCAAAATGTTAAATTGCTGACTTGGTGCCACCAACTACCACTGCAGGTGTATGGTATTTTTGTAGCATGAACATGGCCAAAAGGCAGTTGAATGCTGTACATGGTAAAAGACAAGCATAAAGTCAACAACCAATAGGAGAGGAAGCTGGGTTGTGGATGGTTAATGTATTGTGAAATAGTGTGAAATAACTAGATGGGTCTTCAACTCTTCCCTACATTGGAGCAGTATTCGAGCATTGATGGATTCAGAGACTTTGTTCCAGATCCTGCTTGTACTAACTGTAAACAAAGAGATATTAATATTTATCTATGTACTTTTTTTGCTGTTCCAGACTCTAGTAAATGGATGCTAACTACTTGGGGAAAATAGACTCCACCCCAGGAAAAGTCCGGGCAGTGCCAGAAGCCCAGTATGCCTCTGCCGTCACCCATTTCAGTGCAGCTACACTTGTTGTCTGTGTGGTGGAAGCCAGGTCAAGATCAGAAACACATTTTCTGTTTAAAAAAACATAACATTTGTAATTTGTTTCTTGGACCCAGGACTGCATTCTGACATAAAAGAGCTGTGAGGAGGGGGTGGGCTACACAGAGAATCCTGGTAAGTTTTAGGGTTTCTTCCCTCTGGAGCCAAATCCAAGAATGTCTTGTGTGCTTCAGAAATATTGTGGCAGGACAGGTCTTGTCTCCCATCAAGGAATGTCGTATTGTGTGGGAAAGCAGTGGGACTATCATGACCCACGCACTGTGCTTTCCAGGGTCCCACTCACCTAATGCAACAATTATTTATAGATTTCATTTGCAACCAAGCCTGTTGTGTTCATTAATAATGTAGCAGCTTGAGTGGCCAGACAATACAATGGTGCAAGACACAGTTTTCTTTTTCCTTAAAGTCTGTTTTCATTGATACTTAGATAGAGGTCCTACTTGTCGCACCTTAACAAAGAGGAAGAAGCATCCAGAAGGCCCCACATTACATTTTGGCCCTAGGTTGGCAACTAATTTCCCACAAGTCTGCTCCCACCCCTTATGAGAGCATACAACACCATTGGACAGATGCAGAATCAGGGAATCAAGGATGCCCCAGGTAGAGTTGCTTGAGATCATGTATGGACTAAGCCAGTGATCTTTGAAGCCAACTGAGGGATGTCTGACTGTGCAATACAAAAGCAATTGTCTGATTCTGAATTTAAACATGATGGATGAGAGATAACTGTGCTCATCAGCTGGAGTAAAATACATTCTTACAGGAAGAAGATCAGCTGAATTTGGAGCAAAGAAAGCACCTTGCAATTATTGCAAATAGAGAAAACATTGTCAAAGCTGGAGGTCCCGCTCTAGACACCTGGTGATTGTATTTGCTGTAGTTCTAGCAGGTGCTTGCAAGTAGTGTTCAGCTGAAGAGGTGTTCCGTGCAGTGGAAGCTCCAACTGGTGAATGATGTGAGGGGCCCATATGTGGAGGACTGTCTAGGCTCTAGCCTGTGAGACAGTGAGTCCAGTTCATGAGGTATGTGCAGGCTCCAGCATGACACTGTGGGCCTCATTACAAGCGAGGATGTCGGACGCAACATGGGAGCTGGCTCCTAATGGATCCGGTGGTGTTCTGGCCGTGGGACGGGTGTAGCTGCACCCGTCGCGCTTTTCACTGTCTGCTTCGCAGACAATGAAAAGCAGTGTGGGGCTGTGCCTGGGGGCCCCTGCACGTCCCATGCCAAGTTCATGGGCAGTGCAGGGGCCCCCAGGTGCCCCACGACTCCCCTTCCCGCCAGCCTTTCCATGGCGGTTCCTACCGCCATGGACAGGCTGGCGGGAAGGGGACTCATAATCCCCTGGGCAGAGCTAACCTGGAGGATTTAAACCCCCGGGACCACCGTGGCTAAAAAAACGCCGGTCCCGGCAGTGCGACCGCGGCACTTCCGCTGCGGTCATAATAGGGAAGATTGCACTGCCAGCCTGTTGGCGGTGCAATCACCAAAACAACCCTGGCGGTCTTTGACCGCCAGGGTTGTAATGAGGCCCTGTGTGTGCAATAGGCCTAGCTGACTAGGTATGTGCAGTTCAAGTTTCAGCTGCTGATAGTAGGAGGGGGTCCTGCTGTTGAAGTATGTCTTTTGCATGTTTTAGCTGACGGAAAGGGCGGTCCAGCTGCTGAGGTACATGCAGTGATGGTTCCAGCTGGTGAGAGTGTGAGGGGATGAGCAGGTGAGATAGCTGCTGAGATTGATCTAGGTGGTGGGAGTGTGAGGGAAAAAGTTGGTCAGTTATGTGCAGAGATGGAACCAGCTGGTAAGAGTGTGAGGGGACCAGTTGGTAAGATATGTGCAGAGATGGTTCCAGCTGGTGAGAGTGTGAGGGGACCAGCTGGTAAGATATGTGCAGAGATGGTTCCATCTGGTGAGAGTGTGAGGGAACCAGCTTGTGAGATGTGTGCAGAATGGGTTTTTCCAGATTCTCAACTGAAATATAAATTCTTCCATCTGGAATGTATGGAAATATGTGGAAAGAAAGGATGGTGGGGAACATCACATTTGTTTTAGTAAATTGCTTTTGAATTTTGATGAGGTCATCAACCAAAGAAGATATAAGAATTTATATTTCAGTTTATTGAGACTTATGTTGGAGAATAATGCTGAGAAACTCCAATGAATATATTATAAATTAAAGACTCTAATAAGCAAATGGTTGGAGAACAGTGGATTAGGAAGTCTCATTATTTAGAATTTAAATTTGCAAGTATTATATTTGGATGTAGTTGATTATGTGATGTTAGGATTTGAAATTGTTGTATCTGTTGTCCTATGTGAATTGTCCTTGAGTTTTAGAGTGGTGTCCCTGTTTTGTGTGTTGTGTCTTATGTTGAAGTTATTACGTTTTTTATATTATTTTCAATAAAAATAATTATAAGTACAAGGTATGTCTTTTAAGATGTAATTGTGTGTTTTTGATTATGTATAGTTGGTTCTATATATGACGAAAAAAAGAAAGAGAGGTGTTTTGTATTAAGAATATATTTAATTCCCTAGCGCTCTCTTTTTATTAGTCCAGGGACCCCTTTATTTTGGTTTACTATAATGAAAAACCTTTTACTCAATAATGGATTCCGTGATAATCACCAAATATCAACTTCAAACAGCTGAGTAAAGAGTTCCATAACTGGTATCAAACTGCTATTTTAGGTCAGTCAGCATGTGTTTCCTTTATTAGATCCAAATGGAAGCTCTATTGTAAAAACACTGTCTCCTAGGATTATATACAAGGCCTTAGAAAGACATCAACAATAACTTAGCAGCACTTGGCCCAATACTCACAGTAACGGTGATTCTGGCAAGAATAGTAATCTGTTGGAAATTGGGTAACTGGCATGGGAGTGAAACTCTACTCAAGCAGCAAAACCCTACTCAGCACAGCAAAACCACAATATCTGTCAGGGTGAAACACAAGCAAATCTGAAATTAACCTGTGCTTAACCCTCTGGCAGCTTGGCACGAGTAGTCAGAATTAACTTAGAGGTAGTATGTAAAGTATTTATGTAGCACTTCTAAAAGTAATAAAGTGAAAACACAACACAAAAAAAATCCCACATCAATTTAGAACAATGGAGTAAAATGCAATATATTATTTGAGACTAAAACCACAAAAATCCAGGCACTAGGACCAGATATATGCAATTTCAAAGGATTCAGGTACAAAATGTGTCTAAAAGCATAAAGTAGCACTAACAATTATCTAGTCATGTGAGACAGGGTAAAAGTCCCAAGCTCAGGCCAACCGCGATGAAGCTCGGACCGTAAAAAGAAAGCCAGCTTAGATCTCGTAAAAGAGATACCTTCAAAGTCCAGTGGAAAGAGTCTGGTTCCTGGTGGAAGTGGCCACAAGGAGCAGCAAGAGCATTGCAGATGATCTTCGATGTAGCGCAAAGAACAGGCCGGGTGTTGCAGATTGCCACCTAAGCGGGACGGTCCTGGCAGGCTGGTCATTGCTGGAGCTTCGTATTGGTGATTACCATGAGATGTCAACAAGATAGTGTGAAGTGTAGAGCTCATGTTGTCTGAAGGTGCTTGGGGTCCCTGTGGCATGAAGAGTTGGGTTCATCAGAGCTTTGTGTTGGCGGGTGGCCCTGATGACAAGATCTTGACAGGCCTGTAAGTGTTTGCGAAGAGCCTACAATTTCAAGATATCTCCTTTTCTTCGCAGAGGAGCTCAACAAATGCCATACCAAGGGTCCAGGCCAGAGGGGAAACTCTTGGGGGTCAGGAGCTCAGTCCAGCTGAGGCCTGGAGGGCTCAGGTTGGTCCAGTTGCAGATCCAGGCAGCCTGTCAGCTGGGCAGTTGAAGGAAGCCTCTGGAGCTTATGTCACTGTGGCTCAAAACATGAGGTTAGCGATCTGACCCATGGAGTCACTTCAGCCTGTGATGAAGGGCGTAGGTCTGGTCTTCCCTCTCAGCAAGCAGAGAAGCAGGCAGTAGAGCAGCAGAGTAGCAGACCGGTAGAGTGGCAGACGACCTGGCTCCAAAACAGAACAGCAGTCCTACTCCTGTAGTAATCCACAGGTCCAGCCGTGTACCGAAGAGTGGATCTGAGGGTCCTATTTTTAAATCTGGTTCCTTCTCTGAAATAGGAGAAATATCTAGAGAATTCAATTTTAAGTTCTTCTAGCTTTTTGCCTCCTCTTCTCTGACTCCAATATGGTTGCATGAATACTCCAGTGGTGACATGTCCTTTGTGTGAAGGCAGGGCACAGCTTATTCATCTGTCAGTCAGGCCATGCCCAGCTCTGTGACCCCCAACCCTATCGATTAATGGCCCATTGAGGCACAACAAATTCCTGTATTGTGTGGCCGTCTGGGAGGAATAAGCAAAGTCCAACTACACCCAGTCATGTAACTCAGGAACGGACTGCTGGAACCAAATAGGGCAGAAAAAAATGCCAACTTTCCAAAAGTGCCATTTTCAAAATTGGAACTTAAAACCTGACTTTGCCATTAAAGAGAGTTTTAATGACAATATCTTGGAGTGCTGGGGGAGCGAGCTCTAGGGGGGCCCTCAGCACAGTACTCTCGTCTGAGAGTTACCAGCGAGTCCAGAGAGGACGCCCCTCCATGTACTTTTTAGGGGGGGGCGCAAATTTCCTTTCTCCAGTGACACACTCCCAACACTCCATTCAGCTACCTGGCACCAGGCAAAGCATCCACACTGTAACCCATGCACCTGCATTTCACAAGTTCCCAAAGCAGTCTGCACACACTCTCTCTGGTTTCAGCCTGCCTAACCACCAGCATCCTCTGTACCAGGATCACAAGAGATTAATTGATAGTGAACTATGCTTTCAAATTCTCCAAAACCACAATTAAAATTTTCTTTTGACACCTAGGCTACATTATGATGACTGCCAGGGTGTACACTGGCACTTCCTTAACATTTCACGGTACACCTGTTGCAACTAATCTTGGTGTCACAGACCTAAAGTCAGATAGTTGAACTACAGGCTCTTTGCACATTTTAGACAGCTGTCGCGTATGGCAGGTACATGCCCCACAACGCATGCTACGAGAATATCCTGCTCCCCTTCCCCCACCCCCTTTGTGGATGTCAGGCCCATGAACGCTTTCATTTTTGCTTCTTTGCCCTTTTTCTGCAATGACTGTGAGCAATGAATTACGATGACTTACAGTGACAGGGAGGAGGTGGAACCTCCTCATGTGTGAATTTCCTGGAATCCAAAGTCACACAGCATTTGATGCGAGGAAGACAGAGTACTAGGCTCTAATATTAGTTATTTATATGCCCTACAGTTTCCAAGAAAGCAAGCGGAAGTCTCAGTACTAGCCTTGCTTTTCTATAAGATGCACCCTATACTTATTTATGTATCCGGGCATTTAACTTGGACCTTTTTTAAACAACTCTTTGTAGTTCCACTTGGAAAACATTTTACAGTCATGTCCAGCTCAAGCAACATCAATAGAGAATTTGTTTTTGCATTGAAGATCAGTTCTAATTTGAAGGTATTGCATTTAGAAATCGTCATACAGCGTTCACTTTAATGGACATGCTGTACAGAGCAAGACATTCAATTTAAAGGACATTCGACCTAGGTGGTCATCAATACTTATGTTGATTAATCAGGATAGGGACTGAATGAGCCATTAGCCACAGAATAACGTATAAATCTTAAAAAGCTGCACTTTTCCTGTGCCTCTTAGCCAGGGGCTCCTCCATGTGAGCTGAGGCGCGTCGGCCCCTCCGCCTGAAGCAGCAGCTGCAAAACCTTTTAAAGAAAACAATAATAAACTATGTTTATTATTGTTTTCTTTGAAAGTGGCGGGGCCACAGGGGTGATGTGCACTGAGTGGAGTGCTCAGCACTCCCCCTTCACAGCGCATGTGTGTTTGTCCAGCTGTCTCGGGCTGGCCAAACACACTCGGGCCGGCCAAACTCACATGCGCTGAAGGCTCTCTCCAGCCCAGCAACACAGTTGCCTGCACAGGCTCCTAGTCTGCCTGGGGACGCTCTGGCTGGGCGCTCTCAGCCAATCCTGACGCTGCTCTGAGCAGCGTCAGGATTGGCACAGGGCAGTCAGGGAGCATGTGACTGCAGAGGCAGAGGAGCGTTGATGGACAAGGAACAGTAAGTGTTTTTTTTTTTTTTAAATAAAATGTAATGTTCATTCCCTCCCTGCCCCCCTTCTGTGCCTCCCCGCCCCTTCCACGGCCCACGAGCCGCTACTGCTCTTAGCACTCACCTAACGCCAACATGGTAGCGCCGTATTGAAATTATGGTGTATCATGGTGGCAGTTAGGGTGACTAGCTTTGCAGGACTAGTGTCAAAAGTTTTGAAGCTAAACCTGCAAAGCACCCAGAGGTCCATTGCAACTAATCGGAGCCTCTTTTTAACACCTGCACTTAGCAGGCACTCAAAATGGCATTAAAAATGGCGCAAAGGAATCTCATAGATACCTTTGCGCCATGGTTACGGCCCTTCCAGCGCCAGAACGTCCCCCTCTGCATACATTATGCCTAGCGCAGGCATAATGAGGCGCAAGGGTTTACAAAATGGCGCAATGCATGCATTGCACCACTTTGTAAATAAGGTGCAGGGAACATGCCACTTTAGCACAGCCTTAACGTAAAAAAAATTACGCTATGACGGCGCTAAGGTGGCGCTAGGGGCTCTCAAATATGCCCCTTTATGTGCAGGAAGGTGTCCCTTGCTGCACATAAACAATTATCCATGGCATTTTGGCACTGATTTAAGAAAAGTGGCGCTTACCCCAGTCAAAATGGTTGGGGACCGCAGGGGGACCCTGAAGGCCCCCGCGGTCCCAGCCAGCTCCCCACCTCCTGTGGAGCTGGCATTGCTGTCACAGAGAGGTATCTGCTAAAGATGCAGCCCCCTCTCTGTGACAGCAATTGTTTCCTCTGGTTCTCTGCCCGCATGTCTGCAGGCAGGGGAAACAGAAGAACCCCCCACTTCTGGCAAGTGAGAGCTGTTTGACAGCTCTTGCTTTCTGGGACCGGAGTGTTTGCTCTGATTTGGGAGCTGATGAGAGCAAACAACTATGTCTCATGGGTGGGCACCCTGGGACGTAGCTCAAATCGGCCTCTCAAAGGTGGTGGTCTCCTGGGCCATTATTGCCCCCCCCCTCCAATATTTCGATTAGATCTAAGGAGGAGCTGGTGGTCCTGCAGCATAGGGTCTGCAATGGACCCCCTATCATATTCAAGTTCAGCCCTGGGGAGGTGGTGGTCTGCAGAGTGTGGGGGAGGGTGGACCCCCAAACTTCACTCTATCTTCAGCCGGGGAGGTGGGGGCTCACAGGGCTGTGGGGGGGCCATGCACCACCAGCACTTGATTGAATATTTGCCCTGGGGAGATGACAGTCCCCAGGTCTGCAGGGATGCCAATGTACCCCCCCCCATTTAATTCTATGTTAGCCCCGGGGAGGTGACAGTCCCCGGGACTGCCAGATGGGCCCTTCACACTTAATACTGTGTTTGGCCCTGGGGAGGTGGCAGTCCCAGGGACTGCGGGGTGGCCAGGAAGCCCCACATTTAATTCTGTGCATTTAAGTCTGTTTGGCCCTGGGGAGATGGCATTCAAAATGTCATTATGTTCCCGGGACCTGGCCCACCCATGTGCTGTTTACAAAACGAGCGAATGAGCCCACCCAAAAATAAAAAATAAATGCTTTTTGGCTCTGGGTGGGGTTCCCCCGGGAACCCCAGCACCAGAGCTAAGGAGTCAGGGTGTACCTACCCTGGCCCCTTTTCTTTTTTTTAATCTCCTTATCGGGGACCCAACTGAAGCAGAGTCCCAAGATGGCTGCCAACACTTCCTTATTGAAGTGTTGGCAGCCAATCAGATCTCAGCATGAGATTGGGAGAATTTGTGGAACCTTTGAGTTCCTATGTATACAAATATGTTTTTTCTTTAATTTCTCAAAAACTACTGCATTGATTTACATCAAATAATAAAAAGGCATTTTCTGTTTCAAGAGCTCCCTTTCTGTCAAATTTGGTGTAATTCTGTTTAGTGGTTTGTGCGCTATTCTTGTTCAAAATGCATGGGGGGAAAGCGTTTTTGCCCCCCCCCTCTTTCTTGGCCCCCGCTTGACAGATCACCACAAAACTTTCCAGACAGCAGTTGAAGTGAGTGTCATATTTCTGGGAAAATGTCATCAAATGGCGCCAAAGTTATGAGCAAAACAAAAACCTCTTTTACTATAGAAACTAGATTCTAACTATAACTACCTAGTGGCGACTGCATGATGTGGTACTGTCGCTATCCCGAACTCATCCACCTATTCGGTCCAGTGCTGAGTAGTGGGTGCAGGACACACTTATAAATCATCCATCAATGCTGTACCTGAAATAAATGTGGACAATGTAGGGCCTGTGCCCATAGCATTAACAGGAAGTCAGACACATTGCCAACAGGGAAGATGGCTAGAATGCGTCAATTCATAAATTGTACGAGTGATTTTGTAGTGTATGGTCTAGTCGATCCTTGTGGACTCCAGTATGTGGGAAGTACCATCTTTCCAGTGAAAAAGAGAGTGCTAGGGCACTTGCATGCAATATGGAAAAAGGATCCTAATTACCTGGTTTCCCGGCATTACCATTCATATCATACAGTTAGTATTGACAAGTTTATCTTCTTTGGGATCAACAGGGTTATTGGCAAAGAGAGGAGGTGACAGAGAACTCACCCTGAGAAGGATGGAGTCAGAATTTGTCATCAAACTTTAGACAAAATACCCGGGCGGTCTCTATAAGGACGAAGAGTTTATTGTGCATATTGGTTGAGAAAATAGACTTTCTGTGTCCTTTTGTCATGGTTATCCTTTTGTTCTGAAGTTGGATGCATATGCCCCCTGTAGGTGCATATGGACCTTTCTCAAGCATTAACTAATGTTAGGAGAATTATGAAGAAGTATTTGGATGATCAAGAGATTCACCCTAGAGGGGTTTCTTGAGTATATTTATTTGCACATACTGTGTATTATAGATATTATTTTGTTATGCTATCTCAAATGTTAGTTTGCTATCTGTTTGGAGTACTTCAGTCGTTACTGACTACTTTTTTTAAATCTATTATTGTTTAGTGATCCTTCTTTCCCTTCTGTCTTTTATTTTTTCTTCTTTCACTAATAGCACATGGAGTTCCAGTGTAATTTGTATAATGTGTTGGTGTACATATTCTCTCATTCTATCATGCAGGCTTTGTATCAAGTTCTTGATTTTGTTGAAGGGCAACAACTTAATTGTAATATACTTTAAAACATAGAATTGCATTCATATTTGTGGGTGCTAGCATGAGGGCAACAGAATGTTCTTGTCTTTGAGTCACTTGACAACGTATTGATAGCAATGTGCATGTAATAGCGGAGCACCGTGTCTAATATTTGGCCACTTGGCACTACTATGGAATCAGCATTTCTATAAAGGTTATTGAAATTGGGATATATACATTTTGGTCATTTGGTATTTGCACCTGATTGGCAATTAGTCTTTCCCTGTGAAGCTTTTTATTTTCATTGTGCAGTTTTGCTACCTTACATTAGGTTGTCAGTAGCGACTGATTTCATCTGAGAAAGCCTTTTATGTTAATCCCTTTACAGCCCAATTAAAGGTTTAATTTTCCTTTATTTTCCACTCATTGTCAAATATTTAATGTTTTTGTGCAATAGACTTTTATCTCTGATTGATATAACTTATTGACATTGTTATGATGGAATCTTTGCACTGATACTGTTTATCATGTCTATGATCATGATTTTTATTTTAAGTGGAATTGGGCACAATTTCACTGTTGTTTTGCTTCAACAAAGACTGTTGGGTTGAAAAACGTGAGCAATATAGTTTTCCAACATCTGGCATCCAACAGTGTGTGCCGTTTGTAGATGTATATATGTCTGGCTAGCAAGCTGAAAGGAGTGTGTAATGAGGTCCTCTATTTATAATCATTTGAAGGTGGTGGATGTATTGTAATTGAAAGTTATAGTTATAAATTAGTTTTTTTTAAGATTGTGGAATTTAAACTTGGTTTGTATAGGGCGAATATGTTTTCCTAAAGATAGCTAAGCTTTAACGTTTGGTTTCTTTCATTGAATTTCTATGTAGTTTTTGTTTAATGAAAATGTGTTTCAAATAGAGAGTTGCTATGCAGAGTATCGTACAGTACAGAAAAGCAGAGTGTTGTAAAGTCTATTATCATAGACTGAAGTAGTGTAGATTGGAATTGAGTACAGTTGAGTAGAGTGCAGTAGCACATTGTACAATGTAGTAAAGTGCTATATAGCATAGTAGCATGGTAGCATGGTGTCTCATACAGTGAAGTCAAGTATCGTAGACTGGAGCAACAAGTTGTACAGTGGATGGCATGTCAAACAGTAGAGAAGCGTATCGTAGGCTGCCATAAAGAGGAGTAAAGTGTTTGAGAGTGGAGTAGGGTGAAGAGGAGTGTCAAATTGGAGCATCATCAAGTGGAGTGCCGTAGAGTACAGAGAAAGAGAGTTTTGTGGAGTGGAGTGTCTTGTCATACAGTGGACTTGCGTATCATAGAGAGAAGTTGAGTGGCACGTTGTCTAATGTCATGCAGTGTAGTGGGGTGGAGAGTGGATGGGCACAGAGTAGAGAAGAGTGTCATATAGTGTCATAGAGTGTAGTTGCATGCAGTGGAGTTGAATGTCAGACAGTGGAGCAGCATAGAGCATAGCATAGTACAGTGGCATAGAGTGGGATAAATTGTAGTAGACTGGAGTTTAGTGGAGTGGAGTACACTGAAGTGGGGTCGTGTAGAGTGGAGTAAAGTTTCATAGAGTGGATTGTTGTAGACTATAGGGCTTGGAGTGCAATAGAGTAGAGAGGCGTAGCATACAGTTGAGTAAAGTGTTGTAAATTGGAGTACTGTGTTGGACAGTGCTGTGCCGTGTTGTACAGTAGAGTGTAGTAGGGTAGAAAGTGTGGTAGTATTGGGAAATTATGTAGACTTCAGTAGAGTAGAGTGAGTAGAGTGAGCGGAGTGGTGTACAGTACAGCAAGGTGTCGTAGAGTGTGGTACAGTGAATTGACATACAGCGTTATAAAGTACAATAGCATTGAATGGCATAGAGTGGAGTTGCATACAGTGGAAGTACAGTGGAGTGGTGTATCAGAGTAGAGTGGAGTGTCAGAGTAGAGTAGATTAAAGTGGGACACAGTGGCATACAAAGAGTTGTGTACAATGTTGTAAAGTCGACTAGAGTATCATAGACTTGAGTGGGATAGAGTGGTGTACAGTGGCACACAGTATAGTACAATGCTGCACAGTGGAGTAAAGGGGTATTGACAATAGTAAAGTGTTGTTGAGTGGCATACAGTGTAGTAGTGTTGAAGTGGGGTTAAATAGAGTACAGTAGTGTGTGAAACAGTGGCACTGCATACAGTGCATTGTTGTATAGTAGCATAGAGTGAGGTAAAGTCTTGAACAGAGGAGTAGAGATGAGTGGAACAATGTGATGTAGTGTGGAGTAATGTACAATACAGCACGTTGGTGTGTCATAAAGCAGAGAAGCATGGAGTGCAATATACTGGCATAGCATAGGTAAGACACTGATATAAATTGAAGTGGGATCTTGTAAGTACAGTGGAGTGCTGTGTCATATAGAAAACTGTTTTATAATTGGATAGAGTGATTTTATATTGGAGTGTACGGGCATAGAGTGGAGTATGGAATTGGGCAGAGGACTATGCAGGGAACGAGTGGAGCAGAACGTCATAGAGTGCCATGAAGTGTGGTACACTTTTATTGAGTGGAGTTATAAAGAGTGAAGGAGAGTGTCATACAGTGGAGTGGCATAAAGTGGAGTGCCGTACACTGTAATGGCTTAGAGTGGTTACCATAACATGGAGCAGCATACAGTGGAATAGCATACAGTGGAATATTGTACAGTGGAGTGTGGAAGAGTGGAACAGCATAGAATGGAATAGTGCACAGTGGAGTGGTGTACAATGGAGTGGCATAGAATGGAGTAGGGTACTCTGGATTAGCTAGAGTGGGGTGGCATAGATTGAAGTGGTGTAGCAGAGAGTTGAGAAAACTGTTATAAATTGTAGTGGCGTCTTATACTGTAGAGCGGAGTGCTGTTTTTTTTCAGTGTTGGAAACTGTCGTAAATTGGAGTAGAGTGTTGCACAATAGAATGTATGGGTATAGAGTTGAGTGCAAATTTGGATAGTGGAGTGTAGGGGGTAGAGTGGAGTAGAGTTGAGTAAAGTGGCTCAAAGTATAATAGAGATTGTATAGTGAGTTATATAGAGTAGAGGAGAGTACACTAGAGTAGCTTAGGGCCAGATGTAGAAAGCTTTTTGCATGGTGCAAACTGCGAAAATCGCAGTTTGCGCCATGCAAAAAGCCTTTTGCGATGCACATTCACAATTTACGAGTCGGTACCGACTCGCAAATTGTGAATGAGACTCGCAAATAGGAAGGGGTGTTCCCTTCCTATTTGCGACTCGCATCGCCATGCTAAATTGCTTTGTGTCTGCGGTCGCAAAACAATTTGCAGTTACCACCAGTGTCACACTGGTGGTAACCCATTCGCAAAAGGGAAGGGGTCCTCATGGGACCCCTTCCCCTTTGTGAATGTTGCCAATAAGGGTTTTTTAGAGCAGGCAGTGGTCCAATGGACCACTGCCTACTCTGAAAACCGAAACCAAATGGTTTCGTTATTTTTTTTATTTTGCAACTCGTTTTCTTTAAGGAAAACGGGCTGCAAAATAAATTTTAAAAAACTGCTTTATTTAAAAAGCAGTCACAGACATGGAGGTCTGCTGACTTCAGCAGGCCACCATCCCTGTGAGTGCAGGGACTCACTATGGGGTCGAAAAATGCGACCCACCTCATTAATATTAATGAGGTGGGTCTCTGCAACCCCATAGCGACTCGCAGTCGGTGTCTGAGACAACGTACTGCATCTGATTTTGCGAATCGGAAATTGCGAGTCGCACTGACTCGCAATTTCTGATTCACAAAATCAGATTTTGCTACATCTGGCCCTTAGAGTGGAGTAGCTTACAGTGGAGTGGCATGAAGTAGAATAGAATAGAATGGAGTAGTGTAAACTGGAGTAGCATACAGTTGAGTGGCATAGAGTGTAATGGTATATAATGTAATATCATTCAGTGGAGTGGCGTAAAGTAGCGTATAGTGTAGTAGCAGACAGTGGAGTGCCTTACTGTGAAGTGGTTTAGACTGGAGTGATGTGTTGTAGGAGGTAGAGTGCAATAGAATACAGTGGAGTTGTGAACAGTGGAGTGAGATATCGTGGAATACCATACAGTAGAGGGGTAAAAACTGAAGCTGCGTACAGTGTAATAGCGTAGAATGAAGTGGCGTAGAGTAGAATAGCATGAAGTGGAATAGCACAGACTAGAATAGAGTAGAGTGGAGTGGCATACACTGGAGTGGTGTAGACTGGGGAAGTGTATATTGGAGTGAGGTAAAGTGAAGTAGTAAATATTGCAGTGGAGTAGAGTGGTGTAGTGTGGAATGGCATCTAATGGACTAGTGTAGAATAGAGAGGCATAGAGTTGAGTGTTGAACACTGGGATGGTGTGGAGTGGAGTAGCATATAGTGCAGTGGCATACAGTGGAATAGCGTGGAGTGGAGTGGTGTGCAGTAGAGAGGCGTATAAAATATTGGAATAGCATATAGTGCAGTAGTGTACAGTGCAGTGGTGTGCAATGAAGCTGTTTACACTGGAGTGGTGTACACTGGAATGGGGTAGACTGTAATAGCATACAGTGGAGTGGCATTGAGTGGAGTGGCGTCCAGTTGAATAGTTAGAATGGAGTGGGGTACAGTGGCGTGACACACTGGAGACACTTTTTTGAGTAGGGGTACAAAAGGAAGATGTATTTTGTCAAGTAACTGTGTCTTGCGCCCTAAGGTTACTATAACTTGCGCCCCCGCCTTGCACAGTTTTCTCATCAATAATTTTACTGCAGATATTGCAGTGATATTTTCAATGATCTCATAGAAGATGTCATGAGTGATGTAATATATGGGGTAGTTAGCTGTGCATGACGAGTGTGCAAGTTATAGTTACCTTTAGGCACGAGTTCTAGTTACCCAGGATAACTATAACTGTAACTTCTGAATTTCTATGGTTTTGTGTGTGTAAAATCTGAACCTAAGTATAAGGTTCCTGTAACCTTTGTTTTTATCAGTGAATTTCTATGTTTTTCTTTATTTTATTTACTAACTATAACATCCTTGTAACCTGGGTGTGTTAGGATGAGTATGAATGGGTGTGTGAGTAGTTGTGTTGGTGTGTGCGTGGCTGTGTGGGTGTGTAAGTAGGTCTTTTGGTGGTTGTGTGGGTATGTGAGCGGGTTTGTCGATGTGTGAGTGACTGTATGGGTATGTGCGTAACCCTGGGTAGCTTGGCACAAAAAACAGTCAGGCTAAACTAAGAGGCAAGCTGTTAAGTGTTTATTCAGTACACAAACAGCAATACAGTGAAAACATAACACAATAAAAATTCCAAACCAATTGAACAAAATAGAGAATGTTTTTATTAATTTTTTGACACCACAACCATCAAAATCCAATTAGGAGAACCAGAATTATGACTGTTTAAAGTTTTAGGTGAAATGTTTCATCCAGGAAACTTTAGCACCACAACCAAGTGTCAGGAGTGGATGGAGACCTCTTGGTGATTCAGGACTCACTCAGGCTGGGTCCAGGTGCTGGTTCAATATGGTGGGCGCCTGTTATGTCCCTGTGGCTCTGAACAGGAGGCGAGCAAAACTAGCCCCTGGAGTCACTTCTGGAGTCCTGGGTGTAGGCTCCACAGCAGGGCTGGCCTCTGAAGGTCCAATGCGGGCTCCAGGCAGCAAAGCAGTCCTTCCAGGGATTTTGGAATGCACAGTAGGTCACTGCAGCAGGCAGTCCTCTGGGAGCCATTCCACAGGTCCAGTAGTGAACTGAAGTACCTTGGTGCCCTGCTCCTAGAAGTTGGAAGACGTTTCCAGAAGGGTTCTTTGAAGGTCCATGAGTTTCCTGCCTCCCCTACCCTGGCTCCTAGCTATTGTGTGGTGGCTGGGCACAGCCTATTTAGCTGCAAGTGGGGCTGTGCTTAGCTCTGCCCTGCCCCCCATCAAGCCAGTTAATGGGACATTCAGGCTCTGCTAATCCAACTATTGTGTGACTGGGAGGAATTCACAAATTCTCAACTGTCAGTTACATCCAGTCATGTGACCTAAGGCAGGCTATATGCACAGAAGCTAAGGGCACGAAATGGCAACTTTATAAAAGTAACATTTTCAAACTTTATTGATAAATCTGACTTTACAAATAAAGAGGGCTTATCATTACAAGTTCATAGATATCAAACATGACATATCTACCACCTCTGATATAGGAATTACAGATTATTGTATGAAATGAGAAATTCACAATGTTCTCCTATGGGAGGGGTTGACCTCACAGCAGTGAAAACAAGTGGGAGTTGTCACCACTAGGGCATGTAAATCTTAAAAGTACATGTTCTTCCTTTTAATTATATAGCACCCTGCCCTGTGGGCTAAAAAGGGCCTACCTTAAGGGTGCCAAATGTATTAAAAGGGGAGTTTAAGGCTTGGTATGCGGTTTAAATGCCAAGTCGGCATGGCAGTGGAACACTGCATTCAGGCTGCAAAGGCAGGCCTGGGTCATGTTGTAAAGTGCTATTTAAGTGGATTGCACAATAAGTGGTGCTAGCCCATTAGTAGCACTTAATTACCAGGGGTTGTGTATATGGTATACCACTCTACAAGGTACTTACATGTAAATTAAATATGCCAATCAGGTATATGGCAATCAAAGTCCTAAGGCCAACAATCAAAAAATCAACAAAAAGTGGGGGGGGGGAGGTAGGCAAAACATTTGGGGGTGACCCTGTAGAGAGTGAGATTTTCAATAGTGTGTTGCATGCAGGAAAAGAGATGAAAACATTGTTGCCACAAGCAGGGAGATGCTATTTAAAGCAGCTCTCTGCTTGCAGGAGCAATGCCAGCTGACGCAGGAGCCTCCCCGGTCCTGGAATGGAAAAGAGAGAGAGAGAGAGAGAGATAGATATTACAATGTCTCTCCATAAAATGACTTTAAAGCGTCACACTAACACAATGTTTGATTCAAATGTAAGTTATGTTTTGTTGCACAGCAGAACAGAGTCACCTCTGGCCTACTGGTAAAGCTCTTGGACTATCACTCAATAGGTTGAAGTTCAAAATGTGGTATCTTATGGCAGTGTGTCTGTTTATTTACTTGTGTTTTGAATGTCAAATATTCCTTATGATTGAACATTTATTTATTTTTCTCATCCCAGTCTTGAATGTCAAAGAGACGCCTGGACACTGCATAGTAAGAGGTCTCCTGTGGCCTAGTGGTTAAGTTCTCAGACCTGAAAAAAGAAAGTTGTGGGTTCCGGTCTAGATCTGTCAATTTTCATGTCTCAGCTTTAAATTCTTCTCCACTTCAAATATTTAAAGTACATACAGAAAGGTTATCTCACTCTTTGTACTCGTCAATTTTTTTTTTTTTAAATTTGTCAGAACATTACTCAATTTAAGTGGCACAGGGTTGGATGGTTATGGGGGGTTGGTCACAGGGCTGGTGAATTTCAATGGTTTTCTACGTTTAAAATGTGAGCCTAGCTATAACATCCCTGTAACCTTTGGTTTCACTAAGTATATATATATAGTCTTCAGAGACTCCTTGGATGGTTTATTTCTCAGCTATAGTAGATCCTTGAGACATTGTGCAGCCGTCTGGTGATTCTGCTTTTTACGGGATTTTGCATTATATTGTTCCGCGTGTTTCCGGTACGCGGTATGGCTAGCACGCCGTCATGAGTGCGTGCAACTAATATGAACCAGATTTCTCTTGAAGTGGAGTTTCACGCGGCACCGCGCCTTCATATCCGAAAGTGATATATTCATCGCCTCTCCACGGTAGGAGTATTCCGGTTGCTGAAGGGGGTCGGGGGACACCCTAAGGTAAGAGGGGTTTCCTACGAGGTGAGTGTAGGTGGTGATCTACCGAATTTTGATTGGCGTACAGCCCATACTGTTCGGATATAGGTGTCTGTGATTTGGAATGTCCAGAAACAGCGCGTTAAATCTACAATGGGATCGTCATATTGATTACAATTGCTGAGAGATATTTGCACTTTCGTTGGCTCTTCATTACATTTACCATTAATTTCACGCTGTCTCGTGGTAAATTGTTCTGGCTCTTTAGATTGTTTTCCAGCACGTCTGTGAACTGTATTCATTTTTCAACTTTAGTGATGTGCACTTGCTGTGACTAAATATTTATTAATTTTGTTTTTTAACCTTTGTGCCTTGGATATCGAAACATATTATGGCTGATCGGAGAGCACTATGGGAACAAGCAGCAGCAGCATTGTTTGATGATACAAAAGGGGCACAGACATCTTCCAACACTCAGTCGCACTATATCCAACATTTTTTACGAGCTAGAAAAGGCTTGCATCTTGGAATTAAAGAAATGGTGGGAGATGACATCATTAACTAAGTACATAGAAAATGGTTGAGTACCGCAGGGTTTACGCATTCTAATATTACCCACTCTTGGCGACATGGACCCTGATTTACTTGAACAATGGAAATCCCATACAGCCGATTGCTCAGTTAAACTCATAGGCACTTTGATTAGCCAAGCAAAACGACATATGGAAGAACAAATACAGATCATTGAGCAACTGATAAAAGAACTAAAGAAAGCAGGAAATCAACAAGAAATACAACAATTGCTAATGAAAATGGAAGAATGTATAAAGAAAAAAGAAGATGAAATTAAAATGCTCAAGGCACATAAATTTAATAGAGACAAAAAAGACTATGAACTTGGTAGGATTTACACTTTTGCTCATAAATACAACACATTTAGAGTGAAAGAGAAGATGAATTCAGTAGAAGATGGAAACCTACAATCTAATTCTGTAGATGAGAGCTCTGACTTAAGCTCATCAGCTGATGAAGCTTCTTCCAATAAATTGGATTTTCAGGGGGAAATGCGACTCATGCAAATGGCCACGCCACTATCAAGCAGAAGCAGAGGATGAGGTCGGGGAGGTACAAAACGAGGAGGGGGAAGAGGAGGAGACAACAAGCACAAGGACTAGATGGTGGCTCCACTCCTGACAATCCCAATATCATTGTCAATATCTCCAAAATTAATTTGACTCATAACCAAGAACGTATTCTCAATTTTCTGTCCAACTGTTCACTGGGATTATGTTAATACACAAATTGAATTATAAAAATTTGTTCACAAAGTATGTCTAATGAAACATTTTTCCAGTAAATCCCAGGTGGAACATTATTCCCACAACACTAATGTGGTTAGATATTCGGGTTTAACATCGATGATATTCCAGATTTGGTTGAGATTGGTGATTTAACCAACACAGATGAAGTAGTCAGTGACAACATCTGTACTGATATGGAGACCTTGACTAATATGGGTTTTGCAATCAATCATGCCACCACCAGTTCCCTGAAACCTTCCAACAGGTTTAATCCCCAGCTACCCAGTGGTAATCTAATTGAGACATTTTATGAGCTGGCAGTTGGGGATATTCACAAATTTCGGAGCAATTGGAAATCTAAGAGATCTAGATTTATCAATTTTTCAGCCTCTGATTGGAAGGACCTTAGGGCCAGATGTAGGTACGTGACAAATTGCCACTTGCAATTTGCGAGTAAGAGCGACTCGCAAATTGCAACTCGCAATTCACGATGTAGAAAGGTGTCTCAGACACCTTCTGTGACTCGCTATGGGGTCGCAAAGACCCACCTCATAAATATTTATGAGGTGGGTCGCAGTTTGCGACCCCATAGCGAGTCTAGGCACTTACGGGGATGGTGGCCTGCTGGAGACAGCAGACCACCATGTCCGTGAGTGCTTTTCAATAAAGCAGGTTTTAAGGAAAACGAGCTGCAAATAGAAAAAATACCGAAATCTTTTAGTTTCTGTTTTTTTCAGAGTAGGCAGTGGTCCATAGGACCACTGCCTGCTCTGAAAAAATATTTTTGTGAGCATCCACAAAGGGGAAGGGGTCCCATGGGGACTCCTTCCTGTTTGCAAATGAGTTACCATCCACTTCAAGTGGATGGTAACTGCGAGTTGATTTGCGACCGCTTTCGCGGTCACAAATCATCTCTACATTGCGGTGCGACTCGCAAATAGGAAGGGAACACCCCTTCCTATTTGCGAGTCTGAAACACATTTTGCGAGTCGGTAACGACTCGCAAAATGTGTTTCTGCATCGCGTAAGGGCTTTTGCGCCTCGCAAATGGCGTTTTTCGCTGTTTGCGAGGCGCAAAAGTCTTCCTACATCTGGCCCTTAATGTCGCGCCGCACGGTGCGGCGCGAGCCGAGAGCTCGACTCAAGCCGGGCGTTCGGCTCGGGCCGCACACCGCGTCTTGAAGACGCGGCGCGCCCCCAGCCTCTCCTGCGCTTATCGAGGCCCCAGGCATAGCATGGGGCCTCGTTCTACTTTCTGCTCTCCACTATGCTGGGGTCTATGACCCCTCCTACCTGTCTTTTCGTTTCTTTTTTCTTTTTCTTCTTCCTGCAGTCTTTTGTTGTGCCTTTCTTTATATCTTTTCCCCCTTCCCAGATTCCTGTTCTTTCCCAGCATTCCTTGTTCCCTATTCTCTATGGTTCCTGTTCTATTCTGTTCTATGTGTTGTTTCCCTGTCTAAGATGGTGTCCTTTTACTTCCTGTGGGTCACTTCCTGTTTTCTAGTATATAAGGGCTGTGTTTTCTTCTTTCTTTGCGCTGCAACACTTTCTGCTCAGTTAGTGTCTTCGCTCCTGATTTCCTCACCTTTTGGTTCTGGATTTCAGCATTCTGTGTTTCCTGACTTTTGCTCCTTTTGGATTCCTGTTTGTTTGTTCTTGTTTTTTCCAGGAATCTTCCTGTTTGGAGGTTTTTTCCCCTTTTTCTAAGGGGTTTTTGTCCTCTGGCGCTATTTTCTGAAGGGCACGGTCTGTTCTTGGCGTCTCCATTGCCTACAGCACCGTGGCTACCAGAAAGAGTCGCCCCTTTCTGGGCCAAAGTCGAACATTGAAGATCCACGCCACCAGATCTGCAAATTCCAGGCGCAAGCAGCACGTGAGTCGTGACAGATTGCAGCGCCTAACCATTCCGACGTCCTCAAACACCATGGATGACACAGTGGCGGCTGCTGCAGATCCGGAACAGTCTCTTTTGACCACGATTCAGCAACAAGCTCAGGAATTGCAACAACTACGCCATGAAAATGCTGCGTTACGACAGGCTTTGGCTCTCCGCACCAGTGATGTTCCAACTATCTCCGCTTCTACCCCTTGTTTCTCTGGTGAACCAACCAAGCTTCGTGAGTTCCTGGATGCATTAACAGTGTACTTCGCCTTCCGACCTACCCAATTCTCCCACGACAGGACAAAGGTGGGTTATCTTATCAGTGCCTTATCCGGTCCAGCCTTGGCCTGGGCAACCCCGATGGTGTCCTCCAACGACCCTGTATTGTCGGACTATTCCACCTTTGTGAGTCGCTTCAAACAGATGTTTAGCCGTCCTGGATTGGAAGCCTCTGCTGAAGAAGCCCTGTGTGACATCCAACAAGGCTCGCAAGACGTCCTGCAATATATAACCCGTTTTCGTCAGCTGGCGGCAGAGACCACTTGGGTGGAACGTACTCTGGTAACTTTATTTCGTAGAGGACTCAAAGAAGAAATAAAGGATGAACTAGTACATTCTACCAGAGCGGAAGATCTTCGTGGCCTGATGGATCAAGCACTGTCCATCGAATATCGTCTTCAGGAACGGAGATCGGAAAAGAAAAGGAGTAGAGGGTTTTCCCAGCCAAGTAGCTCACGAGCTTGCCTGCAGCGTTCCGAGGAACCTCGCACACCTGCTAGAGACATCGAAGGGGAACCCATGCAGGTGGATACTACCCGAGGTCCGCTCTCTGCTAGTGAACGAGAAGACAGACGCAAGAGAGGGTTGTGCCTGTACTGTGGTTCTGCTGGTCACATGCTTCGTACCTGTCCTGTACGTCCACCCAGGCCTTCGGGAAACGCCACCTCCCGTCCTCTGTAAGAAGGGAGGGGACGGGATTTACAGCTATACCTTCCATCAGCTCCTTTAATGACAATACAACCGCCTTGTTCATTTTTCCTGTCCAGTTACAACTTCCTGACGGTCGTCAAGAAAAGACTATGGCATTACTAGATTGTGGTGCTAGTGGTATATACATGGACAAGACGTGGGCTGCTGCTCACCAAGTTCCTACACAAGCAAAAGAAGTACCCGAACAGGTACACACCGTGGATGGATCCTTGATATCCTCGGGTCCTGTAGACACCACTACCCTGATGTTAAGTCTACAGGTGGGAAACCATCAAGAACACATTTCCTTCGATCTTATCACCTCCCCCAACCATACCATCATTCTTGGAATTCCGTGGTTCATCAGACATAACCCGTATATAAATTGGGTAACCCGGACAGTTTCTTTGTCTTCGCAATTTTGTCATGACAACTGTTTTACTTCCGACAAGTATTGGTCTCCGAAAAGATCCTTAGATACTGAAGGTGCCACTGGTATGTCCATTAATACGGTCCAAGGGGTCCCAGACCACTATTTGGAGTTTCAGGATGTTTTCCAAAGACCGTCGAAACCTGTGCTACCTCCACATCGAGAATATGATTGTGCTATTCCATTGGAACCCGGCACCATTGTTCCTTTTGGGAGGATGTACTCTCTCACGGAACCCGAAAGGGAAGTTCTAAAAGAGTATCTGGACGAGAATATACAGAGTGGTCTTATTGTTCCATCGTCGTTATTGTTCCATCGCTCCTCTCTTTTTTGTGCCCAAGAAGACAAAGGATCTTCGTCCTTGCCTGGATTTTCGAGGTCTGAATAAAATAACAATTAAAGATCGTTATCCTTTGCCTCTCATCAGGGACATACTAGAAGCTATCAGAGGGGCTCAACGTTTTACTAAATTAGATTTACGAGGAGCTTACCACCTTTTACGCATCAAAGAAGGCGACGAATGGAAGACAGCTTTCAGGACTCCATTTGGCCATTTTGAATATAGGGTTATGCCGTTTGGTCTCACTAACGCCCCCGCAATCTTCCAGAGATTTATGGACTCAGTGTTTTCAGACCTTCTGAATCAGACAGTCGTGATCTACCTAGATGATATTCTTATTTATTCTAGAAATCCTGAACTCCATTCTTCCCATGTGAAACAAGTCCTTCAAAGACTTCGTGCTCATCAACTATTTTGCAAACCCGAAAAATGTGAGTTCGACATGACGGAAGTCAAATATCTGGGCTATCATTTAAGTCCCACCGGCATAGCTATGGATCAAGAAAAGGTACAAGCTATCCTAGAGTGGCCTTCTCCTTCTTCCATAAAAGAAACACAATGTTTCCTAGGGTTAGCAAACTTCTATCGACAATTCATTCTAGACTTTGCCAGACTGACTAGCCACATAACGCACACCTTAAAAAAGGAAAATTTAAAGAAAGGGTTTGTCTGGACTGAGGCGGCTGAAGCAGCCTTTCAAGAATTAAAGAGAGCCTTCACCCAAGCCCCCATCTTGAGACATCCAGATACCACCAAACAATTTATAGTCGTAACTGATGCTTCTGAGAGAGCCATCGGAGCTGTCTTACTCCAACGACAAGAGGATGATGGTCTTGAACATCCTGTTTTCTACTTGTCTCATATCCTTTCCACAGCTGAACAACACTATTCTGTACTGGAAAGGGAATTATTGGCTCTAAAAACAGCCTGCCTTGAGTGGAGACAGTTTCTGATGGGTTCCAAGGAACCATTTGAGGTGAGGACAGACCACCGTAACCTACAATGTTTACGAAATTTTGTATGCCAGAATAGTCGTCAGGCCCGCTGGGCCTTTTTCTTCAGTCAGTACGATTTTTTCATCACATATATTCCTGGATCTCAAAACATTCTGGCTGATGCTCTGTCTCGCCGATATCCAGAGTGTACTCCTTCCTCATCTCAGTATCTTCTGGAACCCAGTAAGATCATTGGAGTGGCTCAGTCTTTCCTGGAAGAAGTACAACTGGAATACGCCAACCTATCGGACCACGACATAGAAGAACTAAGACCATTATTACATAAGAAACAAGGATATTTTTATTATCAAAACCTGATATTCCTCCCTACTAACAAGGTGCAAGAAAAGGCATTACAAATGTGCCATGATTCACCTGTGGCTGGTCATAGAGGCATCAAGACCACACAAGAACTTCTTTCACGATTTTTCTGGTGGCCTACCTGGAAGCTGGATGTGGAAAGATACGTTCAGGCCTGTCCCATATGTGCCCAAATCAAGATACCCCATACCAGACCTGCAGGATTACTACAGCCTTTGCCTGTTCCACCGGCCCCATGGCATACCATCTCTACTGATTTTATGTGTTCACTCCCACCATCAGCAGGAAACCGGGTCATCATGGTCACTGTGGATTCTTTCACGAAGATGGCTCATTTCACTGCCCTGAAAAGGCTACCCACTTCTCAAGAACTAAGTCAAATATTCATTGATCATATCTTCCGTCTCCATGGACTTCCACATACCATAATATCTGATAGAGGACCTCAGTACATTTCCCGATTTTGGAGGCATTTTTGTAAAACACTAAATATTAATAGAGCCCTGTCTTCAGGGTTCCATCCTCAGACCAACGGCCAGACCGAGCGTCTGAACCAAGGACTAGAGCAATATCTTCGATGCTTTTGCAATTCTACACAAAGTAACTGGAACACTTACCTCTCTATAGCTGAATTTTCCTACAATAACTCAGTCCATAGTGCCTCCAAGGTCACTCCCTTTTTCTGTTCTTATGGTTTTCATCCTACCTCTTTTCCTACTTCTCCACAATCCAACTCTCCTCTACCCGCTATTACCTATTTTTCCAAACGCCTTCTCCAAATCCATAGACTAATTCGATCTAATTTGTTACATACCAAGAGATATATGAAGAAGGCTGCAGACAAGAGACGTGCAACCAATCCAGACTATCATCCACAAGATAAAGTCTGGCTCTCCTCCAAATTCCTACCCTCACGTCTTTCTCAAAATAAGTTCACACCTCGTTACTATGGGCCTTTCCGTATTCTTCAATTGATCAATCCTGTCACTGTCCGTCTTCACTTACCTCATACATGGAAGATTCATCCGGTCTTTCATGTTTCTCAGCTTAAACCTTATGTGCCTGACCCTTACTCACGTCAGTTTCCTTGTCCACCTCCTGTACTTGTGGATGATGTTCCTGAATATGAAGTACAGGAAATTTGTGACTCTCGTCTTTTTCACAAACGCCTTCAGTATCTGATTCATTGGAAGGGTTATCCTCTCAGTGAATGCTCTTGGGAAGATGCATCTTCCGTTCACGCACCTCTCCTGATTCAACGCTTTCACTGTTTATTTCCTCTCAAACCTGGACCTTCGGGAGGGGGACCTACTGTCGCGCCGCGCGGTGTGGCGCGAGCCGAGAGCTCGACTCAAGCCGGGCGTTCGGCTCGGGCCGCACACCGCGTCTTGAAGACGCGGCGCGCCCCCAGCCTCTCCTGCGCTTATCGAGGCCCCAGGCATAGCATGGGGCCTCGTTCTACTTTCTGCTCTCCACTATGCTGGGGTCTATGACCCCTCCTACCTGTCTTTTCGTTTCTTTTTTCTTTTTCTTCTTCCTGCAGTCTTTTGTTGTGCCTTTCTTTATGTCTTTTCCCCCTTCCCAGATTCCTGTTCTTTCCCAGCATTCCTTGTTCCCTATTCTCTATGGTTCCTGTTCTATTCTGTTCTATGTGTTGTTTCCCTGTCTAAGATGGTGTCCTTTTACTTCCTGTGGGTCACTTCCTGTTTTCTAGTATATAAGGGCTGTGTTTTCTTCTTTCTTTGCGCTGCAACACTTTCTGCTCAGTTAGTGTCTTCGCTCCTGATTTCCTCACCTTTTGGTTCTGGATTTCAGCATTCTGTGTTTCCTGACTTTTGCTCCTTTTGGATTCCTGTTTGTTTGTTCTTGTTTTTTCCAGGAATCTTCCTGTTTGGAGGTTTTTTCCCCTTTTTCTAAGGGTTTTTTGTCCTCTGGCGCTATTTTCTGAAGGGCACGGTCTGTTCTTGGCGTCTCCATTGCCTACAGCACCGTGGCTACCAGAAAGAGTCGCCCCTTTCTGGGCCAAAGTCGAACATTGAAGATCCACGCCACCAGATCTGCAAATTCCAGGCGCAAGCAGCACGTGAGTCGTGACACTTAATGCCTTAAAATCTAATACTTCTATCGTGATTAAGCCCTCTGATTAGGGTGGTAATATTGTGATCATGGATGCATAGAACAATATTAAAGAAGCACATCGCCAACTATCCAACATCGAGCATTATGAAAAATGACAAGTAAATCCGACCGCACAATACAAACTAAGCTATTGGGAGATGTTGGATGGATGGCGTGCTGAATGCCTCACTGATAAAGAAGAATATGCTTATTTGAAAATTGAATTTCATAAAATCCCATGTATCTACTTCTTACCCAAAATCCATAAAAACAGACAAAACCTCCCTGGTTGACCCATTGTGAGCATGAATCAATCTTTACTAGAAAATACCTCACGTTACTTAGATCTTTTTCTGTGCCCCTATGTTACAGAATTGTCCTCTTATCTACGAGATACTAACGATTTCCTATCTAAGATACACAACATCCCTTGGCAGGCCAGTTATTTATTGGTCACAATGGATGTAGCCTCCCTATACAATTCCATTATGCATGATTATGGAATTCAGGCCTGTGGATACTTTTTAGGGATATGCAAGATTGAATTTTTGCAGCATACCAATATGCTTTTCTCCATGTTAAAATTCTGCCTTGCACATAATGTCTTCCTTTTTGATAATGATTACTACCTTCAAAAACAGGGGACAGCTATGGTCCCACATATGCCAATCTTTATATGGGTTGGTGGGAAAAGGAAGTTGCATGGTCTGATATTTATAAGAACCACATGGAGAAAGTTGTATTATGGGTGCGATACATCGATGACCTTTTCCTTATCTGGGATGGTCATGAACAGTCCCTTTTGCAATACATCAGTGCACTCAATATCCATCTAGATTTGAAGTACAGTAAACAGACTATTGAATTTTTTTATATTTTGTTAGTTGTTAAAAATGATACATTGCAGACGACTATTTATCGTAAACCTACTGCATGTAATTCTATATTACATGGAAACAGTGGCCATCCGAAAGCTTTGAAATGGAGCATACCATACAGTCAATTCCTGGGGGCTCGCAGGATATGCTCAGATAATGTGAGTTTTAGAACGGAAATCACTACTATGACTCAAAGAATTTTTAACAGAGGATATTCTTTGAAGATTTTGACTGATGCCCAGAACAGAGTGATTAATATATCTAGAGAAAAATTGCTCTTTAAATCTGAAGTCAGAGAAGAGAATTCAAAAGAACACAGATCTCCACTGAGGTTATCTTTTTAATTCAATCACCAACATATAGATCTCAAAAACATTATACAAACAAATTGGCATGTCTTACAACATGATCCTCATATCAAAGACAATATTGGACTACATCCCGAAATTACATGTTGAAAAACATACTCTTTAGGAGATCATCTAACTAGGAGTCTGTTTTGTTCTAAGGATAACAAATCATGGCTATCCAAGAAAAGCTTGGGCTTTTGGAAATGTGGTCGATGTAAATCTTGCAACTTTGCCTATAATACACATAATTATACTACATTTGTTGGCAAGATTTGTGAAATTACTGATCGTATAACATGTGAGACTGAATATGTTGTTTATGTCATAGAATGTGGCTGCCACAAAAAATATGTTGGTATCACTATCCATAAACTCAAAGTCAGATTTCTACAACATCTTAGAGCGAGAAAAAGTCATGATAGATCATATACATTAGCCAAACACTTCTGGGAGGTCCATAAGGGTGTCTGTAGTTCCTTGATATGTTATGGAATCAAATCAATCAGAACAAATTTGTGAGGAGGTGATAGAACCGCAGAGCTAAGACAGATGGAATCTAAAATGATCCTATTACTCGGCTCTGAAAGCCCATGGGGGCACAATTTAGATGCTGAGCTATATGTCCATCTTTGATAATCTTCTCCTCTTCTAATTGGATCTCTAGGAGACCTCTAAGTCATGGTATTATGTTGATGATGTTAAATGAAGAGCTGTTTTAAATGAGAATTTTCTCTTAATTGGTGCTGGAATTAGTATAGCCAGATTTACAATTGAAGAAGATAATTTTTATTTACTCTTTTTTGCACATTTTGTCTATCACATTATAGTTTAGATATGATTGCACTTTGACACTTAGCACTTGACTAACATTGGCGGTTCGACTGTAAATCTTCCCTTTTACATTGTTATATATATATATATTTATACATTTTTATACATGAGGTTAACTTTATTCGTCATCTAATTGGTTGGAATTATTATGAGATTGTTCAATGGATGATAGACTTATTGCTGAGGCCAATATTCTGATCTTTTGCAATTTTTATGTCAATTAAGGCCACGATTTTGAATTTAAATTGATTATAGTTATTATTTACACTTGGCATATTAAACTGTCTTCGCCCATGTATGATAGATATTTATTAACTTCCAATTGGAATTTTAAATTGTGGTTGTTGTTTGGACCAAATTATGAATTAATGGTAATATTGTATTTATATCTATTTTTGTATATTTATTTATATATTTATATTTATTCAACATATTTTGCCGATTGACATCCCAGTAATCAATATTTATTTATTTTGGAACAATTTTTAACCCCCAATAACTATATAATTAATATGATGACGTTTTTCTCTTATACATCTATATATAGCTATTATGTTTAAAGATCGCCGCCGTTTTCAGCACATACATGGTGTCACTGAAACAAAAGATGGACTGTGTTTTATAAATAGATGTGTGTAAAAATGTCTGCCAATGTCCAGTTGAAGGGGTTTGCCGAAACGCGTAGACATTTGGCCGGGACAGCGTGATTGTGACTATTTTTGAGTATTACTTTAAGTATTATAATAAACTGCGGACGAACGACCTCTTCAGAGACTCCTTGGATGGTTTATTTCTCAGCTATACTGGATCCTTGAGACATTGTGCAGCCGTCCGGTGATTCTGCTTTTCACCGGTTTTTGGATTATATATATATATATATATATATATATATATATATATACATTCATATATACACACACATACATAGATGCATGTATATATTCACTTAAAAACCTGAAGGTTGCAGGGAAGTTATGGTTAGGCTCACATTTTAAATGTACGAAACCATAGAAATTTGTCTGTTTTTGTTAGAATTGTCTCAAGTAACTATAACTCACGCCCGCCCATGTACACTTTTTCTTTAAAAAAATGTACTGCAAATATTAAATTATTATTATCAGTGATGTTATTAAAGATGTCATGAGTGCCATCATTTTTGGTGTAATTAGCAGTGCGGACCTAGTTTCTATAGAAAAAGTATTTTTTTACTTGCCTATAACTTTGGCACCGGTTGACAAATCTTCACAAAATTTTCCAAAAAGGTTTGAACCTCATGTGAGCTGCTGTCTTGAACGTTTTAGGGTGATCCTTCAAGTGAGGCAGAGAAAAAGGTGGGGTCCTAAATAGTTTTTTTCCATCGGGATTTTGAACACCAATAGCGCAGAAAACCACTGGATGGAACTACACCAAATTTGGCAGAAAGCTAGGGACTGGGCCAGAGAGCAGACTTTTTGTGATTTTGTTTAAATCTGTTTAGTAGGTTTAGACAAATTAAAGAAAATCCAAATTTGTATATATAGGGACGTGAAGGCTCCCTGAACCCTCCCGATCTCGTGCTGAGATTTGATTGGCTGCCAACACTTCAAGAAGGAAGTGTTAGCAACGATGTTAGGACTTGGCCTCAGCCAAGTCCCAGAAAAAAAGATGCAAAAAAACAAAATTGGCCAGGGTAGGGAGCCCTTAGCTCTGGTGCTTGGGTCCCAGAGGGACCCCCCCCCCCACACACACAAAGCTAAAAAGCATTTTATTTAACGTGTCAACGCGATACCCACGCTTGTTTTCTAAGAAGCCCCCAGATTGGCCAGGTCCCTGGGCATTGTTATTTTAATGCAGGGGGCCTCTCGGCTGCCCCGTGGACCGCCAGCTCCCCAGGGCTACAAACAGATTCAATGTCCCGGGGACCACCACCTCCCCGGGGCTTAAACAAATATGATGGGAGGCACACAGCCCTCCCCCCGCAGCCCTGGGGACCACCACCCCCCTTGGCTATGCTCATTGGGGGGGTGGATGGCCCCCTCAAAGAGCCACTGATGGCCCTGGGGACCGCCACCCCCGGGCCAGCTCCTGCTATGTCCCGGGGTACCCACCCCCAGGACATAGATGTTTGATTTTGCTTGGTTGGAACTGACAGCTCCCACCAAGCAAAAGCAAACAAAGTTTGGTTTCTGCAACAGAGAGCCATCAAACAGCTCTCACTTGCAGAAAGCGGGGTTTTCATCTGTCTTCGCTGCATGTAAATATGCTTGCAGGGAAAACAGATGAAAACATTGCTCCCACAAGCAGGGAGCTGCTATTAATAGCAGATCCCTGCTTGGGGGAACAATGCCGGCTTCCACAGGATGAGGGGAGCCAACTATGACCGCATGGGGCTTAAGACTCCCGCTGCAGTCCTATCACACTCTCTCTCTCTCTCTCCATCATAATGGGATGGAAGAGAGAGAGAGATAATCATTGCAATGGTCTCTCCCTGCAATGACTGCAAAATCAAGGTCAATGGTCAAGGTCACAGACCCTCTTGCACAGTTTTTTCGCCAAAAATGTTCCTGTCAACGTTACATTGATATTATCAATGATATTATCAAAGATGTCACGAGTACCATCATTTGTGGGGTAATTAGCATTGTATGTCGACCTTATGGCACAAGTGATAGTTACTTGAGACAATGCTAACTAAAGCAGGTTTTGTACATTTTAAATGTGAGCCTAACTATAACAGCACTGTAACAACTCTTATGCGTTCCATCCACAAATGTTTGCCGATGTTATGCACCATACTTATTTTCCCTCAGTTACACCTTCTTCATCTTTATCAAGCTAAAGCCAGTTATAAAGGTTTTGCTATCTATTATCATGAAGATACATCTATCTAGAAAATAGACTCCTTAGCTATTGAGACAGGGATTTAGGAACAGATGTACCAACGCATTTTCTGGTTGCAAAGCCCACAATTCACTAAATCGCAGTGTTTGCAACAAGAAAATGTGTTCTTCAAGTTTACTAAACCCATTTAGCGATTCTTTAACATATTACTGAATCGCTAAATGGGTTTAGGAAACCATTAAGAATTGCAATTAGGAAGGCTCATTTATTCCTCGTGGTATGTATGGTTATTTTGCAACCCAAATCATCTACATTACTGACTACTGAAAGGTAGTGGTAACCCATTTGCAAAACTTCCCCTTTGTAAATGGTCATTAAAACATTTTTCTTGAGTAGGCAGTGGTCCTCAGTTTCATTGCCTACTCTCACAAAATAGTTAGCCAAGCAAAGAGTAAAGAGCTAACATCCCCCTCCCTGCCCTTGCTGAAGACCCAGGGCATGAGCCTAGTCTGCATGCTATCCTTTTGTGACTGAGTAAAGGAAGATAATTCCCCACTCACCCCTGAGGAAGGGTAAGGTAGTGTTGTTTGTAGGGCATAGATACCAACTCATCCCTTAGCAAGGTGTGAAATGGTGCATTCCAGTCCTCCTAAAGGCAATGCCATGGGACCACATTCCTCTAATGCCTCCACACAATGAGCAACGTACCATCCTTGGCCAACGTAGGGGTAGAGTAAAACCATTTCCAACCCCATTGTTATTTAAACAGCCTGATGTTTTAGGATCTTTGGGTTAACCGGATAAAAGAAATGTAACTTTCCCTTGCACTTGAGCAAAGTGGAGGGTGTTAAAGACGAGTGTAGCCCATAGATGATGATGCAAGAGGAGGACGTCAAGGTGACACTTCAATGGATGTACAACTTCATTGCAAGCAGATAGATTTCATAATAGAAATCCAACTTACTTGAACACAGCCACAAGCTCTTTGCGGTGCTCACCGAATGTTCCAATGTGCCAAGTTGGGAGGGGTAATATAAACCCCATCCTTGAGTAGTTTGGGAGTTTACCCACCGCCTCCACCCTAGGGAAAAACTGGGGTGCATCCAAATTTACCCCTCACAATTAGGCAAGGAGTGGGAAAATTCAGCAAATGCCAATCACTCCCCACCTTTGCCTAAGGGAAATATATCCCTCCCCCCCCGCTCTTGTTTGATGAAACAGAGATATAAATACACCATGGTCCAGGTGGGAGGCATACTCCACCTCCACCCATCAGCAGTGTTTGAAGAGTCTAACCCGTCCTTTGGCAAGGTGGGGCAAAATGCTTCGAATGCACACCTCCCCTTGCCCTTGGGAAAGCCAGGCACAAACAACTACCCCTTGCCCTTCCCCGAGTCAGTAAAGAAGGGCTGTAAATACAGCCTCTCTTCTTGGGAGGGTATGGGGACAGGAGCACCAACTCTACCTTCTGCCATTCGGCAAGGAAAGGGGTTAAAGCACCACCGCCCCACATCCATGGTCCACGGCAGCGGGGCCAAAAAACACGAACATACATCTATAGAAAACAATGGAATTCTCTGAAAAATATTTCAACACTGGAGTGGGGGTGTTAATGTTGATTTAGGTGTAAAATTGCGCGCATCCCAAAACCTCAAAAGACATAAAATCAGTATCCTCCTAGTTTCAAAAACGTTTCCTATGTACATTCTTATTAAATTGTGAAAAAAACACAACCGAGCAAACGACACTTCTACCGCATACCGTGATGGACACCTAATGCATCTGTAATTGCTATTGCTTTTATCATAAGAGTAAAGAAAAGCTAAGGTGAGCCATTTAAAAAAAACATATGTGAAGGACAGTTAGATATTTGCTACATTGGTTTTGCAAACAGATGTGACCTTCCATACAAGTTCAGTTACCTTCTTTTTTCATCTTTCTATTAATGAAACTCATTTTCAAACGGATTTACAATTCTTAGGCAGCATTTAAATTGAACTGTCTGAACACTCTTCAAAAGGGCTTTTTCGAGGATTAAATGTATACGGAGGAGAATTATGCATCTAAAGCTAACAAGTCTTAGCCGTTTTAATCTATATCTTAAAAGAAAGCCCTTTCAGTACTTTCAAGAACGTTTTCAAAATGACCTTCGGGCGCTATTGAGCTACCAAAACAGACCATTTCTTTAACCCTTTGCACACAGGGTAGTCTACCTTCCTTCCTAATTCTGCCTAATAGTTAGAATAAAGCGATTCCCTTATTTTTTAGGTGAACAACAAAAAAATATAAAAACACGATTGTCCCTTTCCATTGTCCAAATGTTTTAAGCAAATTTGAAAAATATATATTTTTCAACCATGCCCTCTATAATGCATCCACCTATCCGTCACAATTCTGCTTACCATTTCTTTCTAGGGCGCACCTCACGTCCAGTTTCAGGGTGGGGTTATTTCCTTTTTCCTCCTTGATAAAGTAGTGGAGTATTTTCTAGGTCCTGGAGCAGTGGCGCTTGTACCATTTAAGGAGGCGGGAGGGGGGTTCTCATGTGTTCTGAAGGTTGCAGTGAGCTCTCCCATGCCTGTGGACTGTTTGTTAGCTAATGACCTTGAGCACACTACCTGAAAGGTAGTGAAGATTAAGGTACACCTGGAAATGTTAGGGTTACCTGAGTGGATATGTGCTACCACCATGTCCATGACTGCCCTGGACAGGAGTCAAGATGGGCTGGAGCCTGGAAGAATGGCCCAGCCAGCTACTAAGAAAGGAAAGGGCAGAGGGTGTGGGAAACCAACCCCTGAATATCTCCAAGTTGATGACAGATGGAGGGAAGGAAAGGAGAGCAAACCTTTCCCTGACCTCTTAGCCTTCAAGGAAAAAGATGGAACAGTGGAAGGTGTGAACTTTTTCCCCAGTCTGATTCCTGAACAGCGGAGTGTGAGAAGGTAGCCTCTTTCTAGTCTTGTTACCCCCACTTTTGGCCTGTTTGTGAGTGTATGTCAGGGTGTTTGTCACTGTTTTCACTGTCTCACTGGGATCCTGATAGCCAGGCCTCAGTGCTCATAGTGAAAACACTATGTTTTCAGTATGGTTGTTATGTGTCACTGGGATCCTGCTAGTCAGGACCCCAGTGCTCATAGGTTTGTGGCCTATATGTATGTGTCACTGGGACCCTGTCACACAGGGCCCCAGTGCTCATAGGTGTGCATGTATATGTTCCCTGTGTGGTGCCTAACTGTCTCACTGAGGCTCTGCTAACCAGAACCTCAGTGGTTATGCTCTCTCATTACTTTCAAATTGTCACTAACAGGCTAGTGACCAATTTTACCAATTTACATTGGCTTACTGGAACACCCTTATAATTCCCTAGTATATGGTACTGAGGTACCCAGGGTATTGGGGTTCCAGGAGATCCCTATGGGCTGCAGCATTTCTTTTGCCACCCATAGGGAGCTCTGACAATTCTTACACAGGCCTGCCACAGCAGCCTGAGTGAAATAACGTCCACGTTATTTCACAGCCATTTTACACTGCACTTAAGTAACTTATAAGTCACCTATATGTCTAACCTTTACCTGGTAAAGGTTAGGTGCAAAGTTACTTAGTGTGAGGGCACCCTGGCACTAGCCAAGGTGCCCCCACATTGTTCAGAGCCAATTCACTGAACTTTGTGAGTGCGGGGACACCATTACACGCGTGCACTACATATAGGTCACTACCTATATGTAGCTTCACCATGGTAACTCCGAATATGGCCATGTAACATGTCTATGATCATGGAATTGCCCCCTCTATGCCATCCTGGCATTGTTGGTACAATTCCATGATCCCAGTGGTCTGTAGCACAGA
Organism: Pleurodeles waltl; assembly: GCF_031143425.1. Classification (NCBI taxonomy): domain Eukaryota; kingdom Metazoa; phylum Chordata; class Amphibia; order Caudata; family Salamandridae; genus Pleurodeles; species Pleurodeles waltl. Next base: position 1,280,272,069 of record NC_090437.1, read on the forward strand.
CCCTGGTACTGCCAGACTGCCCTTCCTGGGGTTTCACTGCAGCTGCTGCTGCTGCCAACCCCTCAGACAGGCAGCTGCCCTCCTGGGGTCCAGCCAGGCCTGGCCCAGGATGGCAGAACAAAGAACTTCCTCTGAGAGAGGGTGTGACACCCTCTCCCTTTGGAAAATGGTGTGAAGGCAGGGGAGGAGTAGCCTCCCCCAGCCTCTGGAAATGCTTTGTTGGGCACAGATGTGCCCAATTCTGCATAAGCCAGTCTACACCGGTTCAGGGACCCCTTAGCCCCTGCTCTGGCGCGAAACTGGACAAAGGAAAGGGGAGTGACCACTCCCCTGACCTGCACCTCCCCTGGGAGGTGTCCAGAGCTCCTCCAGTGTGCTCCAGACCTCTGCCATCTTGGAAACAGAGGTGCTGCTGGCACACTGGACTGCTCTGAGTGGCCAGTGCCACCAGGTGACGTCAGAGACTCCTGCTGATAGGCTCCTTCAGGTGTTAGTAGCCTTTCCTCTCTCCTAGGTAGCCAAACCCTCTTTTCTGGCTATTTAGGGTCTCTGTCTCTGGGGAAACTTTAGATAACGAATGCATGAGCTCAGCCGAGTTCCTCTGCATCTCCCTCTTCACCTTCTGATAAGGAATCGACCGCTGACCGCGCTGGAAGCCTGCAAACCTGCAACATAGTAGCAAAGACGACTACTGCAACTCTGTAACGCTGATCCTGCCGCCTTCTCGACTGTTTTCCTGCTTGTGCATGCTGTGGGGGTAGTCTGCCTCCTCTCTGCACCAGAACGCTCCGAAGAAATCTCCCGTGGGTCGACGGAATCTTCCCCCTGCAACCGCAGGCACCAAAAAGCTGCATCTCCGGTCCCTTGGGTCTCCTCTCAGCACGACGAGCGAGGTCCCTCGAATCCAGCGACACCGTCCAAGTGACCCCCACAGTCCAGTGACTCTTCAGCCCAAGTTTGGTGGAGGTAAGTCCTTGCCTCACCTCGCTGGGCTGCATTGCTGGGAACCGCGACTTTGCAAGCTTCTCCGGCCCCTGTGCACTTCCGGCGGAAATCCTTCGTGCACAGCCAAGCCTGGGTCCACGGCACTCTAACCTGCATTGCACGACTTTCTAAGTTGGTCTCCGGCGACGTGGGACTCCTTTGTGCAACTTCGGCGAGCACCGTTTCACGCATCCTCGTAGTGCCTGTTTCTGGCACTTCTCCGGGTGCTACCTGCTTCAGTGAGGGCTCCTTGTCTTGCTCGACGTCCCCTCTCTCTGCAGGTCCAATTTGCGACCTCCTGGTCCCTCCTGGGCCCCAGCAGCGTCCAAAAACGCCAAACGCACGATTTGCGTGTAGCAAGGCTTGTTGGCGTCCATCCGGCGGGAAAACACTTCTGCACGACTCTCCAAGGCGTGGGGGATCCATCCTCCAAAGGGGAAGTCTCTAGCCCTTGTCGTTCCTGCAGTATTCACAGTTCTTCAGCCTAGTAAGAGCTTCTTTGCACCAACCGCTGGCATTTCTTGGGCATCTGCCCATCTCCGAGCTGCTTGTGACTTTTGGACTTGGTCCCCTTGTTCCACAGGTACCTTCAGACAGGAATCCATCATTGTTGCATTGCTGATTTGTGTTTTCCTTGCATTCTCCCTCTAACACGACTATTTTGTCCTTAGGGGAACTTTGGTGCACTTTGCACTCACTTTTCAGGGTCTTGGGGAGGGTTATTTTTCTAACTCTCACTATTTTCTAATAGTCCCAGCGACCCTCTACAAGGTCACATAGGTTTGGGGTCCATTCGTGGTTCACATTCCACTTTTGGAGTATATGGTTTGTGTTGCCCCTATCCCTATGTTTCCCCATTGCATCCTATTGTAATTATACATTGTTTGCACTGTTTTCTAAGACTATACTGCATATTTTTGCTATTGTGTATATATATCTTGTGTATATTTCCTATCCTCTCACTGAGGGTACACTCTAAGATACTTTGGCATATTGTCATAAAAATAAAGTACCTTTATTTTTAGTATAACTGTGTATTGTGTTTTCTTATGATATTGTGCATATGACACTAAGTGGTACTGTAGTAGCTTCACACGTCTCCTAGTTCAGCCTGAGCTGCTTTGCTAAGCTACCATTATCTATCAGCCTAAGCTGCTAGACACCCTATACACTAATAAGGGATAACTGGGCCTGGTGCAAGGTGCAAGTACCCCTTGGTACTCACTACAAGCCAGTCCAGCCTCCTACATTGGTTGTGCAGTGGTGGGATAAGTGCTTTGAGACTACTTACCACTCTTGTCATTGTACTTTTCATAAGAGAAAAATATACAAAACAAGGTCAGTGTATATACACATAGCCAAAAAGTTTTGCATTTCCTCTTTTCACTCTTTTCTAAGTGCTGAAAAGTACTTCTAAACTTTCAAAAAGTTCTTAAAAGTTTAAAAAGTTTTTTCTGTCTTTCCAAAAAGTTCTGAAAACTTTTTTCTCTTTGTCTATCACTTTAACTCTCTCTAAAAAATGTCTGGCACAGGCCAAAAAGTTGAACTGTCCAAACTTGCATATGATCACCTTAGCTGGTAAGGAGCAAGGAGTCTCTGCATAGAGAGAGGTTTGAGTGTAGGGAAGAATCCTTCCTTAGAACTGTTAATTAATATGCTTAGAGTACAGGATAAGGCCATAAGTGCCCAATCTGTAGAAAAAGTAGCTAATGGTTCTCAATCTGATCCAGGGACTCCCCCAGGAAAAGGTTCAGGAAAGAAACTTCTCAGCCTGCCCATTACTAGACAGTCTAGCATAGTTGGTACAGAGGTTGAATCACATCATACTGATGATGTGCTCTCACATTATGCTGGTAGCCAAGCTGTTAGGGTGCCCTTGGTAAGGGACAGGTCTCCTTCTGTTCATTCCCATCATACCTCTGTATCTAGAAATGTCCCTCCCACCCACCCTGATGACAGATTGTTAGAAAGGGAGCTCAATAGATTGAGAGTGGAGCAAACCAGACTGAAGCTCAAGAAGCAACAGCTGGATTTGGATAGACAGTCTTTAGAAGTAGAGAGGGAAAGACAGAAGTTGGGTTTAGAAACCCATGGTGGCAGCAGCAGTATTCCCCATAGTCATCCTGCAAAAGAGCATGATTCCAGGAATCTGCATAAGATAGTTCCCCCTTACAAGGAGGGGGATGACATTAACAAGTGGTTTGCTGCACTTGAGAGGGCCTGTGCTGTACAGGATGTCCCTCAAAAGCAGTGGGCTGCTATCCTATGGCTATCATTTACTGGAAAAGGTAGGGATAGGCTCCTTACTGTAAAAGAAAATGATGCTAACAATTTCCAAGTTCTTAAGAATGCACTCCTGGATGGTTATGGCTTAACCACTGAACAGTACAGGATAAAGTTCAGAGATACCAAAAAGGAGTCTTCACAAGACTGGGTTGATTTCATTGACCATTCAGTGAAGGCCTTGGAGGGGTGGTTACATGGCAGTAAAGTTACTGATTATGAAAGCCTGTATAACACAATCCTGAGAGAGCATATACTTAATAATTGTGTGTCTGATTTGTTGCACCAGTACCTGGTAGACTCTGATCTGACCTCTCCCCAAGAATTGGGAAAGAAGGCAGACAAATGGGTCAGAACAAGGGTGAACAGAAAAGTTCATACAGGGGGTGACAAAGATGGCAATAAGAAGAAAGATGGTGAAAAATCTCAAGATAAGCATGGGGATAAGGGTAAAACCAAAGATCCCACTTCAAATCTTAAACACTCTTCAGAGGGTGGGGATAAAACAAATTCTTCCTCTTCTTCCCAACCTGCACACATTAAAAAGCCTTGGTGCTTTGTGTGTAAAAACAGAGGCCATAGGCCAGGGGATAAGTCCTGTCCAGGTAAACCCCCTGAGCCTACCACCACTAATACATCAAGCTCTAGTGCCCCTAGCAGTAGTGGTACTAGTGGTGGGACTGCTGGCAACAGTCAAGCAAAGGGTGTAGTTGGGTTCACTTATGGGTCCATAGTGGAAACTGATGTAATCAGTCCCAAGACAGTTTCTGTCACACCTAGTGGCATTGGCCTTGCCACACTGGCTGCTTGTCCCCTTACAATGGATAAGTACAGGCAGACAGTTTCAATAAATGGTGTTGAGGCCTTGGCCTACAGGGACACAGGTGCCAGTTTCACTTTGGTGACTGAAAACCTAGTGCCTCCTGAACAACACATCATTGGACAACAGTATAAGATTATTGATGTCCATAACTCCACTAAGTTTCTTCCCTTAGCTATAATTCAGTTTAGTTGGGGTGGAGTTACTGGCCCTAAGCAGGTGGTGGTATCACCTAGCTTACCTGTAGACTGTCTCTTAGGTAATGACCTAGAGGCCTCAGGTTGGGCTGATGTAGAGTTTTATGCCCATGCAGCCATGCTGGGCATCCCTGAGGAATTGTTCCCTCTCATTTCTACTGAAATGAAAAAGCAAAGGAGAGAAGGCCTGAAAACTCAGGATCCCTCTCCATCAACAGGTAAAAAGGGTATCACAGTATCCCCTAACCACCCTACCATTCAGGATACCATTCCTGTGGTGGGAGAAACCTCTCCTGGGGTGGCACCTGTTCCAAGGGAATCATCAGCTGGCAAAGCTGGACTCCCTGAGGTAGAAGTACCTCTCTGTGGGATAACTAACATTGGTGAGAAAAAGAGCACCATTTTAGTTAACATGGAGCATCCCTCCAACCCTCCCAGAGAAACTTTAGTGCAGAAACTCTGCACTGCCTCACAACACTTAGGACAGCATCTCTGCCCTAGTGTGGAGCTGATAGGACAGCATCCCTGCCCTGCTCCAACTCAAGAGAAACAGCATCCCTGTTCTCTCTTCCAGCCAGATGGACAAAGTTTTTGCCCAGCTATGGCTTTTCTGAGACAGCATCCCTGTCTGGCATTTCCATCACTACAAATAGGTTCAGTGGACAATTCCCACTGCTCTAAACTAAAACTTACTGAGAGAAACTCTGAAAATACATCTTCACATTGTTGCTTAGCTAAAAAACTTCAACCAGGGTGGTTTACATCCCCACAGGGAAGTAACCATATAGTGGATGATAAAGGGAGTAACCAGTCTATTGCAGAGCTACTCTCTACTTATCACCACTTAGACAATAAAGTCTCAACTGGCCAAGGTTAGCCTTATTGTCCTTCGTTTGGGGGGGGGTTGTGTGAGAAGGTAGCCTCTTTCTAGTCTTGTTACCCCCACTTTTGGCCTGTTTGTGAGTGTATGTCAGGGTGTTTGTCACTGTTTTCACTGTCTCACTGGGATCCTGATAGCCAGGCCTCAGTGCTCATAGTGAAAACACTATGTTTTCAGTATGGTTGTTATGTGTCACTGGGATCCTGCTAGTCAGGACCCCAGTGCTCATAGGTTTGTGGCCTATATGTATGTGTCACTGGGACCCTGTCACACAGGGCCCCAGTGCTCATAGGTGTGCATGTATATGTTCCCTGTGTGGTGCCTAACTGTCTCACTGAGGCTCTGCTAACCAGAACCTCAGTGGTTATGCTCTCTCATTACTTTCAAATTGTCACTAACAGGCTAGTGACCAATTTTACCAATTTACATTGGCTTACTGGAACACCCTTATAATTCCCTAGTATATGGTACTGAGGTACCCAGGGCATTGGGGTTCCAGGAGATCCCTATGGGCTGCAGCATTTCTTTTGCCACCCATAGGGAGCTCTGACAATTCTTACACAGGCCTGCCACAGCAGCCTGAGTGAAATAACGTCCACGTTATTTCACAGCCATTTTACACTGCACTTAAGTAACTTATAAGTCACCTATATGTCTAACCTTTACCTGGTAAAGGTTAGGTGCAAAGTTACTTAGTGTGAGGGCACCCTGGCACTAGCCAAGGTGCCCCCACATTGTTCAGAGCCAATTCACTGAACTTTGTGAGTGCGGGGACACCATTACACGCGTGCACTACATATAGGTCACTACCTATATGTAGCTTCACCATGGTAACTCCGAATATGGCCATGTAACATGTCTATGATCATGGAATTGCCCCCTCTATGCCATCCTGGCATTGTTGGTACAATTCCATGATCCCAGTGGTCTGTAGCACAGACCCTGGTACTGCCAGACTGCCCTTCCTGGGGTTTCACTGCAGCTGCTGCTGCTGCCAACCCCTCAGACAGGCAGCTGCCCTCCTGGGGTCCAGCCAGGCCTGGCCCAGGATGGCAGAACAAAGAACTTCCTCTGAGAGAGGGTGTGACACCCTCTCCCTTTGGAAAATGGTGTGAAGGCAGGGGAGGAGTAGCCTCCCCCAGCCTCTGGAAATGCTTTGTTGGGCACAGATGTGCCCAATTCTGCATAAGCCAGTCTACACCGGTTCAGGGACCCCTTAGCCCCTGCTCTGGCGCGAAACTGGACAAAGGAAAGGGGAGTGACCACTCCCCTGACCTGCACCTCCCCTGGGAGGTGTCCAGAGCTCCTCCAGTGTGCTCCAGACCTCTGCCATCTTGGAAACAGAGGTGCTGCTGGCACACTGGACTGCTCTGAGTGGCCAGTGCCACCAGGTGACGTCAGAGACTCCTGCTGATAGGCTCCTTCAGGTGTTAGTAGCCTTTCCTCTCTCCTAGGTAGCCAAACCCTCTTTTCTGGCTATTTAGGGTCTCTGTCTCTGGGGAAACTTTAGATAACGAATGCATGAGCTCAGCCGAGTTCCTCTGCATCTCCCTCTTCACCTTCTGATAAGGAATCGACCGCTGACCGCGCTGGAAGCCTGCAAACCTGCAACATAGTAGCAAAGACGACTACTGCAACTCTGTAACGCTGATCCTGCCGCCTTCTCGACTGTTTTCCTGCTTGTGCATGCTGTGGGGGTAGTCTGCCTCCTCTCTGCACCAGAAGCTCCGAAGAAATCTCCCGTGGGTCGACGGAATCTTCCCCCTGCAACCGCAGGCACCAAAAAGCTGCATCTCCGGTCCCTTGGGTCTCCTCTCAGCACGACGAGCGAGGTCCCTCGAATCCAGCGACACCGTCCAAGTGACCCCCACAGTCCAGTGACTCTTCAGCCCAAGTTTGGTGGAGGTAAGTCCTTGCCTCACCTCGCTGGGCTGCATTGCTGGGAACCGCGACTTTGCAAGCTTCTCCGGCCCCTGTGCACTTCCGGCGGAAATCCTTCGTGCACAGCCAAGCCTGGGTCCACGGCACTCTAACCTGCATTGCACGACTTTCTAAGTTGGTCTCCGGCGACGTGGGACTCCTTTGTGCAACTTCGGCGAGCACCGTTTCACGCATCCTCGTAGTGCCTGTTTCTGGCACTTCTCCGGGTGCTACCTGCTTCAGTGAGGGCTCCTTGTCTTGCTCGACGTCCCCTCTCTCTGCAGGTCCAATTTGCGACCTCCTGGTCCCTCCTGGGCCCCAGCAGCGTCCAAAAACGCCAAACGCACGATTTGCGTGTAGCAAGGCTTGTTGGCGTCCATCCGGCGGGAAAACACTTCTGCACGACTCTCCAAGGCGTGGGGGATCCATCCTCCAAAGGGGAAGTCTCTAGCCCTTGTCGTTCCTGCAGTATTCACAGTTCTTCAGCCTAGTAAGAGCTTCTTTGCACCAACCGCTGGCATTTCTTGGGCATCTGCCCATCTCCGAGCTGCTTGTGACTTTTGGACTTGGTCCCCTTGTTCCACAGGTACCTTCAGACAGGAATCCATCATTGTTGCATTGCTGATTTGTGTTTTCCTTGCATTCTCCCTCTAACACGACTATTTTGTCCTTAGGGGAACTTTGGTGCACTTTGCACTCACTTTTCAGGGTCTTGGGGAGGGTTATTTTTCTAACTCTCACTATTTTCTAATAGTCCCAGCGACCCTCTACAAGGTCACATAGGTTTGGGGTCCATTCGTGGTTCACATTCCACTTTTGGAGTATATGGTTTGTGTTGCCCCTATCCCTATGTTTCCCCATTGCATCCTATTGTAATTATACATTGTTTGCACTGTTTTCTAAGACTATACTGCATATTTTTGCTATTGTGTATATATATCTTGTGTATATTTCCTATCCTCTCACTGAGGGTACACTCTAAGATACTTTGGCATATTGTCATAAAAATAAAGTACCTTTATTTTTAGTATAACTGTGTATTGTGTTTTCTTATGATATTGTGCATATGACACTAAGTGGTACTGTAGTAGCTTCACACGTCTCCTAGTTCAGCCTGAGCTGCTTTGCTAAGCTACCATTATCTATCAGCCTAAGCTGCTAGACACCCTATACACTAATAAGGGATAACTGGGCCTGGTGCAAGGTGCAAGTACCCCTTGGTACTCACTACAAGCCAGTCCAGCCTCCTACACGGAGGGACTGCCACCAGTTGCTGAAGCAGTATTTGTCTATGTTTTCCCTCATCCCTGTGACTACCCACCTGTGTACCCATGATGTGGACCCAGGAGACAGTCTCCCTTTAAAGAGTACATCTTACGGGCTTTCTCATAAGGTGAGCACCAGCATTAAAGTTGAGGTTTCAAAATACTGGATTTGGGGGTGATTGAACCCTCTAGTGTCCCCTGGTTCAGTCCTGTGGTACTGGTACCAAAAGCTGCCCTACTGGGAACCACACCTGAACTCAGGTTCTTTGTGGATTACACGGGGCTCAACTCAGCCACCAAGGCTGAATCTCATTCCATCCCCTGGGCAGATGAGTTGATAGACAGATTAAGGGCTGACCAGTACTTAAGTACTTTTGATCTTACATCAGGGTACTGGTAGATTGCCCTATCTGAGGGAGCGGTGGAGAGGTCAGCCTTCCCTGCTCTAGAGGGCCACTACCAGTTTAAAGTGATTCCCTTTAGGCTGAAGAATGCCCCTACCACCTTCCAGTGGTTGATGAACCATGTCTTGGCTGGTATGGTAGCCTTCAGTGCTGCTTACTTGGATGACATAGTTGTCTTCATTAGCATCTGGAAGGACAACCTGTTTCACCTGTGCTTCAGGCTCAGCAACAGGCAGGCCTGACTTTCAAGGCCAGAAAGTATCAGATAGGACAGTTGTCTGTGGTGTACCTGGACACCTGGTGGGCAGGGTTGAGCTGCAGCCCTTACAAGCCAAAATAAAAGCTATTATGGCCTGGGAGTCCCCAAAACCCAAACTGACTTTAGAGCCTTCTTATGTCTCATTGGGTACTATGGGAGGTTTGTCAAGGGATAAAGCACCATTGCAGCCTCCTTGACGAAGCTGAATTTGAAGAAGCAGCCCAGGAACGTGATTTGAACAGAGGCGTGCCAAAAAGCATTTGACGCCCTAAAACAGGCCATGTGCCCAGCCACTGTGATCAAGGCTGTTATGTGATTCCTACTTTGGTAATAGGACTGCATGTTTAGGATGGTAGAACAGCAAAGTGTGGGAGTCTGAGTCTATCCATACAGTTAGTAATTGCCAGCCTACCTCTTGGCTAGCTCACCCAAACCTCCAAAACCCACCAGGGTAAAAGGCGATCATGGCAACCTGAACATTACACTCTGACTCCCCAGGAAAGTTGTAGAAAGAGATTATACCCTTTCATGCTGTTACTCATGCATGCTAAGGCAAGACAAAAAGATATGAGATAATTTTTCAATACATTCATTGAAACAATCACAATCTAGAGTATGAAGAGTGAGCTGCGATAATTAGACAGATAAAACAAAGCAAAGTAGTCAGCATTACGTACATAGGAAAGAAGATGAGCAATTCAAACATGATGTAGGTGGTCCTGGATGTGCTGGAGGTTCCTGCAGAACCCCATGTCTACTCCGGTAGCATAGTGGTTGTAACCCTCTCCCTGGCCCGATTTAAGGGGTTGGCCATGGCCCCATACCTTGAAAGACTATCAGGAACCAGCCTGTGGTGTAGATGGCAAAGCTCTCAGGAAGCTGGTACATCAACGCCAGCCGAACTGCATGTCACACAGCGTGCATCCCAGGACACTCATGACCGGAATGCGGAATGCTCTCTGCCCTCCCTGGGTCAGGACACCATTTGTATAATAAGCCTTACCACATTGGAAGTATAGTTCAGATGGAATGATGTGTCTAGGTGGTAGATGCTGTCTCCTGAATGGGCAACACAAGCTAGCATTTCGTGTACCACTTCGCAAAGCCTTGGCCAGAAAGTACTGATTATTTGCACTGCAAAGTCTAAATAAACAAACAGCATGTTCTTTGCTTTACTAGAATAAAAGCTAGCTGATAACAATGTGTAAAGGTCATTGCTAAAAAGCAGCCTTACCAAAATGAATAAAAATGTAAATAAAACATGACATTCAAAACTAAGCTTAAATGGGTGACCAACCTGGGTCCTATTGATCCTCAGGAGCTTACCCCCCAAGAAACATAGGTGGAATGCTATTGAGAGGGGACGCCTTTGCTGTGGTATTGGCACTGAAGAAGTTGAGGCCATTCCGGTTTGGGACTTACTTCCTGATTCAGACAGATCGGAGGCCTCTCTGGTGGCTAATGTAAATGAGGGGTGAGAATCCAACATTGTTGAGGTAGTCCATTTCCCTACAGGGTATGGACATTAGGGTGGAACACAGACCAAGGGTAGACCACGTCAGTGCTGAAGGTCTCGCCAGGTTTTTATGCCTTTGTGATGAGAACTTCCTAGAGGTTGGGTAGCTCTCCCCACTTTCAGTTGGGGGGACACGTTATACCTGCCAGCCTTAAGGTGGTCTTTCCCCAAACCTTTTGCCTGTATACCTCCTCTTTTTGTCTTTATGTTGGCCTTAGGCCTCTGAGGACTTCACCACTGCTGTCCAGTGGTAAAGTGCATGTGCTTCTCCCCTAAAGCATAGTAGAATTGGTTCATCCATAATTGAGATGTTTAATGTATGTGTAAGTCCCTAATAGAGAGCACTACCTGTGCCCCGGGCCTATACATTAAATGCTACTAGTGGGCATGCAGCACTAATTTTGCTACCCGCACAAGTAGACATTTAAAGATGTCTCAGGTCCGCAACAGGAGGATCTGTATGTGCAGTTTTACTGCCATGTTGACTTGGCATTTACAACTTTTGCCAAGTCTTAATACGCCCCCCTTTTATTGTACACAAGTCACCCCTAAAGTAGGCCCTAAGTAGCCCAGAGGGAGGAGTGCAGTGTAAGTAAAAAGTAGGACATGTTAAGTTTTGCATGTCCAGGTAGTGAAAAACATCTAAATTAAAGTAGTTTTTCACTACTGTGAGGCCTACTTCTCTCATAGGTTAACATTGGGAATTCCTAAATTACACTTTTAAGCTGTAATGACTGATTGAAAAGGAGTATCTCTGTTGTGTTCAATATCATTGCAAATGTAATGCTAAATCCTCTATTATGGAAATGTTGGGTTTAACATTACGATTGTACAAATGCCACTTTTAAAAAGTCAATATTTCTCTGGTCTTAAAGCTCTGTTTGCCTGTAGCCTGTCTACAGTACACGTCTGGGGTAGGTGACAGCTTGCTTTTGTGCATTCCCTCTAGACAGCCACACACAAAGGAAAGGTAGAAATGTCTGAGGGCCCATATGCTTCCTGATGGTTCATCCTGAGCAGGATGGGGGTGGAGTGGAAGCTGATATTTATACTTGAAAGTGCAGTGTCCTGTTCCAACACAAAGGGTTGATTACCCTCTCTGTAGAGACACTGGAGTCAAGGCTTGGAAAAAAGGAGCTCTGTGCAATACAAAGACCCTTCTTTGAAGTCACCCCCACTTCCAAGGCCCAACTGGGTGTAAATACTGGATCTCTGACCCCACAAAATCAGACATTCTGGACCTGTAAAGAACCTCTGTCAGAAAGACTGTGGGCTGCTACAAGGAGTGCTATGCTGCTGGACTTCTGCTCTGGAATAACTAATTTTATGCTGTGCTGCCCTGCTGCCTGCTGCTCTCTGACCCTGCTGAGGGACAGCTGGACTCTGCCTGGAACCCAGAGTGATCTCCAAGGGCTTGTCAGCTTGCCTCCTGTTGCTTGAGACTCAGAGATATCAAAGTCTTATCACCTGCTCCTGTGCCTGGGCCATTGGAGTTGTACCCAGGCACTTGCTCCACTTGAACTGACTCATCTGCTGGAAACAGAACTGATGCATCACCGCTCTTGCGGGACCAGGATTGGTGCATCACACTCGAAACCAGCACTTCGCCTAAAGAACCGATGCATCGGAACCACTGCATCACCATCACTGCAGTGTGGAAAGACTGACGCATCCCCCCGACTGCGTGGAGAAACCCAGCGCATTGTCAATGGCACCAGTGCATCACCGCCACTGAGTGAAAGAAAATTGTTGATTCACCTCGACTGCGGGATCGACACCGACATTTCTTGGCTGCAACCCGGTATATTTCTGTTGCAACCAAGATCAGAGTACTGTGTTCAGGGGGCTGAGCCACACCAGTGACCTAAACAGCCATGAGGCACTGAAGCTCTAGCAGACATTCTCCTCTGACAACATCGCTTGAGCCCCACAAGGCGGAGATGCACCGGCACAGGACCCTTCCAATATGCCATACATGATGAGGGAGCTGTGAGCGGGGCACAGACCGATAGGGTGCACACAACAGGGAGTGCCGGCTGAGATCCTCCTAACCCGCCTCGCACTCCGACAGCCCGTGGTGAGGGGCCGCTGGTGAGACTGGGGTGCGGGGTCAGCAGTGGAGTAACTGCACTAGCCTGTGCACTTCATCCAGACCTGCAGCCGCATGGTGATCCGGACCCCACACAGCCGGGCCTCTATAACTAATGTCACCAGAGACATAGTGAGATAACACTCACATTTGGCACAGTGGGCTCACCTAAAACTTTGTTATAGGTGCATCCTGATTCTATGAGGATACACCCACTGTATTGTTGCTCCCCCCGTGGTTGACACCGCGCGTCTCTTGCAGGTTTTTTTTTTTCTTCCACTTGGTCTGTGGTTGGGAATTCACCAGGCAGTTTATTGCTGGGTGTGGGTGGGTGATAGGGTATTGAGTTGCATAGTTGTTTTTTGTCAGTTACATATTACTGTTCTCAAGCACAGACTGTTCCTACATGTAAGGCATCGCACACACATGTAAACCTGCATAGATGGCAAACACTCAGGGGCTGATTTACGATACCCCTAGCGCCTCCTTGCGTCACATTAGCGTCATTTTTTCAATGCTAACGTTGCACAACAAGTCAAAAATCGCCACGCCAAATTTACAAAGTGGCGCAATGCATGCATTGTGCCACTTTGTAACACTTTGAGCTACATTATGCGTGCACTGGGCATAATGTATGTAGAAGGGAGCGTTAGGTGGGGTAAAAAAATGACGCACTTTTTTTTAACACTTTTAATGCCTGCTCAGAACAGGCATTAAGAGGAGGCATACCATTGTTTACAATAGGCCTCAATGGGCTTTGCAGTATTAGCATCAATTTCTTTTATGCTAGTCCTGCAAAGCTCCAAACTAGCGTCAAACATATTGACACTAGTTTCCCTGACTACCGCCATGGTGCGCTTTATTTTAGATATGGCGCACACATGGTGCCATTAGGGGGCGCTAAGGGGTGCAAGGAAAGTGGCGCTGCACATGGTGCCTGTAGCATGGTAGCATGATTACAAATACACTGCACGACACTACAGCCATAAACCCCATCACAAAACCCCATTCACTGCAAGTCCTACAGGATATCTGTAAAGCTTATGGGTTGCAAGACCCCTAGTGCAGAAGCCTGCTTACACATTCTATTCAGGTACTTTGTGCTGGCAAGAGACCTTTATTGTTTTTTAAGAGACATTTACTTGTTTTGCAAAGACTTAAGACACTTTGGGGGTCATTCTGACCCTGGCGGTCATTGACCGCCAGGGTCAACGACCACGAGAGCACTGCCAACAGGCTGGCGGTGCTCTCAAGGGCATTCTGACCGCGGCGGTTTGGCCGCGGTCAGAAAGGGAAAACCGGCGGACTCCCGCCGGTTTTCCGCTGCCCTCAGGAATCCTGCGCCGCCATGGGGATTCCGACACCCCATACCGCCATCCTGTTCCTGGTGGTTCGCCCGCCAGGAACAGGATGGCGGTATGGGGTGTCGTGGGGCCCCTGGGGGCCCCTGCAGTGCCCATGCCAATGGCATGGGCACTGCAGGGGCCCCCGTAAGAGGGCCCCACAAAGAATTTCAGTGTCTGCTTAGCAGACACTGAAATTCGCGACGGGTGCAACTGCACCCGTCGCACCTTCCCACTCCATTCGGAGCCGGCTTCCTCGTGGGAAGGGGTTTCCCGCTGGGCTGGCGGGCGGCCTTCTGGCGGTCGCCCGCCAGCCCAGCGGGAAAGCCAGAATGGCCTCCGCGGTCTTTCGACCGCGGAGCGGCCATATGGCGGTTCCCGCCAGGCGGGCGGCGACCGCCGCCCGCCGGCCTCAGAATGAGGCCCTTTATATCACTTTATAGTGCTATCTCAACATCTACTTATTGCATTTTCATCATTTTGACCTGCATTTATCCCGAAAAATATTATATATTTTTCTAAACACTGTGTGGTGTATTTTTGTGGTGCTATATTGTGTTATTGTATGATTTATTGCACAAATACTTTACACATCGCCTTCTAAGTTAAGCCTGACTGCTCAGTGTCAAGCTACCAGAGGGTGGGTACAGGATAATTTGGATTGTGTGTGACTTACCCTGACTAGAGTGAGGGTCCATGCTTGGACAGGGGGTAACCTGACTGCCAACCAAAGACCCCATTTCTAACACAAAGAAACTGTCTGTGCGGTAGAGGCCTTGGATAGCTCCAGGGCCCCTGGCCCAACCGGTTTTATTGGTGCCTTTTATAAGGCATATAAACACATACTAGCCCCACACTTATTATTAGTCTACACTGATGCACTGGCATCCAGTACTCTACCGCCAACAATGAGAGAGGCAGTAATCACGCTTTTGCCCAAGCCAGACGGGGACCACACAATGTGAAGCTCATACCGCCCTATATCGTTGTTAAACTTCGATAACAAGATTCTGGCTAAATTACTAGCAATTCGACTATCCTTACTGATAGACAGTGTTATTTCACGGGCCCAATTGGGTTTCATCCCGCACTGATTGACGGCCATCAAACGTTGTGCATTATTCGCCATGCTCAAAAGGATCTTCTCCACTGTTCCTGGGGCAGTGGCAATCCTGGACACAGAAAAAGCATTTGACTCTTTGGAGTGCCCATTTTTCATGGATGAGCCTTGATCATACTCCTGTATTCAAAACCATCAGCCAGAATTAGAGTCAACAACACTATGGCCCTCATCATGACATTGGCGGTAAATCCCGCTTACGCCGCGGTGACAGCTGCCAACATACCGTCGCAGTGGCGAACATCCGTTCGTCATATTATGACACACACACACCAAACCAACAGACTACTGCCACAAACACAAATCCGCCAGCCCAAAGGTCAGTGTCGGTACAAACACCCATACCGTTATGCCAACAAAACAATGACCCACGAATCACCACGGCGGACATTCAATGGCGGTAAACCATTGGCGGTACACACTGGCGCGCTTAGAATGGCCACCCAAATACAAAACAACACAGCATTGTCCAAAACGAAAATCACACACCTGATATTCATACACACACCACACACATCTACCCACAGCACTATAAAACACACACTCTCATTACCCACAAACCTTTACGAACACCAAAAATTCCCACAAGACAGACACGAAAATGACAGAGACAACTACACACACACACCACAAACACCCATTCATCCGTCACGCACCCCACATCCCACACCCACCACATTGCTCAATACCCTCTGCACAACACACACCATGCAACAACCATGTCCCCACTAATGAACCCCTGTTTCACTGATGAGGAGTTGCGGGTCATGGTGGAGGAAATAGTCAGGGTAGAGCCACAGCTGTTGGGAGCACAGGTACAGCAAATATCCATTGCCAGGAAGGTGGAGCTATGGCAGAGGATCGTGGACAGGGTGAACTCCGTGGGACAGCATCCAAGAACAAGGGACAACATCAGGAAGAGGTGGAACGACCTACAGGGGATGGCACGTTCCTTGACAGCAAGGCACCAGCTCGCCCTCCAGAGGACTGGCGGTGGACCCTGACCTCCTCCCCCACAGCTCACAGCATTGGAGGAGCAAGATTTGACAAGCCTACATCCTGAGGGACTCACTGGAGTAGCCGGAGGACTGTACACTGTTGAGTCAATATTTACCACTTATCACCCCTCATACCTGCATGCCATCTCACCCCCTCACCCTGACTCCCATCACTCGACTCCATCCCACACAGTGCACCTACACATATGACTAACCCTAATGCCAAGCCCCGCATGCCATACCAATTCTTGTACAGCCCTCCCAGCCCTGCATGGACACCCATCACAAAATCATGCACAGCATGGAGAACTAACAATCACACAATACATCACCATACACAAACAAAGCTGGCAGGTCAACAGCAACAATAGAGGGGAAGCTAAGGATGTGCAATATGTCACAGACATGAAGCATAATACATTACTTACATCCCCATAGGTGCACCAGCCAATCCCAGCGGCGTGGAGGTGCCACAACTATCCAGTCCCCCAACAGAAGACGTCCCCAGTGATGACAGTAACTCTGGACTTCAGGATCTGGATGAACTATCTGGCCTGTCAGAGATCACTGGTTAGTCAGCCACCCCAGCCCACTCACAGTCCACCACAGAGCCTCCCACATCAATATCCAACACCACAGCACCCACCCACCATCCCCATACCTCTGTCCCCAGGACACGTCTATCAGCCTACCTGTACAGGGACCCCAGTCCACACCTCTCCCGCAAGACAATCAGGGACCTGGGATCAGTGGCAGTGGGCACACCATTCCGGGGACACAGGCACAGGGGAACAGGGACACTGGGAGTACAGCTGTGCACCAGGGGGAGGACAGGCCCAGGGAACTGACTCTCCAGGAGGCACTCACTAATGGCCTGGGGGCTTACCAACAATCCTGGGACAAGATGGGTCAGATCCTTACCAACATGCAGGAGAAGAAGCGGCTGAAGGAGGTACACCATCAGGAGATCAGGGAAGATTTGCAGGCTCTCAACACCACCATGGTCTCCATAGCAGGGGTGCTGGCAGATATGGCCAACATCATGAGGGAATGGACAGCACACCAGCGCGCCCCTACTACTAGCCAGTCTACTAACCAGTCCTCCACTTCTGCTGAGCTAGTAGACAGGAGGCCCTGCCATAGGACCCACAGGCCACCAGCACCCCACCCCCTGCAGAAGGTGAACCACTACCCCAAACATTCCCTGCAACCCATACAGAAGCCAGAAACACTTGCCAAGGCCAAGACCACTGCCAGGAAATGAGACTCTCTTGATTGTCCCCCTGGTGTCCCACTCTGCACCTTGTCCACACTGAACTGCTTTTGCTCCACTTCCTATGGCCCCTTGGACACTGGACCTGTGCTACAAACAGACTGGACCTATACCCTGGACTTACCTCTACCATCCCCCATTCCATTGCACCTTACCATCTATAATTTGCACTACAATAAACACCCTTGAACACAACATGAATGATAGTGTTTTATGTTAAGAAAATGTGCAATTATGGAAACAGTCACATTTAGTGCAAATGATCCTAACACTGTGATAGCACACAAATGAAGACCTGTAGCTGTCTGTAGTCATCACATCAGTACACAGTTGTTATAACACCAACATCTGCAAAATTAGAAGGCATAGGTGACAGTCAGTTGAGATGCAAAGGAAGTGAATGCCATCCTGCTACAGCCACACAGAAAACAAAAATAGTCAGAGGAATGGTCAGTTACACTGTCTCACCTGTGTGTCATTGGAAGTATTGACCTATAACTGATGTTCTGTTGTCTACATTCTCATCCTCTGCCTCCCCCCTGTCCCCAGGGTCCTCTGCGGCCACAGGGGCATTTCCAATCTCCTCCTCTTGCAGATAAGGCATATGTCATCTGAGGGCCAGGTTGTGCAACATGCAGCATGCTACTACTATCTGGCAGACCTTCTTGGGTGAGTAGCACAGGGATCCACCTGTCAGATGGAGGCATCTGAACCTGGCCTCCAGGAGACCTAAGGTCCTTTCAATAATTCTTCTGGTTCGCACATGTGCATCATTATTCCGATTCTCACCCCCTGTCCTGGCAGTCCTCACAGGAGTCAGGAGCCACAATAGGTTTGGGTAGCCAGAGTCACCTGCAAGTATTGAGGGACAAACCTTAGCCTTACACAATGGTATGGGGTGAACTCCTGAAGGCACGCACTGACATACATTGGGTAGGGACTCAGGCTCACCTATTAGCCACACCCTGTGCCTCTGTAGTTGTGCCATCACATTTGGGATGATGCTATTCCTCAGGACGAAGGCGTCATGCACCGACCCAGGATATTTGGCAGTGACGTGGGAGATGTACTGGTCAGCCAGGCACACCATTTGCACATTGAGTGAGTGAAAACTCTTCTGATTCCTCAACACCTGTTCATTGTGGACGGGGGTACAAATGCAATATGGGTTCCATCAATCGCCCAAATAATATTAGGTATATGCCCCGTTGCATAGAATCCTGCCTTCACAGTTGCCAAATCTTCCACCTAGGGGAAAGCAATGTAGCTGGACATGTGTCTGACCAAGGCAGACAAAACACTTGCCAGCATAATTGAGAACATTGGCTGTGACATTCCTGCTGCCAAGCCCACTGTCACTTGGAAAGAACCAGTTGCCAGGAAATGGAGCACAGATAGAACTTGCACATGAGGGGGGATCCCAGTGGGATGACGGATAGCTGACATCAGATCAGGCTCCAATTGAGCACACAGCTCTGTGATTGTGGCCCTGTTCAGTCTATAGGTGAGAATTATGTGCCTGTCCTCCAGTGTAGCCAAGTCCTCAAGGGGTCTGTACACAGGGTAGTGTCTCCTCCTATTCATCCGCAGTGGTAGGTATCTAATGGACACAAGAGTGAGTAGGGTGTCACAATTTGAACAATGGAATTGCCACCTCAGTGTACATTGAGCATTTATGTGTTGGCACTATGGAAATTGCAATGTATCTGCAAGTCATAGCAATGACGCAGTTCTTGATTATCTGAAAGTTGTCCATCACCATAAAATAGCGAACGCCTGTCTTGTATGTAGGGACAGGTGGAAGTGAGGTAACTCCGCCGACGTTGGACGTCAAGGCGGAAGGCGGTCTTGCACTGCCATGCTATTCCTCATTAGCTGATATGGGGCTCTATGGAGCACAGTGGCCAAAGGGGATCACCGCGGTGGTGACGGTCCACACCGCCGCGGACGTGACCACCATTTTTTATCTATGACCTCACTTGATTCCTGACTTTCCACAGGACAACACCTACACAGCGTGTGCTGCTGTGACCTGTGTCTGGATCCTGCCATGGCCTGTATGACTGGGGAAAGGGCCCCTGTCTGCACTTCGGAGGAGTTGGAGCACTTGGTGGATGGGGTCCTACCCCAGTATGGACAGCTGTATGGGCCTCCAGACCAACAGGTGAGTACACCATGGGCACGATGCATGTGACAAGGTTGCATGGAGATGTGTGTGCAAGTATCGTGGCATTTGGGGGAGTGGTATATCTGGTGGTAGTGTACATGGAGGGCGCCAGGTGATGTGTGTGCCAATGGAGATGAAAATGGGATTTTTGGGCCATATGTGTGACAGGCTGACTTGCATGTGTAATGGTGTCCTGCTGTCTGTATTACCTCTGCAGGTCAGTGCCCATCAGAAGAAGGGATTGTGACGTGCCATTGCCAAGGACGTGCGGACCCTGTGGGTCTACAGCAGGCGGAGCACCCACTGTAGGAAAAGGTGGGAGGACCTGAGATGCTGAGGCCCAGCTTGGGAAGGCCTCCCAATGAGGGCGGGGTGTCTGTCGGAACCTGACCCCCCTGATGGCCTGCATACTGGCAGTGGCCTACCCAGACCTGGATGGGCGCTTGAGAGCATCAGAGCAGCCACAAGGGGATAAGTACCGTGAGCGTTACAACTATAATTGGTAGGTGGCATGGGATCCTGTTGGTGGGTGTCAGTTAGTGGGTGCCCTTTAATGCCAGGTAAGACATTGCAGCATGATCCAGCTCAAGGTTAATGGGTGTATTGCAAAATCTGGTAACCTAGCTAGGTTGCTTTCCATGACAGACAGGGCTTAGTGGATCCTAGGATGGGTGCAGTTGACAGTGTTTGGCTCTCATCTTGCTGTGGTACCTAGCCAATGGAATGCTAGTGCGATGCATGGTACTCAATCCTAATCCTTGTGTGTGACGGTAATGTGTATGCCATCTGTGGTGTTGGTGCTGTAATTGGCCTAGTGCTCCCTTTCTCTCGCTCCCCCCTTTTTTCTTCTGTCATCCTGTCCATGTGTGCATTAGCATCATCTGGTGGAGGAGCAGCGGCACTGGCAACAGAGAGAGCTGCATCCCACAGGACCCAGGAGGCAGAGTCCACCGACACCGAGGGAACCAGTGGGACGGAGGGCGAGGTGGGCACCACAGCGGAGACAGGAGGTGACAACACTTACTCTGATTCATCCTCCGATGGAAGCTCCCTGGTGGTGGCAGACACCCCCGAGCTACAGGTTCAGTCGCCACCCCCTGTAACAGCACCACCCTCCCAGCAGCCCCTCACCGACTTGCCCGTGCCCGCTCATCCAGGAGGGTGGGCATCTTCTTTGCCCCGGTCAGTCCTGCTGCCCTCGCTGAGGAGGCTATTGACCTCTTGAGATCCATCTCTGTAGGGCAGTCAACCATTGTGAATGCCATCCAGGGGCTTGTATCCCAGATGCAGCATTGCAGTGCATTCCTGGAGGGCATCCATGGTGGATTGGCAGCCCAACAGAGATTGTTTCAGGCTCTGGCCTCCTCTCTGATGGCAGCTATTGTCCCTGTTCCAACCGTCCCCGCTCCAACTACCACTTCCCAGTCCCAGTCTCCTCAACCCCAACCCATCCCATGCACACATACAGACAAGCATGCACACATAATATCACACAAGAGTGGCACAGACAAGCACAGGCAGCACACTTCAGGCCACAAGCACTCACACAAACAATAGACAGTTGCACACACAACAACAAGCACTGCCTCTGCTGTCTCCCCCTCCTCCTCCTTCTCCTCCCTCACAGTCACATCCACACTCACACCTGCATGCACTGCATCAACAGCCTCCACCACCATCACCACATCAAGCAGCACACACACTTCACGTGCAGACACCTCCACAACATCCATCCACGCATCCCCTGTGTCCTCTCCCACCCTGTCTGCCCCCCTCCTAAGAGACACAAACACACACATTCAGACACCCAACAGCCATCCACCTCACATCAGTACACTGCCCATACACCTGTTCCCAAGTCCAGGAGACTTACACCTCCAACAACCACTCCTCCCTCATCCCGCTCCACCATCCCTAAGAAGCTTTTCCTTGTCCAACTTGACCTCTTCCCTGCCCCTCCACCCCCCCTCCTGCCCGTAAGAGCAGGGTCCCAACGATCCAGGCCAGCACCTCAGCTAAAGAGTACACGGGGACATTGGAGGCAACTCCTAGTCATGGCGGCAAGAAAGGGAACGATCCCACTTCACCACCCAAGAAAGGGAAGGATCCAACTCCACCACCCAGGAAAGGGAAGGTTATCACTCCACCAACGAAGAGAGGCAAGAGGCCCCCTCCAACAGCAGTGGACAAGGAGCCCTCACCTCCAGCAGAGGCTAGCAGGGTAACACCTCCACCAACAGTGGGCAATGAGCCCTCACCTCCAGCAGAGGCTGGCAGGGTAACACCTCCAACAGCAATGGGCAAGGAGCCCTTACCTCCTGCAGAGGCCGGCAGGGTAACACCTCCAACAGCAGTGGGCAAGGAGCCCTCACCTCCAGCTAGGACACAGCAGCCCTTACCTCCAGCTGGGACACAGCAGCCCTCACCTCCAGCAGAGAGCATGTAGCCCACCCTCCAGGGACTGTTGTACAAGGAGCCCCCTCCAGAACTAGTGGGCAAGTTCCCTACCTCAGAGACTGTGACATTGCACCCCCCAGCAAAGTAAAATGGGCATGGAGTCCCCTCCATAACCAGTGGGCAAGTTCCCCACCTCAGAGACTGTGACCTTACACTCCCAGTGTAGTGAATCCTAGTTTGTTTTAATGGGATACAGGAGTTACCGTAGCCTGTGGCTTGCAGACTCATGCCCCCTTCACCCAGTGACTTTCACATGACTTAGCTTGCTCTGTTTCAGTGCATTTATTTAATTAATTCTTTTAAGATGTCTGCCTTGTTTTGACTTAGGCCCATGTTTTGATTGTATTATCAGTGTCACCGCGCTAAGGCGTCAAGATCAGGCGACAAATACAAACAAACTGTAGGGCTTTACTTTAGGTACCTTCCCTCTTCATGCTTTCGAGGGAATTGTTTCTATTAATTACCATCCCTAACACGCCTTGTTATCTATTGTTTGGGTACAAACCTATGTCAGGGGTCCAACTAGATCTTTAGAAAAACTCCTCACTTTATCAGATAGTCAGAGGGATTCTGACCAGATGCCATTGCTGCTATCGATGCTTCATGTTGCCTTGACACTGGCCCAGTCTTCGTGTCCCTGCGGAGTCTAAGGTAGAGAACTCATTCCAAGGTAACAAGAGTTGAGGGCTCTTCTCATGGACATGGCATTGGCAGATTGAGGTTTAACATACCTAGCTCTCGCCTAGGTTAGAGGTTAGGCGTACGTGCTAGGGTATTAGGACATATCAAGCACTTCATGTTATTTTATGATATTGCAAGATTGTAGGGGTCTTTGTATTAATGAGACTTGTTTCACCATTCTGTGTCTTGCACTGTTCATTATCTTAATCATTGCAGCCCAGGCAACTTATCGCAGATTGCAGTTTTACTAAAATAAAACCTATTGAAACTTTACTGCATCTTCTTCATTGCCTGGGTGTGATTAAGACATGTTGTTAAGGGATAATCTCCGTTTAACCACAACGCTCCCTGAGATGTCACACTTTTGAGTCCATGCGTAAAGGCTGCCACAAATCACCTTTGACTGTCCTGGGTTTTTGGTGAGGTACTGCTTGTGAGCTGGAAGGGTTGGGACAACAGTTGCGTTTTGTTGTAGGATTGGCATAGTCGCCTACAAACATAAGTATTGTCATCCTTAAACCAGCAGTCTTGCCTAGAGCAAGAGTCCAACTACGACTTGGCGCCACCAACTATGGTGTTTAGGCACTAGTTTACGGATACCCCGATTATCACAGTCTCACATACTACAGGTGCCCTAAGTACCATTAAACGGAGATGTCCGTGGTCTTAGGGGAGATCCTCCTCAGCTGAATAGGGACCACCTAATTAGGCTGTAGGATGTTTGAGCTCGAACTCATAAAAGAACTTTACTCCCCACTTGGTGTTCCATCTTTTTACTCAGTTTTACATTATGGCTAACGCCATAGACATTCCTGAAAATGCTAGACAAGCCTTAACTTTACATTTAGTAGTACATGGCTTAACAGAAGAGGGCTGGGATGTTACATTCTTAGTAGAAGCTTGTGAAGCCTTCCAAACAGAAATATTTTATTCTTGGGTCACATTTCCTGCGAAAACCAACAGATCAAACACATTCCACATGCATATAACATTGCGAACGTACCTCAACGATACCAAGAATACCAGTATCTTGAAATACCGCTCACATACCAAGAGCATCAGAACTGGTTTGAAGGCGCCCTTCCACATAATACAACATGTGAGAGTAGGTCATTTGGGTAATGATGGACCAACGTGGCCCATGTTTGCCACATACACACCTCACCCAGGTATACAAAACATGCAGGCAGCAGACTTGCGAGAGTTATATCTTGAATTAGTAACACTTTACAGATGACTAGTTCAGTTCGTAATGCGAACATTGAACACAACACTAGTGCGTCCAGCACCACCAGCACCGGCTGGATACCAACTGGCTACTGGGATTAATCCACAAACAGTACATACCATTATGGGTAAATTACCCACGGAACGCAGGAAAATACCGTTCTGGATAGCCCAGAAAACAAATCAGCTGGAAGCTGTGTTTCCCCATACGGGACCACAGGAGAAACATAGAATTCTCACTATATGTTTGTCTTTCGGGATGGTTCCCTCAGTGGATGACTGCGTCACATGGGGTACAGTCTTCCCTGCAATATACACTACCACACATGGTACCCCGACACTTGCCAATTTACCGGAAGTGTTAAAACAAATACAGAATGAACACGGGCTGCACCAGACCTAGACTTGGGGATGAAATTAATGCGTAACATTGACGCACTCTCTTCAATAATACTCAGTAACATTAAAGGGGAAGGGGTAGCACTGGCTATACGGCAGCGTCTCCAAGAGATTCCACATTTGGACCAGGAGAGAGAACTACCGAAAGTTGTTTCCAATACCTATGCTAGTATAGGACGGAATAGTTTGGGAGCCAAACCGAAGAAGCTTGAAATACAATGTACCACCACTAAGGAAGGTATTAAACAAGCACAGGAAAATTCTAAGAAGCGCTGGGATAAGCAGAAACAATTTAAAGAAAGATGAAATAAGAGAGCAGATTCTCCACATCCGGAGAACTCCGAAAGGAGATACACTCTCAAAAATAGAGAAAGTATAAGCGCTCCTGACAGATATACTGATTCAGGACCCTCTCGTTCCTTTCAGGGCGCACCGGATAGACGTAGCGAGGGAGGGGGCCATCCTGACCGACGCCCTGAATACGTGAAGCAAAAGAAAGACTCACCACAGTCTTCAGACAAAAAAAGAAGATAAGTCCCCACAACAGAAGCCAGAGTTTAAAAATAAAAAGGTGGCAGCACTGTCAATAGAAAATGCTAGTACGCTTGAGAACATTGCTGAAGAACATGACTTGGGCAGTGACACTGTTAGACAAAGCAGCAGAGGTCACAATATGTTGCCAGAGTCTGAAAGATCATCTGGATACAACAGCAACTAGCGATTTCATTGCAGTTGAGGCACGTTCTCCCACCCAATAGGGTTTATGATTTAAAAGTTCAAATTAAGGGAGACATAGAGCGCACTATTAAAGTGATATTCTGGGGTGAACTTAATTGTGATCTCCTATTGGCTGGAAGAGACTGGCCACCTGAGCACGTCCATCAGCTCCCACATGGGGAAGATGTCATTTTGCCTTCTTGTTCCGGAGGCGGTAAAAAAAGCCTATGCTGTTGATTGGGCTTTAATGCAGGCTCCTGCACTATACCGCAATCATGTAGGTTGGGACAAGGACTCTCCTTGTCATGTAACACATATCAGGTCCACACCCCAACCTCAGCCACAATATCCTGTTAAACACGAAGCTAAAGCTCCAGTGAGGGAGATCCTCACTCAGCTCGAGTACCAGGGAGTAATTGAGCCCTGTGCCTCTGCAATGAATAACCCGTTATTTCCGGTTGCAAAACCTGACTATTCCTACAGAATAGTCTTAGATTACAGACACTTATACAGTCATACACGCACATACGCTATACAAAATTCACATAGCACAGCACTTATTAACAATATAGTGCGCAAAAAGTGCAAAACAACGTTTGATATTTCCAACTGTTTTTTCTGCCAAAACTTAGCACAAGAAAGTCGGGACCTAAGTGCATTCTCATTTGGCTCACAGAAATGCTTTTGCATTTGCCCCAAGGCTATAAGAACATGCCAGGACTGTTCTCAGCTTGTGTAACGTCAATATTACACGATCTTGATCCAAAGGCATTATCCTATGTGGATGACATCTGTCTCACAGACGACGACCTCAACATTCATCTTGTCAGGGTCGATCGGATAATTTTAGGATTTTCAGACCTCAGTTACAAATTTAACTTCAAGAAAAGTAAGATAGCCTTTCTCAGTGTATTGTTCCTGGGATATGAACTATCAAACAAGGGGAAGAGCCTGGCCCGCACTTCCTAGAGAAATGTGCACAACTGCACCCACCTAACGCGCTCAGAAGCGCAGTCTCTACTTGGCTTCTTTAATTTTGGCAGAACATACATTCCTGACTATGCACAACGTATCAAGCCACTTTATGACTTAATACGCCCAGATTTTTCTAGCAAACACTGGACAGTTGAACACACACGTATCCTTAGGGAATTGCAACAGGACATCCTAGAAACCAAACGCTTACACACATGTGACAACAAAACAAATTTGGTCATCAGAATAATTGCTGGTGCCATTGGGTTTACTTATGTCACCTTTAACGAGGGTGACACAGTGCCCATAGCATATAAATCCCATTTATACTCTAATGCAGAACAATGTTTTTCACCTACAGAACAAATCCTGACTGCAATTCAAATGGCCGTCATTAAGGAGAGGCCACTTGCCCAAAGGAAATGCATTATTGTCGTTACCCCAGTGCCAGCCTTAGAGGCTGTCACTAAAGCAAGCGTTCCTAACACTAAAGCACTACATCCACATTGGATTCAGTGGGCTACCTCCCTGACTGCCAATTATATTGACTACATCTTTGATCCAAACACAAGAATATCTCCAATATGAACAGGAGTACCCCACTCCTCTAGATATGTTACCACTTGACAGATACCATACTGTCATTTATACTGATTGTTCAGCACAACCAGCTGTAGGTACCAAACATCAATATTCGTCCGCTTGGCAGCCGTGAGTGGAGTGATGAGTTTTCCACCCTCATAATATCTACACGCAGACCCTAGGGGACTGCATAGCTTAGCTGGCTGAACTTAAAGCCCTTCTTCTAGCGCTGGAGCACACAGAGTCAGGATTGCCAACTTTGATAGTCTGTAACTCATACTACTGGGTCCAGTCTTAAAATGATTACCTCAATCATTGGAAACTAAACGGGTTCAGAGATTCCAAAGGGTACACCATAAAACACAACATTTTGTGGGGGAGGTTGGCTGATCTTAAGGATAAGCTAATGTGTGTCCATGTAGTACATACATTGGGCCACCAAAGTGTAGGAGTCACGTTATTGGTAACACTTTGGCTGATGAAGCAGCCAAATCCGCAGTAGCTACGGCTTCTGTGGCTGCAGTGACTTGTTCTCGGACGATATTGGATAATGAAATACTGACTGCCATGAAGGCTTCGGCTGAAGGCAAGTCTCTCCCAAAAGCATACCCTACAAAATATTCTTACCACATCAGTGCACAGAATGTTGGTTACGCAATAATTCCTGTGGATGGAGATCAAGTGATCCCCAATGAAGACCAGAGACTAGATCTAATAAAAACAGCACATGAGGGTGTCGCTTCTGCACATGCTTATATTTCGGCCACAGTAATACTTTTACAGAAACGCTTCTGGTGGTCAGGTCTATACAAACAGACAAAACAATACGTCCTTTGTTGTGACATTTGCCAGTAAATAAAGGGCTCTAATGTCAAACGCCCACCGCAGACACCACTACAATGTGTGTACCTGGACCATTGAGGTCCACTCCAACCTGATGGTGCATACAAATACATCTTAGTCGCTGTTGATTCTTGTTCTAGATTCCTGCGGGTATGGCCTCAGCGGTCGGCTGACGCTCGAAAAGTTATAAAAGACTTGCTGATCTTTATCCGTACATATACGGTTGCAGCATTCCATTCGGACCAGGGCCCTGCATTTGTCTCTAAAGCAATAAGGGACACCATGGGGACGATGGGTAATGAACTCCATTACTCCTCACCATACCATCCCGAGGGAAATTCGGTCGTGAAGAGGCGGAACAGTGATCTAAAGAAGTCCTTAACAGCTAGAGTATTAGGTTCTGGTTGCAGTTGGCTTCATCACCTATATGGGGTCCAGAGAGCACTGAACATTCTTCCAAGACGGTCCTTGGGTGGACGCACCCCTTATGAGGTTCTCTTTGGGATAGCTATGTATGTCCCAGATCTTGATGGCCCTGGTTTGGTGGCAGCAGGCACACCTTTTAACATAAATGAACGTCTCACTGTCTGACAGAAGATTCAGCAATTTCGTGATGATAAATCATCTGCCAGTGCTGCCACTTTAGGAATAAGGGATTTACCAACAACTCCCACTGGCTGGATTACTAAAGTCGGGGATTTGGTTTGTGAGAAGATTGCTGTGAAGAAGAAATTCGGTCCATCCTACAGAGCACCAGTCCCAGTCCTGGGAGTATAAGGTTCCAGAACAAACAGATTAATTTCCATTGATGACGTCAAAGTTCACCATGTGGCTGATCATGCATGGTAGACCCAGAGGTCCCTTGAGTAGTTTCCGATTCCCTCTCACTACCCAACAGGACAAAGTAGAATCAACAACACTACTTCAGACTACATAATAATGTCCAACGACGTTTCAAACACCTCTTCGACCACGGGGAGGGTGGAAAATGAGCTCTTGCTGATTCCAGTTACCGCATCAATGACAGCCCCTGTCCAAGATTTGGCTGTTTTTTACACCAACATTACACAGACTGATGACACCATCTACCATGAGCCTCCATGTGAATTGGATCAATCCTCCAGTAATGCACCTGCTCCCGTTTTTGCAGAGACTGCCTCTGGTTATTTCATTGACATTGATGACTTTTCTTCAGACTCTTCCACTCCAGAGATTGAAAATGTATCAAAGACATGTAAGCTGTACCTATGGCTTAAAATTAATTATTTAATTCACCCATGGAACTATTTATGGTTCTGTTTGACATGTTTTGCATTGTTCCTATGGATTGGGTTTGTGACTATGTCCTTTTTACTTATAAATGGTCACTACCTTCCTGAACGCTCCTCAGTTGAGCTTGTGGATAAAGTCTTAACTCCATATCATTCCTCACATAAGGTCCGAAGAGACTTGTCTCTTGTGAACATTTCAGCTGTGCCAATTCCTGATGGTATTGTGTGGGACAATGTTCCATTTGATATATGTGGGCCTACTGAGGTTATTCAAATTCCATATGTATTCAAAATTTCTATGACAGATGTTATTACACCTGGTGTTGTATCTGATGATTGAGATGTCCAGACAGTTGATTCCATGTTAACTGAAATGAAGGACTATTCAGTGTTTGAAAGTGAATTATGGGGGAAATGTTCTGTTATAATAACTGGGGACATTACTACCTGCACTGTGCCACTAGACACAGACCAGTACTTAACTACACACAGTGGGAACACTGTTCTACACTACCAGTGGGGAGCCAAAATCACTATTTAGACAAGTTCACTTATTTTACTGGGCATGACGCAAAAGGTTCAGCGTCATAATATTTCAAATTACCTCCTTCAAAGATTAGGAACATTTTGATACAAAGCTGATTTATTCAGAGTTTCCCGTCTCAAAGTTGAAGGTTATGAATACTGGAAGAAGACTGATGATTTAAAAAGTGTATGGGGAACACAAGATTGGCAAATACAGGGTAGGGAAGCTTTATTTAGAGCATGCCTGATTCCTGTCCAAATTATCTTTTTGAATGACACCATTCAACAGACATCCTGTCTGGGGTTAGCAAAAATGAAAGAAATGAACACATCTAGTATCCCCACACCAGTGAAGTTCAATGATTGGCAATTCTTCTTGAATGTCACCGAGGAAGAGCTAGATGCAAAGGTTCACGCTGGTACTTATAATTCTTCACTTTCCAGTCCCGGCGGGTGGGTAATTTGGCCAATGGACACCAATGGATGTCAGGCACGTTTTTTGAATTTCTCAGGGGGTTTCAAGATTAGCCGTCCAGATCCTCGCTTTATCTCGGGTCAACACACTGGTATAGTTAAAACATATAGTGTGGGTAAACTGTGCCAACAATGGGTGCAGTCTAACACGTTAGCTGCAGTTAAAGAACATCTGAACACTCTTTCTGAAAATGTAGACTTGCAGGGCTTTTTGCTAGGTGCTAGAAAACTATGCTCTAAAAGACTCATATATGCTATGAACAACGAGATCTGGAAGCTTTCTCAGATCGAAGCTGCTGCGCGCTTAAGGCAAATAGATTGAGAAAACATAGAAAAGGTTTTAGCGGTTGTCGATAACGGCATGAACACTTTGTCCAACAGAATATATTTACTGACAAACATAGGCCCATATTTATACTCCCTTTGCGCCGGATTAGCATCATTTATTTTTACGCTAATCCGGCGCAAACTTAACACCATATTTATATTTTGACGCTAGACCCATCTAGCGTCAAACTTTTAGAGTTTGCGTCATTTTCTGGATGCATGAAATCGCCTTGCGCCAATGAGATGCAAGGTAGGCGTTCCAGTCCAAAAAAGGACTCAAACACCCGTGCGCCATATTTATCCATCCGGGCAAAAATGACGCACGGCTGGGAAGCGGACCCGAAAAATGACGCAAAGCCCGATTTGCGTCAAATTTTAACTCCTGGGTCAGGGCAGGCTTTATAATGGGGCAAACACACCACTACTTAGGGAAAACTCACACAAGTAACATCATTGTTCAAGAAGGACGAAATGGAGGTGCTACTCATGCAGCATGTCAGACGACACAGAGCACAGGACCAACAGCAGCAGCTACCACCACACCAACATGGACCCCAAAGGCAACGCAGAAGGCAGGAGAGGCTATTCAGGACCAGGACAACCCTCCTGGGCCTCAGGGAACAGGATATCATCCAGAGGTACAGATCAACTGGCAAGCCATACAGCAGCTGCTGCGCCAAATTGAGCCACAGTTAACAGCCAGCCTGGAGACACCCCACATTATTCCACCGGAGACCAAGCTGCTAGCTGTCCTGCACGTGTTGGTAAGTGGTTCATTTCAAACTGAGGGTGCCCTGGTTGCTGGGGTCTCACAGCCCTCATTCTCCACCTCCCTTCCCAAGGTTCTTGATGCCATCATCTGACTCACACCCTGCCACATCAGCTTCCCCAACACATAGCAGAAGCAGTAGGAGACCAAACAGGGATTTTACCATATAAATGGCTTCCCGTCTGTGCTTGGTGCCATTGACTGCACACATGTCCAGATTGTACCACCTGCTGCAAACGAGCACCTATACTGCAACAGAAAGCACACCCACTCCATCAATGTGCAGGCCATTGTTGATCACCAGGGATTGTTCACCAACATCATTGCAAAGTATCCTGGGAGTGTACGTGATTCCTTCATCTTCCGCCATAGCACCATCAATCGGCCCTTCCAGGATGGAAGATAATGCAATGGCTAGTAATATACACACAGCAAGGCAACCCTGTAGGACACACAAGACATACACCTCTAGATTGACACGTGGCCAGGAAGACACTGAGGTGTGACACTGGTAGTTATGGTTGATATCCTGACTCAATGGGATTCACACCTATGGACAAATGACGGCTGCCAATAATATATGGCACTCTAGAGCCACAAGGGACCAATTTAATACCACACAGTGACAATGACATGGCCTGCACTGGCAGTACAACTTGGAAGATTAACCATTTAATATCACATAAGGCCACATAGTCAATCCCACACCCTTCCAAGCAATATGTACTGTTTAAGATGTGTGCAATGTGTGTTGCTGCAGACACATAGCATGAAGACGCTGACTCAAATGAATGTGACATGGAATTACTGAGGCAGTACCAACATTTCACATAACTCCTGGGGTGACATTACCAGCTAGCAATAAGGAAGTGGACTGGGCTATAAAAACATGTTGATGTAACACTAATGCAAAGTGCACACTGCTGCACATACTGAAAGAGACGATTCCACATCTACATAACATATGTACAGGGAGATGGACCTTCCTACACAAATACATCCACCTCCACAACCAAGATAGCCAGCTCACCTGGAGCAAGTTCAGTAGTGTAGGTGCACGGTTGCACATGAGCCAACTGGCAGAGGGAACAAAAAAGGTTTGCATAGAAGTAGTCACACATGGGACAATTGTGCATTGTCAATTCTGAACAACCTAGTGCTGGCAAATTATGGAGATGTGTTGTGCATTGTCACCCAGCCTAATCAAAGTGCCTCACTGTTGCATTTTATCTGCAATGACATATGTGTAATTGGATGGGATGTCCAGGCCATGTAGTGCAACCGTGTTACCACCACAGTGGAACCTATTGTGTGTGTGGAAGTATCATGTCACCTCCAGTGAACGCACACTAACACATCTTGCTCACTACATAACGCATGGGAGATACACACTGAACTGCAAGTTTGAAAATATACCAGAGATATCAGGTCAATTATCCAAACACAAGTTTTTCAAGTCAAACAACACAATGCAGAAAGAACCTCAAAGAAGCCCAGGATCCCACATAATACCACAAACACATACGAGTCACGGACAACACAAGATATCAACTGCCATGCAAAATGACATTCCTGGTGCAAGCAACAACAAAATACTTGCCCCTATTTTCTCTTTCAGCTGATCAGGGTTACGGGATCCAGCCATGGATCATGACCCCATTTGCCAACCCAAGAACAGCAGCAGAGCGTGCCTATAATGAGGCACATCAGAGGACACGCACCATAGTTGAATGTACTTTTGGCATCCTGAAGTCCAGATTCAGGTGCCTGGATATCACTGGAGGCAGCCTCCTATATTCCCCAGAAATGGTCTGCAAGATCATTTTGACTTGTGCCATCCTGTGCAACATTTGTGTTAGGAGGAACATCCCCCTATATGAACCTGATCAAGAACTGTCTGAAGAAGAGGAGGAGATGGATCCGAGAAAATAAGGGGGAACATCCTAACACAGCAGCACAAATGCGTCGCAGACCACAGATAGTACAAAACTTTTTTCAACTATAGTCACTATCAACACTTTGTTACGATATGGATTTAAACACCTCACTATCTCACTCAATTGTGCTCTGGGTAATTATTTATGCATCACATGTTCTCTAGGAATCAGAGTATTACCTCAGGGAGCATTTCAGAAAGACAAATTTGACTACTTCTGATGCCACATCACATTTGATGGGAATGAATGTACAGCAAACATCACACACAGTTTGTATGAAAAACATCTTGTCTATTTCACATTTGAAGGGCAAATTCAGAGGACCACAGCTATGAGAGACATCCATGTTGCTAACATGGTCTATTGCAGTATATGACACCCAACTATGACATCATCAATCATAAGGTAAATAAGCGCATCATACAGGAGGCAGTGGATGTGAGCTAGCAATGGTAACAGGAATATATGACCAGACCCTGGACATCAGTAAGTGTGACATCAGCTATCTCTGCAAAGAGCATGTGTGACAAGAAGTGTATAAATCCTGAAAATGGATAGTACGAGTGTCCCAGGTATACAAGCAATACTCACAAGACATGCCCTGCACAGTCCATCCCAGGGAATAAGTCCTGCCACTGCCATGTTTTAAGTCTCTGCCCTCCCTTCTCTAGGGGGTGCTGTAAATGGGCTCTCTGCACCCTGGGAATTGTTATCTACACTCAACCAGACTCCCATTCTGACTCCTGTGTGCTTCCCTTTTCAGTATGACATGCCATAATTCAACTACATCAGCCTGCATGGACTTCAGGTCCCATAATGCACTGCCTAGTAGTTGGTAAGACCTGTAATCGTCTGTCCATTGCTTCCCATGGGAATAGTCTAGTTGGCCCCTTATACTGCATTCTCACCTCCAGGACTTGTGAGAGACTGAAGCTGCACACACATGTGAGCTCTCTCATGCAGCCCAGCCATTTGACTCTGCCCTGGCCTTGCTGCTGCCTGGAACTGCTTAGAAGCTGACATTCCCTGAAGCTCCTTGTTGTGAATTGGAGTACAGTTCATTTGTGTACCAGAGCCCTTGTTGGATTGTGTTACAGTGCTAAATACCCCTGAAACTGCTCCTTGGTTCCACAGTTTTGTTCCTGCTTGTTCCAGTCAGACGCTGCTCCCTGTTTTTCTGCCTTGTTCATGTTTGTTCCTGACAGAGCCTGCTTCCTGTTAGCCAGACTGGTTCCATTCTTTGTGTCAACCAGAGCCATTCCCTGTGCCTACATTTGCCTCACGGTTGGTTTCCATGCCCTCTGTTTCCTCTTGGGGTATTGTGTCTGACAAGTCTATGATCAGTCCTCAACTGTATAGAATAGTTTACATTTTTGTTTTTTTTTGTCCCGGCGCATGTTTTCCAGGGGGTGAATCCAGCCCCCATCCTTTGTCTGGTTTTGCATGTATTCATTAGCACCAAACAGTGACAGTATGCTATGGATGTATTCCTGGATTTGGTACTGTGCCTCCAGCCCAAAAACCAAGGGCTGGTAATGTGTATGTAAGGACAATACATGTTTGTGCCCTGACGGTCCAGACACAGAATCACTTCTGCCGCCACTTTTCGATGGGGCTTGCATGGTGACTAGCTGTGAGATTGATCTGCACAGAGGCACTGATGTTCCCTGTTGCTGTGGGAAGTTCAGAGCCCTACCCTGTGTACAAATGTGGTGATGAAACCTGCAGGTTTGTCTATTACTAATCTATAACATATTGTCCACAACAAGGTTGCTCTGTCATCACTGTTCAGTATTTTCTGCTGTACCATAGCTGCCCTATCCCCTTGTATGATTTTAGCTGATTGTTGGCTTTAGGTCAAATCTGCTTTGAAAGATACTCTGTGAACTCAAGGGTTGGCTCCACAGACTCCTGACTAGACCTGCACGTAACCGTTACACCATGGAGGCCAGTACTGACACAGGGTACACATGGCCACACACTTGAACTGGAAACCTTTGTGCAATGAACCTCTGAAAATATGTGAATACATGTAGCCTGGGCTGCTGGTCCACCACAGCCACAGGAGGAACATAGGTCATTTACATTAGTCAAACTGTGGTGTACATAACAATGTTATGATTGGATTTGAGGCTCTGTGTCACGAACACTGTACCTACCAAACATGTTCAAATGCCTAACTCATGGGTAGTATACATGCAAGTGACCATGAAGTGGTAGCCAACAATTCATGACATGTGAGTAACATATCCGACATAGCCCTCATCAGCCATCCTTGATCTTTCCTGTGTATTGTTTGTTGTGGGAAATATATTGTCCCCAAAGTCAAGCAACTACACACAGCAAAACAGTCAACACATATTATAAACACATCTCATGACTGTAGTTCCTCATTGATTGGCATCTGATGGTGATACCCATTTGTAACACATTCATACATGAACATTACGCATATGTATTGCATGCCGTTCCAACAGAAGCATACGAATAGTTTTAACAGTCATTTCACACACAACACATACAGGCCATGATTCATATTTTTGTAGCGTAGCCTTGCTATCCTCTATTGACGCGACACCTGCGCAAACTTAAAATTTCCATTTTAATTTCCAAAGTTTCCGCTGCTGTTGTGTCAGTTAAGAAAGCTAATCCTGCACAATGATGTGAGTAATGAGGGCCGCAGTAGCATGGTCTACCACATGTGGCCAAACACTAGAACACACACTGCAGGTCATACCATCCTATCTTTGTCTAGTTATAGGCTGCATGCATATTAAAATATGAAAAATGACACAAACACAGTTTGAGTCAGAAATATTGACGCAAATGCGTTAAAAAATGACACACATGCTCAAATGATATCAATGGGTTCCTAGCGTTAATTCCACTGTGCGGATATCCATTGAAAATGTATTGATCCATGAATGTGTGGGTTTTTGACGCATATGCGTCAAAAAACTTGGCGCAAACTATGTAAGCGTCAAAAAATTACACGCAAGAAGAAAAAGGGTCTAAATTAGACAGGAAGTGATGTAATAGGATATCCTGTTTACAGAAATGGTACAGTTGGTATACTTTCACTTTCACTTTGCAGTCTGATTTTTCTAGACTGTGTGGCTAGTTTGTTTGTCTGTTAGTTTGCTTCTCTGTGGATTTTGTCATTTTGTCTCCTGTGTGGTCTATATTTTGTCTTTTGGTGTTTAGTAACTGTAGTTTGTACCTGTCTTTTATTGTTTTTAGATTTGTATTTGTACTGTTGGGGGTATGTATGTGGGTAGGATTAGTTGGGGTAGTTTGGGGCTTTAATTGGGTTACATAAGTTTACTTTTTTCTACCTCCTTTCGCTGATTTTTCACTATTTACTTTAAAAAATTGTGTTTTGTATTATGTTGGGAAGGGCACGGCTGGGACGCATGGGTGAGGAGGAGTTTGGGGCATTTGTGTGTCTGGTGTGCCACTTCCTCCCCATGATGTTGGAGGCTGGGGGCCGTGTGATACAGGGGTATCACACGGAGGCAAGACGACTGCGGTGGGCAAAGGTGCTGTTCCACCTGAGGAGGATTTTTAACATCGCACGCAATGAGCACCAGCTGAAGCATCGCTGGGTTGACCTGGTGGCCCAAGAGCAGGACCTGCTGGACCGACTGGGTGTGATGACTGGTAGCCCTGTTGATGAGTACCAAATTGACAAATGTGTACAGTTCAATGCTCTGGAGTGATAGTAGCAGATGTCCTGACATGCTGCATGCAATGTTTGTGGGCATGTGGAATGCAAGTTGAACAAACTGTAAGTGTACCAGGAATGTGATGTATTACACATGGCAATACATGGTAACAATGCAGTCCACAGTTTCGTTGAGCCATGTCGGAACAGTATTCAGGGCCATATGTACCAAGCTTTTCATAACCTTCACTATTATTTTAGGCCCATATTTTAATTTTTTAGTGCCTTATTTGCGTAATTTCTTGACGTTAAAGCAGCGCAAACTTGCAACATACAAATATATTTTGCAAATTTGTGCCGCTTTTGCATCAAAAAATGATGCAAATGCTGCACTAAAAAAATATACATCTGGGCCTATGTTCACTGTATTCGTGTGTTTACATCAGGACAAATAATCATTCACATGGACAAACCCAAATGGCCCATTATGCTATCAGGTTGCACAATCACAAAACAGGGTCTTCTACTGTCATTTAGGATTAGGCGTTGAAATCCTATCATTTGGTCGCAGGCCCCTACGACATTTGTTTCTTGGGCACAATTGCCGGGACTGAGCTATTGCAGTTACCATCTGTGTCACATTGGTGCCAACCCATTTTCAAAAGGGAAAGAGTCAGCATTGGATCCCTCCTCTTTGTGAATGCATGGCCACAAACTATTTCTGAGCATGAAGTTGTGCAAGGGACCACTGACTGCTTCCATAATTCTATTTTAGTGATGAAATAGGTTGTTAAATTAGTTTTTGTACATCCCTGCTGAAATATTGCTGCATTTCAACAAATGTCAACATCTCAATATGAAGGCAGTCACAGACATGGTGGTCTGCTGAGCTCAGCAGGCCAGAATTCCTGTGAATGCCGCCATTCGCAAGGGGTTTTCAAATAGAGACCTACCTCATCATGATTTAAGAGGTAGTTCATTTGCTACCCCATTTTTCATTTGCAAACAGTGTCATTTCAGGTGTTCTACCTCTGATCATCCAACTTGCTAATTTCTAGTTGCTGAATCTTGCAATGTGTGATTCACAATACCTGATATAGGTACACATTGCCCTGAGTGACACATTTCAGGTGCAATGACTACACTTGTGCCCTTGCATTCTGTCAACAATGATCAACTAAGACACTGTCAGCATACATTATTTTGCAGTTTTGGAACAGCAAAGTGGCCAATCCATGTTTAGCAACATTGTCATCATTTCACACACAGGATCCCTGCCATCATGTTGTCATAGGGGGCATATACGGCTTAGGAGACTCTGCCAATGGGGCATATGTAACCTACACACAACACTGGCACACCTATTATTGACCACTGAAAGCACAATAATTCCTGAAAGCAAATCAACCCACATGTCCATCACACAGTTACTGATTGTCCCTTGATGCACATGCCACAATACCTGAGTCACTGGTATTGCAGTGCACCAGGAACGTGGCATTGCATTTGTCACATAATAACAAATGATGAAATGGAGTACCATCTGGAATGGATTAGCCACAAAAGTGTGTAGTCAGGATTGGCACCACATGATTGTTAGGGCCAATGCATGTGTGCATATGTGTGTCTATCACTCACTGGAGTGACAGTGTCAATGCAAGTTTGCAGTGGTATGTCTGTTGGAGTGTCTACATGCCTGATGTGCAGCTCTATCATATAAAATGTCACACACTGTGATTTGTTGTTCCCACGTGTGTACAGTGATCAGACATTGAGCATATATCTCCCTTCCATGTTTTACAGGTGGACAAGCCCCCTTCACCATTGGTGAAGTGGCTCGATTCGAGGACCCAGACATATCCATTAGTGTGAAAATGTTTGTCCTGTGTTGTGATTGCAGCTGTTGTGTGGTTGACTCTTGTGTGTTGGACTCATTGCAAGATATGATGAGCTGGCATGTGATCTGATATGTGACTTGACTGGAGGTTGACATAGTGTTCCAAGGAAGAGTTAGACATTCACTGGCAGGGAGTCATACATTGGAAGTCTAGTGCTGCGCAATAGGCATGGGCAGGTGAACGAGGTGATTTGTATCCACATGTATGCCCACAATTGATTTGGAGGTGGCTAGTGTCATACTTTTGTCAGCAAGTCATACCCTAATTCACACAAACCAGTGATTAATCAGTTTTATACACAAACTTGCGCATTCCTGTAATGTAAGAAACATGTAGGACTGTATGGGTGACTGTCCCCCAGCATCTGGCCCCACATCTTGTACTCCATTTATGTGGAACTTAAGTGGTATGTTATAGGCGTCCATGCAGGTCAAGGCCATATGTCTGCTTGTATCAATGTGGGTGAGATTTTATGTTGATGGTTGTTGTTAGAGGACGGTTCTGATCATCAGGTCTGCCTTGATTTTTCGCTTTTTGACCACCTGTTTTTTTACTTTTTACTGTGAGGAAGCCTCCTCTGAGGGGACTCACGCACAGTAAACACATGGTAAAATGGACTGCGTGGGTTTACCGCCAGTGCCGCTGTGCTAAGGAAAGGCTGCTGTGGCGCAGCAAGGGCAGGAGGCCCGGGCAGGTTACATGTGATCATGTGTGCGCATGGATGTGCACCCATGTGAGGGTTGTGGGAGGAGGATTCCTGGTGTGCGCAGCCCAAGAACTGCGCTTAGGTAATCCTGGTGCAGGAGGAACTATGCAGAGTGGGTGGTGACCTGGAGTAGGTCTCATTAGAGGGGTGTACACATGTGAGGGAGAGTCAGTGTGCTTATTGTCTTTTCACTGTAGGGATACTCAGTTCAATGCCAATGTCAGTGTGCTGAAGGTATTTGCATTGTGGGGATACTCCATTAAATGTCAATGGGAAATGAGGGCCTAGGGTGCAACTCAAGTTCTCTGGGGTCCACCGAGACCAGGGTCACACCAAAGTACACTGTAACCTGTAAGAAAAGAATGATGCAGTAGGTTACAAGAGCATAGTTGTACAACTTATGGGTCATCCACGGATGTCATATTTCTCTGACTCAGCTCAGGATTAGGGCCAATTACTGCTCTGTCCAGTTGCTTGAGCATTGCCTTGCATCAATCAGCCAGCTGTCATTCCGTGCCAGGAGCAGGCTGGAGAGGCCCTGCAAAGGAATGTCGGTGAGGAGGGGCTGAGACTTTCAGAGCACATGTGGCAACTAACTCCTGGAGGATGCCATTTTGAGCTATTCCAGAAGAATGTGCAAGAAAGAGGGGACGGGGCAAGGAAGTGATGCTGCACATCTGGATAGGCCAGAGGTGCAGACCTGCTGGACACTTCCGCCCCCACTTAAAAGGTCTTGCACAGGGGAGAGCTCTCTCTCTTGGCTGTGCTTCACTGCTGGACACTGGGGCTGCAGACGGGCATCATGGATAACTGGAAGGAAGAACCTCCTGACTACCCTTGGGGCAGGGACTCTGCCCCTGAAGGATTCCAGGCCAGCGAGGCGAGTGCCAGGGCCAGGCAAGCTGGGCCCCTTACCCCCCAGAGGACTAGTTGGGGGAAGGACTGGGCTAGCGCAAGGAGAGCACACTGCCCAGAAGGAAAAGAGGGAACCCAGATGAAAGGTTGGCGCAGGGAGTCAGTGGGGCTGGCTTCCTATGATCTGGGACCCTTCAAGGCCAGGAGGCCTAAGGAGAGTGCTCCTGGTGGCAAGGGCTTGTCACCAGGACTGAAACGACACAAGAATGATGAGAATCGGCCCTTGGGGCCCGAGATATCCCAGGAAAAAGGATGGTGACCTTTGGAAAAGCAGCTACGAAGCGCGTGGGCCAGAGCCCGGGGGTTGCCCCCGGAGGAAGAGGAGCGAGGGGAGTGCCGTCGCACTCCTCCTCTGGACAAGGAAGGGGCCCTGGACCCCATCCCGGGCCCGGTGAAGCCTGGCCCGAAATGAGTTGATGGGGGGGTGCCGTCACACTCACCCCCCTGCCGCGGTGGGAAGGGACCCCGGACCCCATCCCGGGGCCCCCTGCGACGAAGCAAAGCCCCCCCCTGCGGCAAAGATGCGAGGTTGGGGCCCTGGACCCCATCCCGGGGCCCCGTGAAGACTGAGGAGTGGGGCTGCCGTCGCGCACCCCCACCAGATGGCCGCCGGTTGTGACGGAGCCGGCGGCGAAGCAGATGCCGGGGAGCGCCGTTGCGCTCCCCGTGAAGGCAGGCCCGGGGGGCCCCAGGCCCCATCCTGGGGCCCCCAGCAGAAGTCAAGTCGGGGGCGCTATCGCGCCCCCATGAAGATTGCCAGGTTGGGTCCTGGACCCCATCCCGGGGCCCCAAGAAGATGCAGACATCGGGAAGTGCCATCGCGCTCCCCGCGGAGAAGAGGAGGGACCCCGGACCCCATCCTGGGGCCCCCGGAGCTGCAGGGAGGAAGGGGGGAGTGCCCCAAGCAGCCCGTCCGGCCGCAAGCCTCCCCCGTCTGCCCGCTGGAGCGTGCAGACAACACAGAGAAGGCCGCCTCCCACAGCAAAACACGGAGGTGCTGGCCGTGCGGTGAGCCGGAGGGGGTGGCCAGGGGTGGGCTCCCTGGGCCGCCCTCCAACGAGGAAACTGGGACCGGCACCCCCCCCCACGACCAGCATCGGCTTTGGGCAGCAACGCGGCTCTCCCTGGCGCAGCGGGAGAGCCACTCATTTGATATGCAGCCGCCCCAGCATGCTTTACGGGGCTGGAATGGGGATGGTCCCCTAACCAGGCTTGTGGTGGTCCCAGGAAGATGGGGCCACCACCAGATTCAGCCTCCCCCCAACATCGTTTTGTGTCTCCACCCTAGGTAGGGTGGGACAAATGAATGATAATCCCCCAAGGGTTCGACGTGTTTTTGGAGCCCAAGGTTATGTGAACTTTTGTTTCAGCTTGTGGGATGGTGCCTACTAGAGGTGTAGGCTGGTATTACCCAATGTATTGAACTGGTATTCTATGTTTAATTAGGAGTAATCCAAAAGTAATCTAAAAGTAATTCAAATGGTTAAATTGCTTGACTATAGTCCTATATGTTCTCTGGTTATGCTAATTTGAATAATGACACTGACAGCCATCTCTTAGCAAGATGGAAGTATTTAATTGCAAATGTAGGTGTATTAATTTCACCTTTCTGTCAAATGTTCAAATGTCGCAAGGGGGACACTGGGGATTGTTTTGCCATGTGGGTTGTTGGATTATATTCTCCCTTGAGGAGACATGAGAGATTACACAATGTTTTCCCTGAGTGATTCCATTACTGTGCGTATTTGTAGATTGTTGCATATTATTGAGTATTGTGTGTGAATAATAAATGT
Organism: Pleurodeles waltl; assembly: GCF_031143425.1. NCBI lineage: Eukaryota > Metazoa > Chordata > Amphibia > Caudata > Salamandridae > Pleurodeles > Pleurodeles waltl. The sequence continues at coordinate 1,280,313,747 of NC_090437.1, forward strand.
ACTTTTCCTTTATCAAAAGAAAAAGCACAGACTGGACAATCATTTATTGAGAATCATGCTTGGCTGCTCGTGAATGGGGATTACTAGCCCACACCACCTCCCTTGAGTAAGCCTTGGACTGCTCTGCAACGCTACCCTATGAGAGTTAAGCGCTACAATGGGGTGTTTGGTTCCCAGTGGCGGTCGTGTGCAGACTCATTACATGTGCAGGGCACACAACTAATGACCCACCTTCCAACAGTTGTCGACAAATGGAAACATGAATTTAGATGTGATTGATCAATGGTTGACTCACTCCTAGTTGGCAGGCCTCCTTCCCTGTGTTCCACTGACTAAATCCATGTACAGCTGGACAAAGCTTCGTGGTTGTCCTTGACATTAGAAAAAATGTATTGCATGCCCATCCCCCCTGACCACAGGGTTAGGGGGAGAAAATATATGTAGCTATGTGTGATGGTCACAGTGTAGATGATAGACATGTAATTGAAGCATGCTTGTGGGCCAAACTACACTGACCCCTTATGATTAGAAACTGCATTCCATCATGCCAGTTCCATGTACAAATCACAGGTCTTGTGTGCCTTGAAGTTGATCCAGATGATAGGGATTAGTTGGCCTGGCACATGTTGAGTACTTGCTTCATTTGCATTGTGACACATTGCACTACATAAATGCACAGATCAGTTACTTTGGTACACACCTTGTTGTGCATTGCTGTGCTGTTAGATAGTTGATTGGTAGGCTGCATTGGCATGTCATTTCTCAGGGACATTCTATCATCTGTACTGTGATTTTGACTGCACGTGATATTTGTGAGGAAGTGTTAGATTATCATTTGTATATGCATCACATAATGATGACACTAATGTTTGCCTGTCTCTTTTTAACAGCTGCCCACATGAATGCCCAAGAAATTCGTGAGTTTCAGAGGCGGGCAGTGCGGTATAGGCACATCCTCGATGTGGAGGCTGGGTATTGCATGATGGCAAGACGCTATCATCAAGAAAGAGCCACAGGAGCATGGAGGGATTTAGCCAACAGGTGCCGCCACCACCCCGACTGCAGGGACAGTGGACACTGGTATCTCTGCCACACCAGCTGCACCCTCAACATCTGCAGCACAAGGCACAACTGTTGCACCATCTAAGCCACCACCCCCAACCACGGCACCAGCACCTGCAACATCCACTGGGACACAAACCACCAAAGCAGGTGGTATGGACATGGCCGCATTGCGCCAGCTACAGCAGGACATGCTCAGGGTCATTAGGCGCATGGACAGTCTCCAGCAAGAGGTCGCCCGCAACAGCAGAAGGGCAAACCTCTGAGTCGAGTTTTGCCTCACCCCTAATTCCATCCCCTCCCTCCTCTTTCCTTATACTGTTTTTTGTGGGTTTAGGGAGTTTAGTGATAGGTTAGAGTAGGCTATTAGTTTAGATAAGATAAGTGGGCTGGGGGTGGGGGGAGTTATATTATTACATGTTAGTTTGTGGGTGGGGGTTGATGTTGGGGTTTATGTGTATTCCAGAGAAAAAAAAATACAAAAAAATATATATTTGTTTAGTATTAGTTAGTATGTGTTTAGGTTAGTATATGTTGTCCTACACATGTCCTGTCATATAAGGGGGGTGGGAGGTTGATTTTTAGAGTATTTAGTTACATGTGGTAAGTAAGTGTAGCATAGGGTAGTTAGGACAAGTTGTGGGTAATGTATAGTTAGGATAGGTTAGGTTAGTATAGGTGTGTGATATAGTTTAAGTTTTCTTTCATACATATGAAATAAAGTTTTAGGTACTTTTGTTTGCCTGAGTGTTCCATCCTGCATCCACATCCCATTCTTGACATGTTTATTCCCACTTCCAAATGAGCTGTCACATTGGCAGCTACAACAAAGCTACATGTCTATGCATCTGCCAACCATTAAACCCACCACTCAAAGTGACTATGGTTCCCATGTATTGGAGAGGTAGGTGTGATTTTAAAGCTGACATTATTTGGGTCCTGTGTTGGAATCTTGGGCACTGTGGGACGTCTGCCAGCAGCCTGATGTTCATGTGAACCCTGATAAACTGAGTGGTGTCATAATCCTATGAAGTTCAGTATACATAAATCCCACCTATGAGTTTTCTCATTGTACTCCCAAGTGACGTTATTGTCCAAACACTCTTACACATCCATTCCTGCTGTAAGGTGTGGGTGTGGGATTTAAGTTTAGAGTCATATGTCACATACACAATGATTGTCTTGTAGGGGATGTGGCCAGCATTGAGTTTCATCTTGTAGATACCTTGGGCCTGACATATACAAGTTTTACACAGCCTTATACTGTTTGTGATGCTTTAACTTCAGAAATGAGCCACAAGCAACACAGATGATTGTACAATCCAGCCCATATTCTTTATACGCTATTGTATTGACATTATGTGGCCATTGACATGTTACATGCATTACAAAACTCTTGCACAGTAGATGTGTCACATTACACATAGACAAAGTGGTTGTGTAGGTGTTGTTTATTTGAAAGTGCTGTAGTGGAATATTTACATAGTCCAGGTTTGTAAGTCCATTGGTGTGAAACATTCTGTTGTGATGCAACACTAGTGCAATGTTGAGGGTCATGTCATTGGACATGCTGCGATGGAGTGTCATTCAGTGCAGAGGAACATGAATTGCCAATTAGGTAGTGAGAGACAATGGCAGTCCAAGTGGTAAGGTAAACAGTGTGTTGGAGAACAATGCATGTTACCAACAGTAGCAAGACTGGCATGTTGTCAAGCACAGGACTTAGGAAAATCACTGCCCATGCGGCATGGGCTGGTGCTACCGTGTACTCCTACGGGTGAAGGTAATCTGTTCCACGTCTTCATCTTCTGATGTGTGTGTTGTCTTCTCTGCCCTTGGTGGTGGTGGGCTTGAGGGGGCAACACACACTCCAGTGTTTGGAGAAGTGGACTCTGAATTCCCAGTAGCTGCCAACTGTGGACCTATTAAGGGCATAACTGCAGCAAGGAGGAGCTGCTGGTTATTGAGTATAGCAGTAACATCCCTGTGGGAGGCAGCCAGGTCGGCCCTGAGGGGGTCATGATTGTAGTCATGCATGCAGTGAAAAGTTGGGAGGCCAGTTGTTGTGACAACTCCCACACTGCAGTGGTGAAGTCCCTCACACACTGTTGTAGTCCTTGCAGTAGTGATTGTTGGACTTGCATGGCTGCTGACTGTTCTGCGGATGTCATCATGCACATGCGCATTACCTCAAGGCTGGCTGCCATATTTTGCATCCCCACCCGCACCTCCTTGGCCAGCTCCTGCTGTACTCCCACAACTGTCCTATCAAAGGTGGTCCCAGTGTCATCAGAGTCCTCAGCTGTGTTTGAGCTGGCAGGTTGTACTATTGGGGTGGTGGGTGGTTCCTCTTGGATGGCTGCTACATCTGTGCTCCTCCTTGCGACTGAAGGTGGAGTCTGAAGGGTTCTCAGGAGGGATCCTGGCTAATGGTTGTCAGCTCATCATCCATGTCATCAGGGTAGTCCAGGACAGGCATATCCACAGGCATGTCGTCTGCAATGAGATATTGTACAATTAGTGTGTCTGTGTTGTGGCAGTTGTAATGTGACATCACTGACTTCCTATTAGTGGAACATTGTAATCTGGGTTCGTGTTCATTGTTCCTGTCATTAATATTAGCATTCTCACAGGCCTATGCCCCACCTGCATGTCACATGTAGTGTGGGCAGTTTGGGGAATTCTCTGCGTCACATCCTCTAGGTGTAGGTTCTGTCCGAATTGTCTTAATCAACCCTCCCTCTGCTACCATTATCATGGTGAGGCCTTGCAATGCCTGTTGGTGTTCTGATGCCACTTCCACCATACATAACAATATGGGCCTGACCAAGTCTATGATATTTCACATACACCTATAAGTTGCTGAAACCTAGCACATACCATGTATTGCATTGGCATGACACGATACAGGTGTCAGTATTGGTAGTGTGTCATGTTGATGTTTGCGAATGTGTGCTACATTGCATTGTACTGATGGGACTGGCAGAGTTCCATTTCCTCTTATGACTGTGCAGGTGTGTTTCACTAGCTACACACATATGTCCTCCCCCTCAATGCTGTTGTCTTAGCAGTATGACAGTTGAGGTGTTGCAAGGTGGCATTGCAGCTATTGTAACACAGGCAGTGGGTATGACATTACTGCTGTTTACTTCATAATGTAAGTGACAATACCTGATGTTTATTGCGCCTAGAGACATGAGCATTTGACAGGAGTTACACTTGGTTAGGAATTGAAGGGGATTGATCACGTAGTAACCCTGAACCCTCATTTTGAGTGTGTTTGGTCCATGGGCACCTAACTGCCATTTCCTAATTGACCAGCACACACAGCACAAGTAGTAGTGGCAAATGTTGTCAATGGTAAATGCCGCTTGAGGCAATGGCCTCAGACTGGGCATTGTCCCCTAGTTCACATTCTGACAATACCAGCTATACTGTGACAGCAGCCCAGTTTTGCATTCTAGACTACCTTCCTGAACTGGCTTTGCCTTTCCAGGAGCCTTGGCATGGCGGTGTATCCCCATGCAAAGGTTGTTGGTGTTGTGTTGTGCTGTGCCCCTGGGTGCCCCTGCACAGCCCATGCACCCGTGCTGTGGTGCCCCTGCACAGCCCATGCACCCGTGCTGTGCCTCTTTTCCCTTTCCACTGCCTGATTTCCATGGCTGCCATGCATTGTGTAGTAGGTATGTACCTCCCCCTGCTTGCAACTAACATTCAGGTATTTTTGTCCCCATGCAACTTCCCGTGCATGTGTGTTGTTTCCTGGTAGTCTGCACTGTCCTGTCCTTCGATTCCTCTGACGATCTCCTCTGGGATGACAGCTGCAACTATATCCTCCATCTAGTCCAGGGCCTCCTGCGGTGCTGCACTCCCACCATGAGTCTGCAGTGCTGCCTTCCTGTTCCTTGCAATTTTCTCCTTTGTCCTGCGCTTGCAGTCATGCCAGCGTTTCTTGCAATCAGTGACAGTTCTCCTGACCTCTGCCACACTGTTTATCTTGTCGACAATTTGTTGCCAAATTGCATCTCTCCTCCCAATTGGCAATTTAGAGGTAATGAAAAGTTGCTGCTGGTGCTCCTTCACTCTCTGACCAGTATTTCATGCTCCTCTGTTCTGAAACAACACTTCCTTTTCTTCTTGTCTCTCCCCTGGGTCTTGTATGTGTCCTCCTGGCTGGTTCCTGGTAGAATGAGGTCTCCCTGGGGTCTCTGCTAGCTTCTGGGATCCATTTTGGGGCTCCTTAGCACTGTTTGCTGCATTTGCGCCACTTTTTGATGCTATTGCAGTGGAAAATGGTGAATATCCGGTTTGCGACGTTTTCCGCATCCCAAACCGGATTAGAGTCATTTTCCCTGAGTTAACTTCATTTTGCTTTATGACGCGGTGCAATGGTTAGCGGAAAAAAAAAATGACTCTAACCCGTGCTTAGTGCCACCGTGCGTCAAAGTATAAATTTGACGCACGGGTGGTGCTAAGAAATGGCGCTAGCCTGTGTTACATTTTTTGACGCAAAACTGTGTTAGTGCAGTTTTACGTCAAAAAGTATAAATATGTCCCTAACATTGTCCTTCCATAAAGGCCATAGTGCCTCCCTTATTCGATTCGATTTGTCAGTGACTTTTGCTACTCTCTCCTATGAACTGTTTTTGCACTTTCTGTATAATATCGCAATAGTGAGATTTGCCTTAATGTGGCGACTTCTTTCTTAACGGCTTGAGAACAATCAGTATGGACCAAGCCACATTTCTCTGAGGCGCTAAAACCCTCAAATGTAGGGTACCCTAGAGTTCCGCACTGAGTCTTACACTATTTAATATTTACCTGTCTCCACTTGCAGGACTGGTGGAATCATTCGGTATTACTATGAACTCCTATCCTGATGATACACAGTTAGTTTTTTCCTATGAGTGTGTCTCCAGCATCAGCAAGGAGAAATTCTCTGACTGTATTAGAGCAGTCTTAGGATTGCTCATGGATAATGAGCTACAATGCAACCCGGACAAAACTGAAATCCTTCTTTTAGGATTTAACCCTAATCTAGGCTGGTCAGGCTCCTGGCCTAGTGATGGACCAACTCCACCTCTGCCAACACTAGTAGCTAGAAATCTGCGAGTAATCTTCGAAAACAATTTGTCTTTCAAGGCCCAGAACCATTTAGTCACCAGAAATTTTATATGGATTTTAAGGACACTTAGAAAATTTCTACACCTTCTTCCTTGGGAGTCTTGTAAAACTGAAGCCTGAGCCACAATTCTATCCAGACTAGACTACACAAATGCCTTGTATCTAGGTCTATCTGCTTACCTGATTTACCACTTACAGGTAGCCCAAGACACTGCAGTTCGTTTGCTTTTCAACCTACAAAAGAGTACCCCAAATTCTCCTTTTACCATCACACTATATTGGCTACCTGTTAGCAAAAGGATTACTTTCAAAGCATTAACTCTCAAACTCTCATACATCGCATCTTTCATAACAATGGCCCAAACAAAAGAATTAAAGAGTACCAGCTGAGTAGGAGACTGCAGTCTAGTAAACCACATTTGATACTACCCCCTCGTTTCAAAAAGTCTAGACCCAGTGGTGCTTCTTTCTTGCTACATTCTGCCAAAATATGGAATCTCCTTCCAGTGCAGCTCAGGAGCATAAAATGTGAATGTGCCTTTCGCAAATCTTTGAAAACTTTTCTTTTTAGCCAGTACCCTCAATCCTTTCCTTCATGTTTTCATGTGGTAGTGTGGGACACGCTTTTAAATAGGTGTTGCACTCCACAAGTAACATAATTCATTCATTCATTCATGAAAGAGGCACCAAATAGCTAGGGCCTGAAAATGTTAATTTTCGAAAAGTCTCATTTCCAAATTGTAACTTAAAATTCAGCTTTACCATTAGAGAGGATTTTAAATTTCAATTTTTCAGACACCAAACATGAAATCCCTACAGGTGTGTCTTGTGAGTATGTATGAGTAGAGCAGGGTGAAGACATAAGTTTTAGAAGGTAGTGAAGCAAATGCAGATTTAGAATGTTGAGTTTGTGGTTGTACACTGAAGAACAAATACAAGTAATACATAGCTATGTGTGTGCGGTATTCACTAGGGGGTGCCCAGGCTGGGGAGGATGGTACAACGGGCGATGAGATAGGGCATGAGTAACCTGATAATCGACAGTGGTCTCCCAGAAATGTTGCTGTGGTCAAAGAAAGTACCTTGTGCCTGCCAAGTGTGCCTTTGCCGAAGTGCTGAATCTACTGTAGAGTCAAAGAGCAACTCCGCCGATGTAAAGCATTTGAAGATAAAGAAAGCTTCACTGCGAATAAGGCCAAACAAATAGGTACTGCACTAAGTACAAAGCTATGCAGTGCATGGAGTAATCATGCTAAAGGAGGCCAAACACGGATACAGAAAAAAGCGCTAACTGATAGAACGATTGGCAACGAACCACATAGTAGTCACACTCACGTGAGCTTTGAAAAGAAGAGCTGTACGACTTCAGCCGTTGTCGAGAAGACCCAAGCAGAAATGCAGGAGTTGTGCTCACTGCCCTGTCAAATACCTGTAGTGGCACACCACCAAAGCTGCTGGGAAGTAAAGGGCTCCAATGGAGACCAAGAAATAGGCCACATCTCCACAGGCTCTCAAGTACGAACCAGAGGCCAGCACTTCTGAAGATATCAGATATGGTGTGCATGAACCAATTCACTAAGATCATCAGGTAGAGCCGGAGAGAGCTCCAGCTGCAGTATTAGCTAATCCTGTGAACAGTTACAATGCTACTGCGTTTCTGAAACCATCACCTTTTGATACCACCAAAAAACAGAATATTGGCAAATGAGGACTGCTAGGATAGAGGCATTTGATGATTTAATTGATGTTCTGGAAGAAACAAATAATAAAGAGATTATCAAATATCTCAAGAATACCTCAAGAATACCGCAAGTTCAAACCAGTACCGAATTTAGATTCTGAGAGGTATATTTTCAGTCTAGAACAACAAAGAAGTGGTCAAACCATAGCTTAATTTGTTGAGGGAATGAATTTGCCCATAAAACACTGTTGATTTAATGTGTTTTTTACAAAGAAGCAATAAGGCTTAGAGTTCTTGATGAATGCTTGTCAGATTCATTCAGACAACAAATTTTGAGAGAAACTCTTAGTCTGGAGTGAGTTTTCAGGGCTGCCAGAGCTGAGGATCGTGCTGATCAAGAACCTGCTGACATGGAGGCCGAAGGTGCCAAAAGTGAGTCAGTCATGAACATGAAAAGTAAGCAGAAACACAAGGTTGAAAGACACAAAGTGATGTCTCCACGGAAAAAGAAGTTATGTTTCAGATGTGGATTGTCGTTTCCGCACAAAGGTAAATGTCCCCCCCATCGTAGAGATATGTAAAGTCTGTGGTAAAGAGAACCATTTTGTGACGACTTTCAAAGCAAAAGAAAAAGTAAGTCCATCACGCATTGAACACAAAATGGCCTACTGAACATTCCACAAGTGACGCTTGACGTACACCGACAAGGCCAAGCAACCACCTCAATTAAGACAAATCGACACCCAACGAAGTCGATCACCTTCTAAATCATCATCAAAAAGCTTGTCAGGACTAGTATCAAGTTCAAGTGAAGAAGATGTTTGTATAATTTTGCCGCATGTGAGGAGAAATACCAGTCAATAAAAAGTCAACATGAAAAAGCACCCAAGTCATTCAAACATTATACTAATATCATGCTGAAAATAAATGATTGTGAAATATTTTTTATCGTTGACAGCAGTGTGTCGATAAATATTATGAGTGAAGAGAAATACAATTTATTATCTCCATTGCCACGATTGATGCCATCAAAGACAATAGTGTACACATGGGCTGCATTGATGCCTTTGAAAAGTAGAAGTTCATTCTTAGTGAATCTGAAGCACAAGGAGACAAGAGTGCAAGCACCTGTTCACATACTTCATGGTACAGCGTCTAGTGCCTGTCTACTCAGTTTCAGCACAGCTGCTACATGGGACAGATCTCAGTTAACTACAGCATGAATGCTCATCATGAAGCAGTAAGTTAGTTACCTTCATTATTTCATAGGCTAGGAAAACTTAAAACTATGGCCCTCATTACAACCCTGGTGGTCGGTGATAAAGTGGCAGTAATACTGCCAACAGACTGGCAGTTAATGCCCCCAAATTATGACCATGGCGGAAAGAGCTCAGACAGACAGCCACTTTACTACACCAACCGCCAGGGGGGAATCAAGAGGCACCACGGCGGTAGCCGCCAACACCCAGGCGGAAGCCAATGTGCCACCCACTGTATTATGACAGGCCAATCCGCCACCTTTTCCGGGGCAGTACCAATGACAACAAAAGCTTGGCAGAAACGCTGCACAGAAGGGAAACTACTCACCATTGGAGACTCAGGGAAGAACCACGCCACAATGGAGCCTGGACTGCAGATCTTACCCATGATTTTCTACGTCCTGCTCCACCACTGTGAGAAAACAGGGCTGATTGCAGAGGCCCCATAACTTTTTGCCCCCATTTTCCACTTTTTGCTGGTGTTTTCCTGACTTTAAAGGTGCCCTGGGTACTGCTAATCAGTCCCAGGGCCTGTGCTCTGTGTAAAATGGATATGCAAATTAGGCTAATTATAAGTGGCTAAGTTAACCTACCTATAAGTCCCTAGTATATGGTAGGGCATGTAGGTTTAGGGACCACAGCATAGGTGGTGCACACCTAGGTGCATTGCTGAGGTGCCCAGTGTCATTTTAAAAGCAAGCCTGCCTTGCTGGCTGCTTTTAAATTAAAGTTATATGCAAATTCGACTTTGGAATTAAAGGTACTTCCAAAGTCTTAAACTACCTTATTTTTACATATAAGTCACCCCTAAGGTGTGCCCTATGTGCCCCTAGGGCTGGGTGCCATGTAACTATAAGCAGGGACTTTATAAAAATAGATTTATAAGCCCTGGTGAGGTAAAAACAGCCAAATTCGTTTTTCCCTCATTGAAGTAAATGGCCTTCATAGGCTAGAATGGGCAGACTTTATTTTAAATTTTAAAGTCTCCTTAAATGTTACATACCAAGAATTTGGTATCAAATTGATTGTTGTAATAAATCCCACAACTTCCAGTTGTTGGATTTAATATAACTTGTTAAGGTAAAAAGTTTAGACTTTACCTAAAAAGTTGCCAATTTCAGCTCTGCATTGTTTTTGCTGCTGTGCTCTGATTGGCCAGCCAGCAGCTTCTGCCAGGCTGCCTTGATTAGGTGTGAAGTGGCCTGGCTTCACACAAAGGAATGTGCTTGGGGGAGAGAATCTCCCCTCAGCAGATGGTGAGGCAGGAAGGGGGAGGGCTGCCAAACTGGTCTTCAAAGGCAGAGAAGGACATTTGCAGCACCCAGCAACACCCCCACATCCTGCAACCCCAGACAATTAGGTGCCCCCTTGATTAGCTTAGGAGAGGGCAGGAGAGGGGTGTGTTTATGATTTTTAGCCACACCAGTGGGTGGGCTCAGCCAGATGTAACCTCCAAAAATCAGATTCATCCATGTTGGATTTTTAGAGACTGTTGCCTTCTGGGATGGATTTTTGCCACACTTCCCAGGAAGTGGTCATCACAGGGGGACGACCCTGTCCCTGATTGGAGAACCAGGGCCCCCCTGCTTTTCACCCAGGAGCAGGGATAAAACTGGCAGACCTGCACCCACACCTCAGATCCCCTCCAGAATTCAACAAGAAAGGAACAAAGGAAGAAGAAGGACTGCCCTGCTGGACCCCTGGCCTGCACCTGGAACCTGCACTCAGAAGGACTGCACCAGCTGCACACTTGGGCTTCACCACAAGAAGGACTTTGCCTGGCTTCAACTGGTTCAAGGAGGGACTCCCTGTTTGCTACAGGTCAAAAATTGCTAACCAGAGTCCCCTGCACCAACTCCTGAAGAAAGCGACCAGCTGACCACTCTCCAGTGGCCAAAAAGGAGTTTGCGCCAGGTGCATTCTGGGAGTTGAAGTCCGCACCCCCCAAGGACCATCACAGAACTTCTGGACCCTTGGGGTGAGCTGTGGACCCCAAAAGAACCGTGAAAGAACATCTGGGTGAAGCCCCAGAAGTTTGGAAAAGATTTGAGAATTTTTGGAAAAAAGCTCCAGAGAGGGACCAACCCGCCGCGGAAATTCTAGCCGGCTTGCCTCAACCGCGACCCGGCCTGACTTCGTGGTTCGTCCCGGTAAAGAAAAACATCCAAAAAAGAGACTAAGAGGGTCATTCTGACCCTGGCGGCCGGTGGCCGCCAGGGCCACCGACCACGGGAGCACCGCCGACAGGCTGGCGGTGCTCCAATGAGCATTCTGACCGCGGCGGTTCAGCCGCGGTCAGAAGCGGAAAGTCAGCGGTCTCCCGCTGACTTTCCGCTGCTCATTGGAATCCTCCATGGCTGCGGAGCGCGCTCCGCAGCCATGAGGATTCTGACCCCCCCTACCGCCATCCAGTTCATGGCGGGAAAGCCGCCATGAACAGGATGGCGGTAGGGGGGGTCGCGGGGCCCCTGGGGGCACTTGCCGTGCCCATGCCAATGGCATGGGCACGGCAGGGGCCCCCGTAAGAGGGCCCCAAAATGTATTTCACTGTCTGCCTTGCAGACAGTGAAATACGCGACGGGTGCAGTAGCACCCGTCGCACCTTCCCACTCCGCCGGCTCGATTACGAGCCGGCATCCTCGTGGGAAGGTCGTTTTCCCCTGGGCTGGCGGGCGGTTTAACTGGAACCGCCCGCCAGCCCAGGGGAAAACTCGTAATACCCGCCGCGGTCTTTTGACCGCGGCGCGGTAATTTGGAGGGCGCGATCCTGGCGGGCGGCCTCCGCCGCCCGCCAGGGTCATAATGAGGCCCTAAGTCCGAACGTAAAAAGTTGACCGGGACCTCCCAGCCATCGTATCCGAGAAGGGCTCCATTGACGTCCGATCAAGATCCAGGTTTACCCCGGTCGAAGGATTTTCATCTCGAAAAAACGACTAAGTCTGAAGGTAAAAGTCTCCACCGAGGAAACCCACATCGCGTATCCGGACAAGGGCTCCAGGAGGTCGGATTCAACTGGCAGGTTCGTCCCGGTGAAGAAAAACTTCAAAATAAAGACTAAGTCAGAAGGTAACTTTTTAACCGAGGCCTCCCGCGACCTGTAGCCGAGCAGGGCCCCATCGCGGTCGGCCTGAAAGTTTGACTTTGCCCCGGTCGAGGTGCAACCAGATGACCCGATTGGCGCTTTTTGTTTCTAAGCGCTAGAAAAGTAATAATTCTTTAAAAATTCATATCTCCGGTTCCCCTGAACCGATTTTAATCGTTTTTGTGTCATTTTAAAGATAAAAATATAAACTATTTTTATAAATTGGTTTTGGATTTTTAAACTGTTTCCTGTGTTTTATTTAATTACTGTTTTGTGATATTTGAATGCTTTACACTTTGTCTCCTAAGTTAAGCCTTGACGCTCGTTGCCAAGCTACCAAGGGTTGAGCTGGGATTAATTTACTGAGACCTAACTGTACCTATGTGGAGGTTAGTGGCTTGTTGCTAGGTGTAGGTACCTACCTGCCCTACCAATAACCCATTTTCCAACATAATTGGAAGCAGCGACGGGATCCTGTACTTGTGTTCAATATCACGTTACAGTTTTGGGTAAAACAAATTAAAAATCCTTTAAATTGTCCTAGTGTAAAAATTGTTTTTAATTTCTAATTTGGATTAATTTCAATTATTGAATTTTTGTAATTTTTCTAAATTCTTGTTTCCAATTTTTGCAAAAAGTTTTTGTTGACACAAAACTAGGGAACCATGGAGCTTGATCTGGCTAGCCTACCCACACTGACAGTAGTCCAGCTTAGGGGGTTGTGTATTGAAAGAGGGTTGCCTGCAACCACTGATCTCAGGAAGCAAATCCTGATCACATCCCTGACAGCATGGGCTGAGGCCCAAGAGGTAGAGTCAGAAGAAGCTCCAGAGGAGGGAGAAAGAAGGGAGGATGCAAGGACCACTCAGGGGAGGGAAGGCATCTGAGCCTAAGTGAGGATGAGGAAGAACGGTCCTCAGTAAACACAGTCACTAGGGGCAGATCCAAAGCTAGTGGTGGGAAGGGGGTCCTTTCAGGAGGAGAGAACCCATCCATCAGAGAAAGAGAGCTGGAGGCCCAGCTAGCATACATAGCTTTGGAAGCAGAGAAGCTGGCCCTAGAAAAGAAAAAGTGGGCATACAAAGAAAAAAGAGATGGAAGCAGCGATAAAGAAGCTGAGGTGTCCATGGGTGGGGGAGTTTGCCCCAGATTACCCAAGGGGGTAGTTCCTGCTTATGTAGAGGGGGATGACATAGATAAGTGGCTGGGGGCCTTTGAGAGGGCACTCCAAATGAGAAGGGTTAGGCCTCAATACTGGGGTTCCCTTTTGTGGGAGTTGGTCCCCAACTCAGGGAGGGATAGGCTTCTGACCTTAAGGGGGGAGGAGGCAGATTCATACCCTAGTATGAAGAGGTGCTTAGCCAAGAAGTTTGGTCTGACCCCAGAGCAATATAGAATGAAGTTCAGGGACACCCAGAAGGTCAGTACCCAGTCTTGGGTTGACTTTGTGGACATTTCACTAAAGGCACTAGAGGGCTGGATTATTGGTAACAAAGTAGATACTTATGAGGGGTTATACAATCTGATCATGAGAGAGCACATCTTGACCAATTGTACCCAAGAAAGGTTACGCCAGCATCTAGTGGACTCTAAGCAGACCAACCCTAGAGAGCTAGGGGAGGCAGCTGATGAGTGGTTGAGAACCAGGGTGGTTGTCAAGTCCCAGGGGGGAGACTTCAAGAAGGGGGGGGCAGGTCCCCAAAAACCTAAGGAGGGAGGTGGTAAGCCCACCACAGAGACTCCCTCTGTACCCCAGAACCCTAAGAAGGAGGAGAGTAAATCCCACTCTGACCAGCAGAGACAGTTAGACCCAGGGTTAAAAAAGCTCTTGGACAGCAGGGCTTGCTTTGACTGTCAGCAGACAGGTCACTTCAGAGGAGATGCAGCCTGTCCAAAGAAGGTGGTTAGCACTGGGTTGTCCAGTGTAGCCATAGAGGAGGATTCCTCAGATAATGAAGTCCTCCTAGCATTGAGCTGGGAGACAGGACCAGATGGTAAGCTGGTGATCCCCGAGGGTGGGAGTAGGCACTTCCACCACATTCAAGTGAATGGGATCCCTACCACTGGCCTGAGAGACACCTGTGCCAGTCACACTATAGTGAGTGACCGGTTAGTGACCCCAGACATGTATGTCCCAGGAAAGACAAAGAAAGTCAGGATAGCCACAGGGGAGGTCACCTCCAAACCTGTAGCCATAGTGCCCCTAGAGAGGGAGGGTATCCTTGACTGGATTAGGGTGGTAGTCAGTGCTGACCTTCCCCTAGATTGTATCCTGGGCAATGACCTCCCAGAGGTGAGTCTGGTCACAGATGGGGTGGTCGCCCAGGGCGCCCCCCCAACCCAAAGTCCTGGGGAGTCAGTCCCTACAGTTAGGAGACAGGGGTCCCCAAGAAAAGGAAAGAAGAAAAGGAAGGGTAGGCCACTCTTAAAGAGAGTTCCAGGGAGCCAAGGGCCTTCTGCCCCAGTAAGGGGGGAGCCCAGAGTTGGCACTGGTGAGGCCTCACCTGACCCCAAGGAAGTCCTGAGTAGTCAGGCAGCTGTCCAGATGCAGGGTGTTGCCCCTGCACTGACAGAAGAGAGAGTGGAAGGAGGGTGTCTGCCACAGGAGGTGGTAGTCCCCCACTCTAGACAGCAAGAGGGGTGCCAGGACCCCAAAGATGCCCTTAAAGCAGCTCAGCCACCTGTCAGTGGAGAGCTTAGGGTGTGGTTCTGGGTACTGACAGCTGTCAGTAGCCTCTGCTGGGTGCTAGCCTTCCTGGCAGCACTGTACTTGGCCTGGGAGGCAGACCCCAGGGCCAATAGCAAAGTAGGCCCCCTGACCCTATTGGTCATGGTGGGGTTGCTCAAGTGTTGGGTGACCTCTTTGGGTAAGCTAGGTGTTGCCCTAGCAAAGTTTGGAGTAGGGGAGGTGGGCACCTCACTACCCAAGTTGGCAGAGAGAAAGGAGGAAGACCCCCCTAGAGGAAAGTTTCAGTTTGTGTTGGGTCCTTTTACTGTTGGGATGGCTTCACTACCCATAGGGAGTGACCCTGACAGGAGGATATAAGGCAGAGTAGGCCCTGCAAAGGGACAGCCAGTTTTCTTCACTGTCTTCCTCGCCTAACAAGCCAGGAAGACTCTCCCAGGGTTGGGCTGAGTCTCCTGGGCGTGTGGGCTGGGGGGGGTAGATGAAAGTGAGTGTAATAATATAAATAAAGTAGAAATACATACATCGAATCTAAAAGTATATACATATGTACAAATCAAGGGACACTGCCCAGTCCTCAATCTGCGTGGGCCACAGGGCCACATTACAAAGTCCAAGGCCCCACTTGACTCCTGCAACAAAACAGAGAGAACACCTTTCCCACCACGAGGTGCTGTGGACACTACTGGGACCGTGGACTGGGTCATTGAGGTGCATTGCCTTGGTTTTAGCCACCCTGGCCAGACGTGAAGGACGGGGGGAGGAGGGGGAAGGAAGAGGTCAATTGTGGAGAGGAGAAGCTTCTTAGGGACATTCAGCTGGAAGTGGTTGTAGGAGGTGTCTGTCTGCTGTGTTTGGATGCAGGTGCATGGGCTGGATGCTGTTGTGAGGTGGATGACTGTTGGGTGTCTGAATGCTTGCGTTTGTGTACTTTGGGAGGAGGGGGCACAGACATAGTGGGATAGGACACAGGGGACATGTGCATGGATGTTGGGGTGGTGACTGCCAGTGAGGTGTGTGTTCTGATAGGTGTGATGTTGATGGAGGTAGTGGATGAGGATGTAGTGCATGCAGGTGTAAGTGTAGACGCAACTGGGAGGGAGGTGGAGGAAAAGGAGGAGGGGGCCACAGTGGAGATAGTGGATGTAGGTATGTCTGCACTGGATGGTGTTTGTGTGAGTGCCTGTGGGATGAACTGTGGTGCCTGTATTTGTCTGTGCCACTCTTGTGTGTTGTCCTGTGTGCCTGTATGCTTGGTATAGGTTGGGGTTGAGGGGAATGGGATTGGGAAGAGGAAGTTGGAGGGGGGAGGGTGGAAACAGGGACAGTGCCTGCTATCGGAGAAGAGGCCAGAGCCTGGATTGATCTCTGTTGGGCCACCAAGCAAGTGTGAATGCCCTCCAGAATTGCATTGGTCTGTTGCATTCAGTGACATTCACAATGGTTGACTGCCCAACAGAGATGGATCTCAGGAGGTCAATAGCCTCCTCACTCAGGGCAGCAGTGCTCACTGGGGCAGGGCCTGAGGTGCCTGCAGTGAAGGAGATTCCCACCCTCCTGGGTGAGCGGGCATGGACAACTCGATGAGGGGTTGCTGAGAGGGCAGTGCTGGTACGGGGGTTGGCGGCTGTACTTGTAGCTGGCGTGGGCACACAGATGTCCGCCAACACCAGGGAGCTTCCATTGGAGGAGGTATCCATGTCCGAACTGTCCCCGCCAGTCTCCTCCGTGGTGCTCCCCTTGCCCTGTGTCCCACTGGTGCCCTCACAGTCGGTGGACTCTGCCTCCTGGGTCCTGTGGGATGCAGCTCCCTCCGTCGCAGGTGCCTCTGCTCCTCCGCCAGATGATTCTAATGCACTTAAGGACAGGGTGACAAAACAAAAAGGGGGGGAAGAGACAAAGGATACACTGGGTCAATGGCTGCACCAACACCACCATTGGCGTACATACCAACCTCACACACAGGGAACAACTCTACGCACTATGCAATGCACTACCAGTAACAATGCTAGTCACCTCTGCCGTCTTCCGTGCCCAGCGTCTCAGGTCTTCCCACCATTTCCGACAGTGGGTGCTCCACCTGCCATAGACACCCAGGGTCCGCACGTCCTTGGCGATGGCACGCCACATTCCCTTCTTTTGATGGGCGCTGAACTGCAGAGGAAATATGTGCAGGAAAAGGCATTAGTTAGACCGGCCTGCCTGTTACACTCATGGCCCACCATAGCCTTTCCCATCCGCTTTCGCACAGACATGGCCCAGAATACATGCTGCATGCTGCCCAGGGCCCATCCTCCAACTCCCCCCTACATGAGGCCTTCACACACAGCACTCCATGCATTCATGCCCCATGCATTGTGCTCACAGTGTACTCTCCTGTTGGTCTGGAGGCCCATACAGCAGTCCGTTCTGGGGTAGGACGCCATCCACTAGTCTCTCTAATTACTCTTTCCCCAGTCACACTGGCAATGGTAGGTTCCAGACACAGGTCACAGCAACACTTGCAGTGTAGGTCCTCTCCTGTTGAAGGTCAGGTAGCAAGTGAGTGAACAGATAGAAAATGGCAGTGACGTCCACGGCAGTGCATACCGTCACCACCGGCGTACATCACGATTGGCCACTGTACTCCTTTGGGTCCAATATTATCCAATGAGGCATTGCACGGTGGATCCCGACCACCTCCCGCAACGGCGCACATCAGCGGAATTACCTCACTTCCACCTGTGCCTCCATACAGGACAGGCGTACGCCATTTCAGGGTGAGGGGCAGTGCATGGAACATAACTGTGTCACAGATCACAATTGTACATACAGGACATATGCCACTAATACATTTCAAATTCACATCATGCATTGAACTGTAGTGGCTACAATGTACAGTTTATGACCGGCTCCTCACTATTTTGCCCCATAGATTGCAAGCGATGCAGATGAATAGCAGATGGAGACATCCCCCTGTGTACAGACCCCGGGTGGACTTGGCAACAATGGAAGACAGGCACATTATCCTCACCTACAGACTTGACATGGCCACAATCACGGAGCTGTGTGCCCAATTGGAGCCTGACCTGATATCTACTATCCGTCACCCCACTGAGATCCCCCCTCTTGTGCAAGTCCTATCTGTGCTCCATTTCTGGGCAACTGGTTCTTTCCAAGTGACAGTGGGCTTGGCATCAGGAATGTCACAGCCAATGTTCTCAATTGTGCTGACAATAGTGTTGGCTGCCCTCATTAAACAGGTGCAGCTACATTGTTTTCCCCCAGGTGGAGGATTTGCCCACGGTGAAGGATGGCTTCTATGCAATGGGACATATCTCTAACAGAATTAGAGCTATTAATGGAACACATATTGCATTTGCCCCCCCCCGGGCAAAATGAACAGGTCTTCAGAAATCGAAAACTTTTTCACTCCGTGTTACAGTGTGGGCCATAAGGGATAGTGTCTGGCTAACAGTTGTCATACGATATTTGCAGGTGGCCCACATTACCCCATCCTATCATGGCTACTGACCCCTGGGAGGAATCCCAGGACAAGGGCAGAGGAACGTTACAATGAGGCACATGGTCGAAAAAGAAGGATCGTTGAACGTACATTTGGCCTCCTACAGGCCAGGTTTCCGTGCCTCCATCTGACTGGTGGATCCCTGTGCTACTCACCCAAGAAGGTCTTCCAGATAATCGTGGCATGCTGCATGTTGCATAACCTTGCCTTGAGATGTCATGTACCTTTTCTGCAGGAGGAGGAGGCTGGAGATAGCCGTGTAGCAGCAGTGGACCCTGTGGAAGGTGAAGATGAGGAGGCAGAGGATGAGGATGAGGACAACAGAACTGCAGTGATTAGACGATACTTCCAATGACACACAGGTAAGACAGTGCTACTTTACATTTCATTGTCAGTTTTTTGTTTCACATTGTCACTGGCAGGCTGTGATTTCCGACTTCTATGGCCACTCACTGTACCCTTTGACAACTCTTTTTGCAGATGTTGGTGCCCTACTATCGCTCCTGGTGTGTTAACTGTAGCCAACTACAGGTCTTTCCTATGTAAACATTAACGTACAGTTGAATTGCAATGTTTAAACCTTGTTAAATGAATACATACTTCAATCATTTGACATACTTCATTCTTGTATTTTTCAAAGTGTGTTTATTGCAGTGCTATGAAGAAAAGGGGGTGATGATGGAGGAAAGTCCAGGGTATAGTTCCAGTATATTTGTAGCACAAGTGTATTGTCCAAGGGGGCATAGGAAGGGGAGCAATGGCAGTTCAAGGTGGACAGGGTGACAAAGTGGGACACAAGGGTGACAATCAGGAAAGTCTCATTTCCGGGGGTGGGTCTGAGTAATAGTCTCTGGCTTCAGCCTGGATCTCAGGGAACATTTGCGGGGTGGTTCTCCTTCTTCAGGGGGAGGGGTGCTGGTGGCCTGTTGGTCCTGTGGTGGGGCCTCCTGTCCACTAGCAGCAGCAGAGGTGGAGAGCTGATCAGTAGTCTGGCTAGTGGCAGGGGCCCGCTGGTGTGACACTGCCTCCCTCATAATGTTGGCCATGCCTGCCAGCACCCCTGCAATGGAGACCAGGGTGGTGTTAATGGCCTTCAAGTTCTCCCTCATCCCCTGGTACTGTCCCTCCTGCAGCCGCCTGTTCTCCTGCACGTTGTACGGGATCTGGCCCAGCGTATCCTGGGAATGTTTGTATGCTCCCAGGATCTCGGTGAGTGCCTCCTGGAGAGTCGGTTCCCTGGGCCTGTCCTCCCCCTGGAGCACAGCAGTCCTCCCAGCTTCCCTGGTGTCCTGTACCTCTGTCCCCTGAACGGTGTGCCCACTGCCACTGTCCCCAGGTCCATGATTGTCTTGGGTTTGTGGTGTGTCCTGGGGTCTCTGTAGTGGTGGACACACTGCTGATTGACGTGTCCTGGGGACAGAGGGATGGGCGTGCTGGGTGGGCGCTGTGGTGTTGTTTCCTGAGGGGGAGGCTCTGTGGTGATGTGTGACTGTGGCTGGGTAACCGACTGTCCGGAGGTCCCTGATGGGCCAGGTTGCACATCCAGATCAGAGTTGCTGTAATCACTGTGGGCCTTTTCTGTGTGGGGACTGGATGTTGCTGGCACCTCTTCTCCGGTGACATTGGCTGGGATACCTGTGGGGATGTAAATGCAGTGTTATTGTTTCTGTGTTTGACATATTGTGCATGGGTGGTTTGCACTCTATGGTTGTTATTGCCCTGGCAGCTTTACCTTGTGTGAGTTGTTATGTGGTGGGCTAGCTGATTCTCTCTAGTGTGCATGCTTTAGTGATAGGTGTGCATGCAGGTCTGTGAGTGGTGTCAATGCATTGGTATGTCATGCAGGGCTTGGCATTGGGATAAGTGGGTTGTGATGTAAAGTAAAGAGTTGACTTACCAGAGTCCAGTCCTCCTGTTCCTCCTGCCAGGCCCTCAGGATGCATGATTGCCAAAACTTGCTCCTCTCATGTTGTTAGTTGTGGGAGAGGAGGTGGGGGTCCACCGCCAGTCCTCTGTACTGCTAGTTGGTGTCTTGCTTTAATGAAACAAACCTTCCTCCATAGGTCGTTCCACCTCTTCCTGATGTAATCCCTTGTTCTTGGGTACTGCCCCATGGCGTTGACCCTGTCCACGATCTTCTGCCTAACAATGGATATCTGCTGCACCTGTGCTTCAAATAGTTGTGGCTCTACCCAGGTGATTTCCTCCACCATGACCCTTAGCTCCTCCTCAGAGAATCTGGGATGTTGTTGTGGTGCCTTGGGTGTTGTGTGAGTATTGTGGGCAAGGGTGTGTAGGGTGATGTTTGTAGTTATAAAGGGTTGTGGGTAATGTGGGTGTGTGTTTTATAGTGGTGTGGGTGTGTGGGTGTGTGTGTGTCTGGATGTCAGCTGTGTGTAGTTTGAATTGACCAATGTGGTGGTGTTTTGTATGTGTGTGTGTATTTTGAGTGCCGCCAATGGTTTACCGCCATCGAATGTCTACTGTGGTGATTCGTGGGTCATAATGTTGTAGGCGTTGTTCTGTTGGCGTAACGGTTTGGGTTTTGATACCGCCAGTTTATCACTGACCTTTGGTGTGGCTGACTTGTGTATGTGGCTGTATTCTGTCGGATTGGTGTGTGTGTGTCATAATATGGTGAACGGATATCTGCCCCCGCTGCGGTATGTTGGGGGCAGTCAGCATGGCGGTAAGTAGGATTTACCGCCAATGTCATAATGAGGGCCTATGTTACTACAATAACATATCAATGATGATGCTCGTCCTGTTGCTAAGAGTCATAGAAGAATTGCATTTAATTTCAAAAGACGCTGTTGAATATTGCTTAAATATCATATAATTGAGAGTTCTACTTGTCCCACGCCATGGGTTTCTCCCATTGTGGTAGTGTGCTCTGTTCTCTGACCCTGTGTTTACGATATTCACCGGCTATAAGTGTCTTGACTGTAATGAGACAATTGAGTGCGTGTGCTCTTTTTTCTGACCCTGTGTTTTCGATATTCACCGGCTACGAGTGTCTTTACTGTAATGAGGCAATTGAGACACAGGATTGGGGAGTGTGACGATGGCACCCCTAACAATATGAACATTCTGTTCATAACGTTAATGGCTTTAATGAACATTACCCTATTGGTACTTACTCGTACTTTTTGGGCACAAGGTATAAGAATTGCAAAATGACTGGACTATTATCCTTTGACTTAACCTCATGCATTCATATATCTCATGCCTTTAAGAATAGTCTGGCTAGTTTTTAATTATTAGCAGATGTTTTACCAACTGAGGATTTATTTACGATTGTTACCCCTTTTTACTACTTTTTGACTAACTATGTGTTATACATTTTGATTGACTACTTGTGCACACCATATTTTAGCTGTTAGCCGAGTCCTTGGGACGTGCTTACTAAGGAGCCTGTTCCTGACTTGGGGGTGGTAAGCCCACTTTATGTCATTATCTCCTTTAGTTATTTGCACAATGTTTGCACTACTACATCAATGACCACTCTTTGGGTATGTTTTGGTGTTTGTTCTCACTGTTTGTTTTCTTGGGCGACCTGACTGTTGACCTGGCTTAGTGTACTTCAATGTAAGTGACCGGCCCTTATAAATTATCGTTGTAATTTCCATATCATTGTGTTTTTTATGTATTTGGAGAGGTTTATATACTGATTGTTCTGGTCCTGATGAAGCGTCACTGGATCCGAGAGGACCGCATGACGCGAAACATGTCGACCTTATCTAAGGGAGTTATGTAAATAGTCTGAACTCCCTTTCTTCCTTTTTTGAAAGTAATTGAGCATTGACACTCATTTTTAGTACTTTCCGGTGTTTTTAATCTTGGTGTCATCCTTGACTATTGATTAAAATGATGATATATGCAACGATGTTCAACCAATTTTAATTTTATTCTTCTTGTTCTCTCCTTTTTTCGGGTGCTTGAGTGTAGGCATGTCCGTCTAGAAGGTGCTACTTTTGTAGTGACCATCGGTACAACACGGCTTAGTGCCCCCCCTATGTGGGGAGCCCGTCAGGCGTTGCACTGCCGGCCTGGCGAGGAGCATTACCCGATGATGATGCCAGTCATCCATTGTGATGCTTGAGGGCACTCGCTCCTGATAATTCACGTCTCCCTAGTTCATTCATTTTTCTTATTGTATGGAACAGTGTACTTGTGATTTGTCGTACTATTATTGGGAGAATGTACACTGGACCAACTAATCTCCCGGTCCCTCCTCTCTTTCCCGTATATGCTTGAACAGCCGCTGTGCTGTGGGACCTTTATAGAGTTCTTATAATTCAGGCGTGCCTACTGTTAACCTTCATAATGGAAGATTTCCAGGGCCTGATTTATGACGATGACATGGTGTCAGCTATTCTACAGACACCCTCTATCCTTGATAATGAGGGGTCTGCCGCCACAAGTAGTCTTAAATCTGAATGGGATAAACTATCCTCTTTGAAAAAAGAACTGATAAAAACTGTCATTCATGGGACCATCATGACTGAGTACCTACGAGCTAATATCGCTCCGAATGGGCTGTTGGTTTCCAACATTCCTCGGATATTTTTACAAGATCTATCTTTCAGAAAAGATTGGGCTCAAATAGCTTGGAAATGTACGAGAGATTGGTTAGTCTTAATTATTAATACTTCTAAACGTCTGGCTGACACTATCACCATACAAATTAATGCTATTGAACACAGCCTTAAGACTACGATCACACTAGCAGCTTTTAAAAGCCGTCTTTCTGAGATCACAGCTGAATTGAATGAGACAAAAGATTTTTTGACAGAACAAAAAATCACTAAACTACAAAAGGACATTGCTAGATTTAGTCGAGAAAAGGTGTATCCTTACATCAAAGATGATTATGAAGTTGAAAATCAGTCTCGATCATCTGATGAGTCTGTGACAGGCCCCAAGAGGATCCGCACTTACAGCAGCGGTTCATCTTCCGATGGGTGGAGTACGGATGATAACTCACCACACCACTTTTATAACTATCCTCCCTACCCAGTACACCAACCCATGCCTTGGCAATCCCCTTATCCCTTCTTCCAGCCCCGCCCTATGATGCCATATATGCCTTTTTTAGGCCGCGGCCGGGGCAGGGGCAGAGGCAGAAGAAGAGGAAGAGGCAGACGTGTGCAGTGGTCCAGAGAGGAACCACAGATGTTGACCAGGAGCCAAACGAAAGGCCCCCCAGTGAGAACCTAGTTGTCAATTTATCATCCAGATCTCTCACGCCTACTGAATTAGATGTACTCAATAGGGGTTTAGGCTTTGTCCCTATCCCTGAGGAGGACTTCTTCCGTCTACACATTGAAATGTCACAATTCTTTCGGAAAATCCGATTACAATTCTTCTTTAAGGATAAGCCAGTACGACCAACACAACTTGACTCTGGTCTAAAAAAAGCATCAACCTTTGTACCACCATTAATGGGCATGCCCAGCGAAGTAGTGACTTTTGAGAAAGCAGTACTCGCTGATATAAACAAATTGAGTCCAAAACATCCGTTTATCAACATCCCCAATAAAGAGAAGAAGGCTCTCCTTGACTTAGCATCTGACCAACAGATTACCATCAAGCAAGCTGATAAAGGTGGAGCTATTGTCGTGATGGACTCCACAGATTACAAACAGGAATGCCTCCGCTTGTTAGGCGACTCAACTTACTACGCCAAAATCAGGAGTGATCCTACATCTAGATTACAGACTCAGATTAGGATCCTTATTGAGGAAGCTAAGAACAACCAGTGGATTTCACCAAAGGAGGCTGATTTCCTGGACACACCACATCCCCGTGTCCCCTACTTCTATTGTCTGCCCAAGATTCATAAAGGCGTAACACCACCTCCAGGACGCCCCATTGTCTCGGGTATCGGTTCAGTCTTAGAACCCCTATCAATTTTCTGTGACCATTTCCTGCAGGTTCTAGTTAAGAACTCTTCTACCTATCTGAAGGATATCAAAGATGTCCTGAATCTGATTGAATCGGTCAATACCTCTGGCACTATACAAGGCATTATCACTATGGATGTTGAGGCACTTTACACCAACATTCCACAAGAAGCCACCTTACAAGTCATTGAAGTGGCTCTACAGGAGTCGTCAACGGCCCTTTCCACTCCTGTAACGTTTATTATGCACCTTGCCAGACTGGCTTTGACTGAAAACTTCTTTCAATTTGAGGATCAGTTTTACCATCAAATCCGGGGAACATCAATGGGCAGTACTTTTGCTCCTAGTTTAGCGTGCTTATACATGTTTGATTTTGAAAAGAAATTCATTCTATCATCTTTGAATCCTTTCAACGAACATGTTACACTATGGCGGCGCTATATTGATGATATTCTCATTATTTGGAATGGTCCTTTGCATCTTGCGGATCTTTTTACAACTTGGATCAACAGTCTTGATCCTTTCTTAAAATTTACGACCACGGTATCTGCTACTCACTTACCTTTTCTTGATCTAATGATTACCATTCATAATGGTAAACTAACCACCTCGGTTTACCAAAAACCTACTGATCGCAATTTGTTGTTACTGTATGACAGCCACCATCCAAAAGCATTACGGGACAACTTACCTGTTGGTCAATTTCTACGACTCAAACGCAACTGTAGCTCCTTTCTCGATTTCGACTGTCAGGCAAACATCCTCCAGGATAAGCTTGCCGAGCGGCATTATCCGCCTCGAATTGTAAATCAAGCATGGAAAAGAGCAAGGAACAATAATAGAGAAACCTTACTCGCTACTTTTGATAAGACACCTGAGTCTAGAATTACTTGCGTATCTACTTTCACCCCGCTTTCAAATTCCATTAAAAAACTGATTAATAAAAGATGGTCGATACTGACTAGCGGAGGTTGTGAGATTGCAAAACCCCTGTTCGCTTTTAAGCGTTCAGCTAATATCAAGGATATTGTCATCCATACCCGGCCGCGACCACCTCCTGTTATCGATACCCAAATGACCTTATGGGGTCTTCCACCAGTCGTAGGCCACCATCCGTGTGGTAACTGCAATGTATGTACTCTGACCAAACATTTATCTTCAGTATATCTGGACCCTATAGGTACATGGCATTTAAAGAAGCACACCAATTGTAAAACAAGGAACTGTGTCTACATGATCACTTGTCCCTGTGATTTACGTTACATTGGTATGACGTCAAGACCGGTTAAGAACCGTATCAATGAACACCAAAGCAATATCCGATGTAACCGGATCACTACGAAATTGAGTACCCATTTTTTGGCAGAAAAACATTCTCCGGAGGATCTATGGTGGTTCATTCTAGAAGCACCAAAGATTCGACCAAATGACTCAAGGTATCTCTTTAGGACTGAACAGAGATGGGTGTTCAAGTTGGGCACCCACATACTGGGTTTGAATGATGACATCCCCTGGACTTCGTTATCTTGATCACGTCTCTTTTGGGTGGACGCCCCATTAAGATAGCCATTAAATTTTGAATGACTGAGGGTTTGAACACTTATTTGTGAAGATATTGCTATTGTGAAATATTATACTTCCTTAGGCTTTGATTTCATGCCCCTATCAGGACTACAATTTTCCCTGATTGTTATTTTTCTTTGTTTTCAATTCTTTAGCAAGTACCATAATTTTTATTGAATCCTGCGCATTTCTACTGAATGACCACTTCATTTGATATTATTGTACAGACCCTGGTACACTCGATGTCTCTATCGGCTTCTTTCTAGTTTTTGAGTCCCTCCTCAGTGTTTACATAACTCCGAGATGATCCGGAGTCTTTCTTCTATTTCTCGCTCCGAGTCTCTCTCGGATGAGAAACGTACATCGATTTCCGGTGACTTGAGAGCTCTTATACCCCGATGGTGTGCCGCCGCGTTTGTCTGCGGTTGCACGCCCCGGAGGGTAGGTCTGATATAGTGGACCAGCGCTACACAAGTAAGTGCTTGTGCTCTGTTCTCTGACCCTATGTTTACGATATTCACCGGCTATAAGTGTCTTGACTGTAATGAGACAATTGAGTGCGTGTGCTCTTTTTTCTGACCCTGTGTTTTCGATATTCACCGGCTACGAGTGTCTTTACTGTAATGAGGCAATTGAGACACAGAATTGGGGAGTGTGACGATGGCACCCCTAACAATATGAACATTCTGTTCATAACGTTAATGGCTTTAATGAACATTACCCTATTGGTACTTACTCGTACTTTTTGGGCACAAGGTATAAGAATTGCAAAATGACTGGACAATTATCCTTTGACTTAACCTCATGCATTCATATATCTCGTGCCTTTAAGAATAGTCTGGCTAGTTTTTAATTATTAGCAGATGTTTTACCAACTGAGGATTTATTTACGATTGTTACCCCTTTTTACTACTTTTTGACTAACTATGTGTTATACATTTTGATTGACTACTTGTGCTCACCATATTTTAGCTGTTAGCCGAGTCCTTGGGACGTGCTTACTAAGGAGCCTGTTCCTGACTTGGGGGTGGTAAGCCCACTTTATGTCATTATCTCCTTTAGTTATTTGCACAATGTTTGCACTACTACACCAATGACCACTCTTTGGGTATGTTTTGGTGTTTGTTCTCACTGTTTGTTTTCTAGGGCGACCTGACTGTTGACCTGGCTTAGTGTACTTCAATGTAAGTGACCGGCCCTTATAAATTATCGTTGTAATTTCCATATCATTGTGTTTTTTATGTATTTGGAGAGGTTTATATACTGATTGTTCTGGTCCTGATGAAGCGTCACTGGATCCGAGAGGACCGCATGACGTGAAACTAGTCGACCTTATCTAAGGGAGTTATGTAAATAGTCTGAACTCCATTTCTTCCTTTTTTGAAAGTAAATGAGCATTGACACTCATTTTTAGTACTTTCTGGTGTTTTTAATCTTGGTGTCACCCTTGACTATTGATTAAAATGATGATATATGCAACGATGTTCAACCAATTTTAATTTTATTCTTCTTGCTCTCTCCTTTTTTCGGGTGCTTGAGTGTAGGCATGTCCGTCTAGAAGGTGCTACTTTTGTAGTGACCATCGGTACAACACAGCTTAGTGCCCCCCCTATGTGGGGAGCCCGTCAGGCGTTGCACTGCCGGCCTGGCGAGGAGCATTACCCGATGATGATGCCAGTCATCCATTGTGATGCTTGAGGGCACTCGCTCCTGATAATTCACGTCTCCCTAGTTCATTCATTTTTCTTATTGTATGGAACCGTGTACTTGTGATTTGTCGTAGTACCCAAAAGGACAGTGAAGGAGCTGTACTCAAATGCTTGGATTTGCATCAGGTGAACAAGGCTATTGAAAGAGAACGACATCCAGGTCAGCACATTGCTGACATGATAACACAATTGAACTATGCGAAAGTCTTGTCTCGCCTTGATTTGAATAAAGGATACAATCAGTTATATCATCAGGATATCATCAGAACTCAAGTAGAATTTCAGGCACATTACAATTTTTTTATGCATATTAGTCTATTCTGCTACAAAAGATGTTGGGCCTGATCTAGATATTGGTGGACAGGTCACTCCATCACAATGGTGATGGATATCCTGTCTGCCCAAATCGAAATCACATAGAACAAAATGGGATGTAGATTTCGACGGATGGGATATCTGTGACCATTGTGATGGAATAACCGAACTGTCAACATTTAAATCAGGCCCTAAGTTGTGGTGTGTCATCAGCTGCTAAGAATTTTCAAGATGTCATTATTCGTATCATACAACCTGTTGTAAATGCTTTCAACTATAGGAAAGAAAACTTGATTTTTGGAGCTACACAGAAAAAACATGACAAAGCGTTAAGGCAAGTGTGTGACGTGCTTGTTGAGGTAGGTTTTATGCTAAATGCCGTGAAGAGTGAGTTCAACAAGATGAGGCTAAAGTTCTTTGGTCATATCTTTTCTGAAGGGGCCAAACACCCGATCCAGCTAAGGTACAAGTGTTTTTAACTGCCAGACCCCCACAAGATGTTTCCATGTTACATTCATTTCTTGGCATGGCCAGCTACTGTCCTAGATATATACAAGACTTTGCTGCTGTGAGTTCCTCATTTAGGGAGTTGACAAAAAAGAATGCTTCATTTCACTGGTCACATGAATGTGCGCAAAGCTTTAAAAGAATTAAACAAGCTATTGAAAACTCTATTGGGATGGCATATTTTGCTCCAATATTACATACTGAAGTTGTTGTTGAGACTAGCGCTCAGTTGGGTTAAAAATTATTCTTGCACAGCACAGAGAACAGCAAATGGTTGAAGACATATTGTGGCCTATGCAAGTAAAAGTTTGTCACAGACTGAATGTTCATACTCCCAACCTGAAAAAGAAACTTTAGCAGTGGTGTGGGCTTGTGAACATTTCTATGTGTTCCTCTACAGAAAATATTTCACTGTTATGACAGATCATCAAGCATCACTGACTATCTTTGGCAATCCAAAAGCCAAGATGCCCCCACGAATTGAGCATTGAGATCTATGTTTGCAAGAGTACAACTACACATTTGTACATCATCCAAGGAAAGATTAAAACCCTGCTGATTACTTCTCAAGAGTGCCAATACAATGTCAAGTTATCCCATCGAAGTCTGCTGAAGCCTACATGAACTTCATTGTGAAATCAAACACCCTAGCTGCCATTTCGTTGGAACAAATTGTCACTGCCTTGAGTCAAGATAGTGACATGTTAAGTTTAGAAGACATCATTGCTCATCAATCGTAAAATTGACATACCCGACCTCTCAACAGTGACATGGAGTATAAGAAATACAAAAATGTCATAGATGAACTGTCTATTACCAAGAAGGAATTATTTCAAGATGTTCGTGAATTGTCCTTCAGGAGAGCCTGCAACAGCAAGTGATTGAAGTGGCCCATGAAGGACTTCGTGGAATTGTTGCCACTAAACAAACTCTACAAGATTGAGTCTAGTTTCCTCATCTCAATGAATGAGTTGAACAAGAGTTGAAAACATGTCATCTAGGTAACTCCCTATCAGTGAAAACTACTCACTATCCATTGAGCATGTAAGAGTTGCCGAAGCATGCTTGGGAAAGAATTGCTGATGGCTTTTTTGGTCTTGGCAATCGCAATCAGTTGATGGTAGTTGTGGATGAACACTCTTGCTTCCTGTCGTTAAAGATCTCTTGTTTATCACTCAGGAAAGAGTGATTGAGAGATTAGATCACATCTTTGAACATGAGGCATTCCTACGATTTTGAAAAGTGACAATGGCCTACCATTTAACAGCAGAAAATTCAGACACTTCCTCAATCTGCTTAATCTGAAGCAGCAGAAGAGCACACCTTTTCGGCCCCAGGTTAACAGCCTCCTGAAACGTTTCATGAGTACAGCCATTCAGCGTACTACCTTGGAGAAGCTCAACCTCAAGACTGTTTTGAATTCCATGTTACAAACCTACTGTATTAATCCTCACCTGATCACAGGTGAAAGCCCGGCAACATTGATGTTCGGGAGAGCCAAGTTTCACCAGTGGCACAACACCAGATTGAAAACTGATACAGAGACACGTACAACAGATTTGAGTCGTAAACAGAAAATGAAGGGCTATCCAATAAACAGCGGCATGCAAAAAACATTGAGGCTTATTTACAAAGTCCTTGCACCGTGTCATTTTTTTATGCTGCAGCAGAGTAGCACCAGCCACTGGCAATGATATTCAAGGTAGGTGTTCCCAGGCAAAAAGCCATGCAGAAATGACTTAGTAAAATTGACATTTCACTGTGTCATTCTGTGACTTCACGGTGTCAAAAATGTAATGCCTGCTCAGGGCAAGCGTTAAACTGAGCAGGGATTTTTCCTATGGGAGCCTTCCACGCATTGCTGGAGTAGCGTCATTTTTTATGACACAGACTCCATGCCGACAAGAGAGCTGTGTGTGAGTCGGAAGTCTGCAAAAACGTATGCAGGTTGTTTGTCTTTCAGCCTCCTGCAGACGTGTATGGTGCCTGCGGTCACTGTACAAAAGCAGTGATTATACTGAAAAGGAGAAGCCTGCTTGACAAATTTGAAATTGTTTTGAATTTGGTGTGGGCCTTCATGTTTAATCATTTACCAACTGAGAATGCAGATCTTTTGACGGGGAGAATGATAATGTGGATTTCTTGCAGCCGGGGAGCGGGAGCCCTTCCTCAGCAGAGCATGGAAATCACTGAGCCAGTTAATGTCATGAATATTATAACATTTGTTCTAATGTGGAATGGGGTGAGGAGATTATCAGTCCTGATCACTTTTACTAATCTCATGGTACCATTTATGGAAATCAGTCAGATTTCCATTTGCTAATCTTGTTCAGGGCTCACACAGATTCAGGGGTTTACAAAGGCCCGTCTTGAAGGCTTCACCTCTATTCTCTCAGCCTTCTTAGCAGCCAACCTGCCACACTCATAATGTGGCAGTTTTCAGCACCAGCCTGTTGGCGGTGCATCTGCCACCTTTGCCCTGGTGGTAAGAAGACCGATAGGGTCAAAATGACCACGTAGACATTTATTTAAACTCAGCAGCTCAACCCATTTTAATCACCTCACTAACACTCGTCACTCTGTTCCCACGAGAAACACATCCAGTCAGTCTTTCTCTCTCTGTCACTTTCTTTCTTAGGGTTTTTCTTTGCTGTTGTTTCTCCATGTGCCTTGGTCCTGGAGAAGTTTGGAGATAGTCAGGCACTACGTATTTTTTTTTGATGTATTTACTATGTAGTCTTATCCTTTTTTGCTGGGACGCTTGCTGCTTGTGCCTTTTGTTTTTCAGGGTGCTGTGGTCTAAAAGGAGTAGGCTTCTGTTGTAGTCTTCTGTTGTCCCTAATGCACTCCTAATGCAGCTCACAATTAGGAACAGGGCACAGTCCTGGTCTGACCTAAATAACTGGGTTCTAATCTGAATAGACATCAGTCTAGGGTCAAGACTTTGATACATTCATGATTATGTGAAGCAAACAAATTTGTCCTTCAGAGTAATGTTTTGGGAGTACTCTAATTATGTAAATCCCATCTATGTACATGTGTCTGCCTAGTGAATGCAGAGACAATGGTGGTCATTTCAACCCTGGCGGTCGGTGTTAAAGCGGAGATAAAACTGCCAATAGGCCGGCGGCAAGAAAAAGGAATCACGACCGTGGCGGAAACCGCCAACAAAGACAGCCACTTTAACACTCCGACCGCCACGGCGGTACAAACAAACACCGCAGCGGTAACCGCCAACAGACAGGTAGAAGACAATGTACCGCCCACAGTATTACAACAGGCCAATCCACCCATGCTTTTCCGGGGTGGATTCACCGTGAACAAAAACACAGCGGAAACAGGACTTGGAAGGGAAAACGCTCACCTCTACACAGCCCATGAGGAACCAGGACGCCATGGAGCTGGAACTCCATATTCTCCCTGCCTTTGTATTCCTGCTCCTCTACCAGGAGCACGAACCCCGGTGGCAAAGACCACGGTGAGTACTGCACCTACGACACAGGGGAAGGGGGAGGGAAAAGAGAGTGACACACACACGCAACACCCCCACCCTCACCCCCACCCTCACCCACCACAACACACACACTAATACATGTTGATACATTACAGTTACACCCCCCAACCTCCCCGGAAGAAGCAAAGACAAAAGGAAATTATTGTAACCATTGTAATCTATAAAAATCCAGTACTCAAAAATATATATACAGTATAAACAAATGTATACACCAAGAATACAGGTATTGCACCATTTAAGTCTGTGGACCACTGGGCCCAAAATGCATGGGTGAAGCCCACACTCAATACCCGATCAAAACGGAGAGAACACTGCAGGGGCATCAGATAGAAATACAACCGGCACCTCAGGGGGAAGGGAAGGGGGGGCACCTCAGCCGGATGAGTGCACGACGCCAGATCCACAAGGGAGCTCCATGCCCACTGCTGTATCCTGGGGAGTACAAAGCCACAGTCTCTCAAGTTTTTCCAGTGGGTGGGTTGCCCACTGCTTTATCCTGGGGAGTGCAAAGCCACAGTCTCTCAAGTCTTTCCAGTGGGTGGGTTGCCCACTGCTTTATCCTGGGGAGTGCAGAGCCACAGTCTCTCAAGTCTTTCCAGTGGGTGGTTTGCCCACTGCTTTATCCTGGGGAGTGCAAAGCCACAGTCTCTCAAGTCTTTCCAGTGGGTGGATTGCCCACTGCTTTATCCTGGGGAGTGCAAAGCCACAGTCTCTCAAGTCTTTCCAGTGGGTGGTTTGCCCACTGCTTTATCCTGGGGAGTTCAAAGCAACAGTCTCTCAAGTGGATAACAGTCTCCACTGGTTCTGGAGGGGGCTTTGTGCCCAGAGTGCTTCATCCTGCCAAGGACTGAGGTAGTGGATGCCTTTCTCCACTGGTTCTGGAGGGGGCTTTGTGCCCAGAGTGCTTCATCCTGCCTAGGTCAGAGGTAGTGGATGTCTTTCTCCACTGGTTCTGGAGGGGGCTTTGTGCCCAGAGTGCTTCATCCTGCCAAGGACTGAGGTAGTGAATGTGAATCTCCACTGGTTCTGGAGGGGGCTTTGTGCCCAGAGTGCTTCATCCTGCCAAGGACAGAGGTAGTGGATGTGAATCTCCACTGGTTCTGGAGGGGGCTTTGTGCCCAGAGTGCTTCATCCTGCCAAGGACTGAGGTAGTGGATGTCTTTCTCCACTGGTTCTGGAGGGGGCTTTGTGCCCAGAGTGCTTCATCCTGCCAAGGACAGAGGTAGTGGATGTGAATCTCCACTGGTTCTGGAGGGGGCTTTGTGTCCAGAGTGCTTCATCCTGCCAAGGACAGAGGTAGTGGATGTCTTTCTCCACTGGTTCTGGAGGGGGCTTTGTGCCCAGAGTGCTTCATCCTGCCAAGGACAGAGGTAGTGGATGTGAATCTCCACTGGTTCTGGAGGGGGCTTTGTGTCCAGAGTGCTTCATCCTGCCAAGGACAGAGGTAGTGGATGTGAATCTCCACTGGTTCTGGAGGGGGCTTTGTGCCCAGAGTGCTTCATCCTGCCAAGGACTGAGGTAGTGGATGCCTTTCTCCACTGGTTCTGGAGGGGGCTTTGTGCCCAGAGTGCTTCATCCTGCAAAGGACAGAGGTAGTGTATGTCTTTCTCCACTGGTTCTGGAGGGGGCTTTGTGCCTAGAGTGCTTCATCCTGCCAAGGACAGAGGTAGTGGATGTGAATCTCCACTGGTTCTTGAGGGGGATTTGTGCCCAGAGTGCTTCATCCTGCCAAGGACTGAGGTAGTGGATGCCTTTCTCCACTGGTTCTGGAGGGGGCTTTGTGCCCAGAGTGCTTCATCCTGCCAAGGACAGAGCTAGTGGATGTCTTTCTCCACTAGTTCTGGAGGGGGCGTTGTGCCCAGAGTGCTTCATCCTGCCAAGGACTGAGGTAGTGGATGTGAATCTCCACTGGTTCTGGAGGGGACTTTGTGTCCAGAGTGCTTCATCCTGCCAAGGACAGAGGTAGTGGATGTGAATCTCCACTGGTTCTGGAGGGGGCTTTGTGCCCAGAGTGCTTCATCCTGCCAAGGACTGAGGTAGTGGATGCCTTTCTCCACTGGTTCTGGAGGGGGCTTTGTGCCCAGAGTGCTTCATCCTGCCAAGGACAGAGGTAGTGTATGTCTTTCTCCACTGGTTCTGGAGGGGGCTTTGTGCCCAGAGTACTGCATCCTGCCAAGGACAGAGGTAGTGGACGGCTTTCTCCACTGGTTCTGGAGGGGGCTTTGTGCCCAGAGTGCTTCATCCTGCTCGTGGCGGCCTCAGTAGCGGCGGGGCTTGCGGCGCTCATGGGTCTGCGGTGCTGTTTGGTGGCTCGGTGAGCGTGCTGCTGGCGGCGGTGTCCTTGGACGCGGTGTCCTGGGCAGCAGTGCTGCTGCTGGCGGTGCTGCTGATGGCGGTGTCCTGGGCAGCGGTGCTGCTGGCGGTGGTGTCCTTGGCAGCGGTGCTGGTGGCGGCGGTGTCCTGGGCAGCGGTGCTGCTGGTGGCGGTGTCCTGGGCAGAGGTGCGGCTGGCTTCGGTGTCCTGGGCAGCAGTGCTGCTGGCGGCGGTGTCCCGGGCAGCGGTGCTGGTAGCCGTCTTGTCCGCCGTGCAGGTTGGCGGCGACTTCCCTTTCTTTCTGTGCCCCTTCCCCACCTTGGATGGTGGTGCAGCTTTCTTCCCACTCCCAACTGTAGTCCTGGGAGGGCCCTTGGTGGCAGGTGTTTTACCCTTCTCCTTCCGGGCAGTGGCCAACTTCTTATGCTTCTGAGGTGGGGACTGTCCGTGGTCTGGCTCCTTGGCACACTGGCTGCCCTGCTGCTTGGCGCACACCAGAAGCCGGTTACTGCTGGCACCACTGTTCCCGCTGATTTGGTGGCTGAGGTGCTGGGTTGGGACCTGGAAAGGCATGCCCTAGGGGACTGAAGGGGTTGGGCAGGTGAAGGGAAGAGGTCAAGTTTGGATAGGAAAAGTTTTTTAGACACACTGGGACGGGTAGATTGAGGGGGTTTGGGAGTGGAGGAAGAGGTAGTGGTTGTAGGAGGTGTACGTTTGCTGACTTTGGGGGAAGGCGCATGGGCTGGAGGCTGTCGTGAGGTGGATGGCTGTTGGCTGGGTATGTGGCTGCATTTGTGTACCTTGGGAGGTGGGCTCTCAGACACACTGAGAGAGGACACAGGGGATGTGTGAATGGTAGTGGGGGTGGTGAGTGCATGTGAGCAGGGTGTGGTGATGGGCGTGCTGGTGATGGAGACAGTGGCCTAGGATGTAGTGCATGCAGGTGTGAGTGGAGACGAGACAGGGAGAGAGGAGGAGGACGTGGAGGAGGGGGACACAGTGGAGGCAGGGGCTGTTGGTATGTCTGCATGGGTATGATGCTTGTGTGAGTGCCTGTGGGATGTGTGGTGCTTATGTTTGCCAGAGCTTCCCTTGTGTGTTGAGGTGTGTGCATGCTGGTCTGATGGTGTGCTTGGGATAGGCTGAGGTACAGGGGTTTGGGTCTGGGTGGAGGAAGTTGGAGGGGGGAGGCTGGACAGAGGGACAATGGCTGCCATCAGTGCTGAGGCCAGAGTCTGAAAAGCTCGCTGTTGGGCTGCCTGACCAGAATGAATGCCCTCCAGGTATGCATTGGTCTGTTGCAACTGCCTCTCTACACCCTCCATGGCATTCAGAATGGTAGACTGCCCAACAGTGAAGGATCTGAGTAGGTCAATGGCCTCCTCACTGAGGGCAGCAGGGCTGATAGGGGCAGGGGCTGAGGTGCCGGAAGCGAAGGAGATGCCCACCCTCCTGGGTGAGCGGCCACGGGACACACGCTGAGGGGCTGCTGGGAGGGCGGGGTTGCGGCTGTACCTGTAGATGCAGTGGGCACAGAGGGGCCCGCCACCGCAAGGGAGCTCACATCAGAGGAGGAGTCCGTGTCGCTGGTCTCAGCTCCTCGCCCTGCCGTGGAGCTCCACTCGCCCTCCATCCCACTGGTGGCTTCAGACTCCGTTGTCTCGCCCTCCAGGGCCATGTGGGATGCAGCTCCCTCCTGCTCCGGTGCCACTGATCCTCCGCGGGATGATGCTATTGCTCACGAGAACAGGGAGACCAAAAAAATGGGGGGGAAAGACAGAAGAAAGACATGTTGAGTGCATGCAATACCACTACTGTTGGCAGACACTACAGACACAGAAGACCTCTACACTACGCTGTGCACTTAGAGTTCCCTAATTATTCACAGGGACATGGGGTACAAGGTCTATGCCCGATTGATGCACACATGGAAGTCACACGAGCCTCACTAGGTGTAGTTGCCTCTGAACATTGGTGGGGTGGGGTGCCACATGGCCTGCCTTACGAAGGGACCTTGCCTACTAAACTCGCCCTGGCCTAGGGGAACCCACAGCCCACCTCCCACTCCCAGACACCTCATAATGCGCGCAGATTCAGCTGAATGAGAGTGTACTCACCCCGTTGTGGCTGCTGTGATGCTCTCAATTGCCCATACAACTCCGGATACGCCACTGCCAGGATCCGGAACATCAGGGGGGTCATGGTGCAACAGGCACCCCTCCCATGTTGGGAGGCCATCCCCAGCTGGGCCTCCGCCGTCTTCTTGCTCCAGGGGCGAATGTCCTCCCATCTTTTACGACAGTGGGTGCTCCGTCTGTGGTGGACCTCCAGGGTCCGGACATCCTTGGCGATGGCACGCCAAATATCCTTCTTCTGGTGGGAGCTGACCTACAGGAATGGTACAGGGGAAAAGGAGATATAACCGTCTGGACCATCACAGTCATTGGCCCACGTTCCCACCCTTGCCCCGACACACATGCACTCTCCGTCGTTTCATGCACGCCTCATTCTCCCCCCCCTATCTTCCATCCACACCACTCCACACAGGCATTGCCCATACAGCATGCTCACAGTGTACTTACCTGTCTGTCTGGAGGACCGTAGAGTAGCGTGTACTGGGGGAGGACCCCATCCACTAGTTTCTCCAACTCCTCCGTGGTGAAGGCAGGGGCCCTTTCCCCAGACACATGAGCCATTGTCTCTTCCAGACTGAGGTCACAGCAGCACTTGCAGTGTAGGTCCTCTCCTGTCGAAGATCAGGTATCAAATGAGTGAACAGACAGAAAATGGCGGTCACATCCACGGCGGTGCGTACCGTCACCGCCGGCGTACATCATCATTGGCTCCTGGGACCCATAGGGTCCAATGTTAACCAATGCAGGATTACACAGCGACGGTTAACAACGCCAGCGCAGTTACCTCATATCCCCTTGTCCCACATTACAGGTCAGGCAGCCACCATTTCAGGGGGCCACATGGCATTAATTTTAAATGCGTCACACATATCTAGGCCTTGCATACACATTACGACAGGGACATAACGGATTTAAAAATGTGTGCAATAAAGTTGTGTTTTCGTACCTCAGTGTTGGCTGACCCTCTGCTTGCTGTTCTCGTCCATAGGGCACGTCCGCTTGGGCAGGTGAGGAGATGGCGGCATCCTCCGGTGTACAGACCGCTGGTGGACCTGTTGACAATGGAAGAGCGATATGTAATTGTCACCTACAGACTGGACCGTCCCACAATCCTGGAACTGTGTGCCCAGTTGGATCCGGACCTGATGTCAGCTATCCGCCATCCCACAGGAATCCCCCCTCTAGTGCAGGTCCTGTCAGTACTCCATTTCCTGGCAAGTGGGTCTTTTCAAACAACAGTGGCCATTGCATCAGGGATGTCCCAGCCTATGTTCTCCAACATGTTGTCCAGAGTGTTGTCTGCCATGCTGAAACACATGCGCAGCTACATCGTGTTCCCTCAGGTGGAGGATTTGCCTACAGTGAAAGGTGACTTCTATGCCATGGGACATATCCCCAACATCATGGGTGCCATTGATGGGACACATGTGGCCTTGGTCCCCCCCACAGGAGTGAACAGATGTACAGAAACCAGAAGAGTTACCATTCAATAAATGTGCAGATGGTGTGTTTGGCCGACCAGTACATCTCCCATGTGAACGCCAAGTTTCCTGGCTCAGTGCATGACGCTTACATTCTGAGGAATAGCAGCATCCCTTATGTGATGGGGCAACTCCAGAGGCACAGTGTGTGGCTATTAGATGAGGACAGGGACCCTATACAGTCTGAATAGTTGTCTGGGTCTGGGGTTGTCCCTAAGGGTTAGTGTGTGTCTAACAGTTGTCCCTCGACATTTGCAGGTGACTCTGGCTACCCCAGTCTGTCATGGCTACTGTCCCCAGTGAGAAATCCGAGGACAAGGGCAGAGAAAAGCTACAATGAGGCCCATGGGCGAACTAGGAGGGTTATAGAGAGGACCTTCGGCCTCCTGAAGGACAGGTTCAGGTGC
The DNA here is from genome assembly GCF_031143425.1 of Pleurodeles waltl. NCBI lineage: Eukaryota > Metazoa > Chordata > Amphibia > Caudata > Salamandridae > Pleurodeles > Pleurodeles waltl. The sequence goes on from NC_090437.1 coordinate 1,280,351,996, forward strand.
CTCCGTATTACAGGTGGTTCCCTATTCTACTCACCAAAGAAGGTGTGCCAGATCATCATGTCTGATGTATGCTTCACAACTTGGCTTTGCAACAACAGGTGCCTTTTCTGCAGGAGGATGGTCCAGATGGAGGTCTTGTGGCAGCTGTGGAGCCTATGGACAGTGAAGACGAGGAAGCAGAAGAAGAGGACATCGACAACAGAAACACAGTGATTCATCAATACTTCCAGTGAGACACAGGTAAGAAGGCATCACTGCCTGCTACATCTGATAGACTTGTTCTACCTCTCATCGGTCTGTCACTTTCACCCAGTGTATGAACCCTGAGTTGTCACTTTCCCTTTCGATTTCACAGATGTGAGTCCCACTGTGTGACATCTGCTTTGTTTCCTCATGGACTACAACTGTGTGACACAGGTATGTTGACAATACAATGGATATTGCATTTTTCCTCAGTTATTGCAAATTCACATTTTTGAAAGCACAGACTGACTCCAGATAGTTTTGTGATTTAAGGGTGTTTATTTAAGTGATAAATAGTGGAGGGGGTTGTAAAATGGTCAGGGATGATGGTGGAGGAATGTCCATGGCAGAGTCCAGTCTATTAGTATCACAGGTGCATTGTCCAAAGGGGCATAGGAAGTGGAGCTGGGGCAGTTGATGGATGGACAGGGTGACAAAGTTTGACAAAAGGATGACAATCAGGGTGGTCTCATTTCTTGGCTGGTGTCTTGGCATTGTTCTCTGTCTTTTTCCTGGATCTCATGGACCGCTTGCGGAGTGGTTCTCCATCTACAGGGGTGGGGTCCTGGTGTTGTGGTTCTGTGGCGGTGCCTCCTGTCCACTAGCGCCGGCGGAGGTGGTGGGCAGTTCATCGTCCAGGGTAGTGTCAGGGGCCCCTTCTTGTGCCACAGTGTCCTTCCTGGTGTTGACGAGTTCCTTCAGCACCCCTACAATGGTGCCCAGGGTGGGATTGATGGCTTTGAGTTCCTCCCTGAACCCCAAATACTGTTCCTTCTGCAGCCGCTGGGTCTCCTGAAACTTGGCCAGTACCGTTGCCATCTTCTCCTGGGAATGGTGGTAGGCTCCCATGATGTTGGAGAGGGCCTCGTGGAGAGTGGGTTCCCTAGGCCTGTCCTCCCCCTGTCGCACAGCAGCCCTCCCAGTTCCCATGTGTTCCTGTGCCTCTGTCCCCTGAAACGTGTGCCAACTGCCACTGCCCCCAGGTCCCTGCTGTTGTTGGGGTGGTGGGTTAGCCTGGGTTCCCTGTAGTGGTGGACACACTGCTGCTTGACGTGTCCTGGGGACAGAGGTATTAGCCCGCTGGGTGGGTGCTGTGCTGGTGTTTCCAGAGGGGGGAGGCTCTGTTGTGGCTTGTGCCAGTGTGAGGGGAACCGACTGTCCCGAGGTCCCAGATGGGCTGGGCTGGTCATCTAGATCCAGTTGGACAGAGATGCTGTCATCACTGTGGGCCTCTTCTGTGGGGGGAGTGGACATGTCTGGAACCTCCTGTCCGGTGACGTTGGGTAGGGGTCCTGCAGAGGTGTAAAGGCATAATTATTGCATCTGTGTGTGCCATGGTGTGCAATGGGTGGGTGACCCTGTACTCCAGTGCTTGCATTCTTGTGTAGGACCTTGTGTGATATTTGGTTTGGGGTCTGTGTGGGTATGTGTAGTGGCCATGCATTGGTGATGGGTGTCCTTGCTTTGTTGTTGCATGCAGGGCTTGCTGTTGGGATGGGTGGGTTGTGATAGTGGGACATATGTGTGGAGTTGGAGTGATGGGGGTGAGGGCGAGGGTGGAGGTATGTGATAGCATGCAGGAAGGGTGGGGGATAAAGTAGTGAAAGATTTGCCTTACCAGAGTCCATTCCTCCTGGTACTCCTGCGAGGCCCTCAGGATGCAGTATAGCCAAGACCTGCTCCTCCCATGTTGTTAGTTATGGGGGAGGAAGTGGGGGTCCGCCGCCAGACCTCTGCACCGCGATGTGGTGTCTTGAGACCATGTAACGTACCTTCCCCCGTAGGTTGTTCCATCTTTTCCTGATGTAATCCCGTGTTCTTGGGTGCTGTCCCACTGCGTTGACCCTATCCACGATTCTGCGCCATAGCTCCATCTTCCTAGCTATGGTGGTGTGCTGCACCTGTGATCCGAATAGCTGTGGCTCTACCCGGATGATTTCCTCCACCATGACCCTGAGCTCCTCCTCAGAAAACCTGGGGTGTCTTTGGGATGCCATGGGGTGGTGTGGGTGATGTGTGAGGGGATGTGTTTGTGTGTGTTGTGTGAGGTGCGTGGATGTTGTGTGAGTGATGGTGTTGAGTGCCTGTAGATGCTTGTTTGTTGATGGTGGTGTCTCTCTCTGGCCTTCTGTCGCAATTGTGGTCGTAGGGGTTTGCTGGTGATGTGGGTGTGTGTTTTATATTGTATTGAGTGTGTGAGAGTGGTGTGTGTATGTATATCAGGTGTGTGTATTTCGATTTGTCCAATGTGGTAGTGTTTTTTAAATGTGTATGTATTTTGAGCACGACGGTGTGTACCGCCAATGGAATACCGCGGTTGAAAGACCACCGCGTGGATTCATGGGTCGTGATAATGTGGCCGTATTCCTGTTGGCGTGACGGTGTCAGTTTTGTTATCGGCAGTTTATCACTGACCTTTGGTGTGGCGGACTTGTGTGGGTGTCTGGATTTTGCCAGATTCCGAGCTGTGGGTCGCAATAGCTGTGGCGGTATTCCGCTGCCGCGGCGGTGTGTTGGCGGTCTTCTGCACGGCGGTAAGCGGCATTTACCGCCAATGTTGTAATGAGGGCCAATGTCCTTTAGCCTGAAGTCCCCTTGGGGCCATTGCTCTCATTCGCTTTGCTCACTCGGTGATAGTCGAAGGTGGCTTTTATGCCCCACCACTTTCAAAAACCACCAGCCGCCACTGGTTGCAACAAGTGTTATAATGATAAGTACTTTGATGGAACATGATGGAAAAGACTGGTTTTAGTAAGGTCAGCACATTTTTTAAATTAGTTTGAAAATGATAAATACGTTTTTATTTGAATGCAAGCTGGGAAAGGTACTCAATTCACCTTCCTCTGCTCTTAATACTCTTTTGGTACATAGTTAGACTTAGTTATGTATTGAATAAAGGTGTGCATAGTAGAATCAATATCTAATTTTATCAACCTTGTAGGTGATGCAGAATCTAGAAGTTTACGGGAAAGGTTTAGTTGCCTAAGAAGCAGAATTTAATCCAAAGTAAGTAAATAGATCGTTCTACTGGGATTTGTTCTCCTTTGTAAAAAACTATAGTCAACACAGAACCTGTTGCATACTTTTAATTACAAAGGATAAACATACAAAAACTGATCAAAGTCTTTAACTATAAGAACATATGAGGTGATTAATATCAACAAGTGTTAAATTTCTAATTGTAATACAAAACACATGAAAACTGATTTAAAATAACACAAAACTTAGTAAATTAACTAGTCAGGATCCTGCCATGTGGTTGTGTGCCGGAGGTTAGTGGGTCTGCAATCCAACATAGCCAAAGCAAGCAAACATCACTGGGTTAATCACCAATGATCACAATAATGCTTCAACCTACAATTAAATCCTCCTCCACACTTCCCGATGCTAGCAGAGGGGCATCTCTGTCCATCAACCTGCAACAGCAAACTATCCACCTATATTTGTCCAGTCTGATCTATCAAATTGCCATTCCTCTCATAGGTTATTTTACCTACCCTTATCGAGCTCTATAACAACTGCCTATACATTGTAACTGGCGATTTCAATGAAGAACTCCTTGAAATGTTCAACACTCACAATATGGATGACAATGGACCAGAGGGCATGCTGAACATTTTGGCATCTGTTTTCCTAAGAAACCCATTCTCTTGAAAAGCTTTATGTCATAATCTGGCTTACTTTGTTTTAAAGGGTTCTTCCTAAATGTCCAACAAAGCAGCACAACTTTTTCTATGCCAAATGCAGCATCAGCTATCAATTTCAGTCTGCCACATTTCTCAAGTTTCTTTATCTGAGATGACTTTAAGATCACGCCTAGAAGAAAAAGTGACCACAATCCCCAGTGGATCACCTTTCACTTTCTTCTCTCATCTTTTAAGGCTCTTCCCTCACTAGGGGATGAACTGATGGTAGTAAATAACAGAGAAATAATCTAGATTAGCAAATCACTTGAGAAGCTAAACCTACTTGAGAAGAAACAAAGATTGAGTAATGAGCTAGGAAAACCTAATAGTCTCCATCTCATAGACTGTCGTGGGTTCACCATTTGGTGCCTATATTGGACACTCATATTTTAGCCTTTAGGCCCATAACCTGTGCCTTTGAAGCTCATAAACATTTTATTCACTTTTATTCATTTTATCATATTTTTCCACAGCTAGCTTTTCAGCTTGTTGCTTTTATGTTCTTAGAAAACACATTTTGTCTGTGTTCCACATTTATCTGCACTTTCAGTGCATTTTGTTCTGTGCTCTGCTCAAGGCTGTTATATCTATACACAATAGTTTACTAAGTATTGCCGCTATAAGAGTAAACAGTCAGCAACTAACCATGGGCACACAATCACATCAGGACTGTTCCCAGAACTCAACATATTTGTTATTTAAACGCCACATAGGTCATTGGCTAGTAGAAAGGACATTCCAGCTAGAGAAGCCATCTTATGCTGTGTGACATGTGCTCTCATGTTAGAGAATGCAGTGTAGGTAGGAATTCTTAGACATGTTTATTCCAAGGTGTTGGGACTGGTGCCTGTTTTTCCCTAATGACCTCAATCATCACTGTTTCATGTTTCATACTCCTAATAATCACAGCTCATGTATTTTATCATTGAATGCATTAAAACTTGTCTTGCATCTCTTTGTTTTCCTTGCCTGTGTGAGACATTGTGTAACTGAGAGAAAAGGGTACGACCTGTCGACCACGCCTTCTCTGAGGAGTCAGAGTGCCATGTTTTCTAGGCTGCCACAAATCACCTTTACTTTTCAGGTTTTGGTGATGTGCTTCTAGCTAGCCGAAAAGGTTAGGTCGACAGCTTCTAGCCAGTGCAGGACTGCCTCAGTCACCCACACGTGGTGGTGCTGCTGCCAAAAACCAAGGAGTCATACCCACAAGGCAAGAGTCCTACGACAAGACGACTCATGGACTGTATTTTGGGAAAAACATTATAGAGGCGGTTCTCGACCAGAGTTAAAGCCTCACAGCATTCAAGAATCTCGGCCCCTAGTGACCAATTGATGAAATTCTTCGCTTGAAACAGCACCATAGGAGGTCGAAGAGATCCCTACTCACTACACTGCGGTACACAAAGGGCACTACACCTATGAGGTGCATCAAAGTATCATATAGGAACTCCAGCAAGAGTATCAAAACATACTTGAAAACTGATGCAATCTCAACAAAGAACTTGAGGAATATTCAGAACTTAATCGGAGATAGGTCAGACTTGTACATTACCACATGGGACTATTTATATCTCCTTCGTCATTTGTGAAAAACACTTAGGAGCTTCTTCCAGCCAAATTTCTTTGCCATTTACACTGAAACAATACATTTACAATGGTCTGGAAATTATAGAGAAGGAAATACAGTTGCTTATTATACAGTGCAAGAATTCTCAAGCTCCTGGCCCTAATGGGCTTCCCATCGCCATTTTAAAACAAGATAGGTACTGAACTCTGTCCGTGATCGTTTCCATGCTTCATGTCTTGGCAGGGAGCTATTATCCAACCCTTACACAACAAAGCTCACAGATGTGACCCAGCAAACTTCCACTTGATAGCTCTTCTGGATACAGAGAGCAAACTAATTCCAGACACTTACTTGCTCTTCGTAAGGATTGGTCAAATGCAAAGAACAATTTACTGGTGTTCCAAACAGGGATCAGACCCGGCTGCGCAACAGTCAACAACATCTTGGTTCTTATTCTCTTGGTCCTTAAAGGACTATGGGGGTCATTCTGACCTCGGCAGTAAAAGGCTCTTACCGCCGGTCAGAAGACCGCCATTCTACCGGCGCGGCCGCGGTAACGCGCCACGGTCATTCTGACCCACAACTGCCAAGCTGCCAAAAACCCGACATCCACGGAAGGCCGCCTCATCAGCGGGCAGCAAGAAACTGGAGATGACCAAACCTCCACCGCCACGCCAACACAAACACGCCCATGCCATTACGACCCACGAATCCACGCGGCGGTCATTCAACCGCGGTATTCCATTGGCGGTACACACCGCCGCGGTCAAAATACACACCCAGCTCCAAAACCCAGCCACATTGGACAATTTGAAATACACACACCTGATACACATACAAACACCACCCCCACACATCCAAGCAACTATAAAACACACACCCACATCACCCACAAACCCCCACTAGTTGGAAATCGGAGAGAAGGCGAGAGAGAGCGAGCGAGCGAGCACAGCAATCGAAAACCCCAACACACACAGGAACCCAACATCATCAACCACACCACATCTACGCACACATCACCACACACCATCACTCACATCACCGCAAACACCACCCCACACCTCATCCACACCACCCCATGGCACCCCAAAGACACCCCAGGTTTTCGGACCAAGAACTCCGGGTCATGGTGGAGGAAATCATAAGGGTAGAGCCCCAGCTCTTCGGCACACAGGTGCAACACACCACAATAGCCAGGAAGGCGGAGCTATGGCAGAGGATTGTCGACAGGGTCAACGCTGTGGGACAGCATCCCAGAAACCGTGAAGACATCAGAAAGCGCTGGAACGACCTACGGGGGAAGGTACGGTCGATGGTCTCCAGACACAACATCGCTGTGCAGAGGACTGGTGGCGGACCACCACCCACCCCTGCCGAATTCACAGCATGGGAGCAAGAGGTCCTTAACATCCTGCATCCTGCGGGCCTCGCCGGAGTAGGCGGAGGAATGGACTCTGGTCAGTCTAGTCTCAACTACTCCCCCCCCCAACCACCAGCATGCCAACCCACACCCCCACCCTCACCCCCAACCCCCCAGCACACAGCCTCCCTGCCAATGTCTCACCAGCACAACCCACCCAACCCAAAACCAAACCCTGAATGCCAACACAAACCATGGACACCCATCACCTATGCATGACCACTACACATACCCATCCCCTCCACAAACCACCCTCATAACTCCTGCCACAAGGGAATGCCAGCACTGGGGGACAAGGGCACCCACAAATCGCACACCATGGAACACACAGAAGCAATAACCATACTCTTTCACCCCTTCTGGGCCCGAACGCCAACACACTGGCCAGGAGGGTCCAGATATGTCCATCCCACCCCCAGAACAGGCCCGCAGTGAGGACAGCAGCTCTGTCGACCTGGAACCTGATGACCAGCCCGGACCATCAGGGACCTCTGGACAGTCGGTTCCCCACACACAGACACAGGCCACAGCAGACCTAACCCCCTCTGGGAATATCAGCACCGCTCCCACCCAGCGGGCCCATGCCTCTGTCTCCAGGACAGGTCAATCAGCGGTGTGTCCGCCACTACAGGGCACCCAGGCTGACCCAACACCCCAAAAACAACAGGGACCTAGGGGCAGTGGTAGTGGGCACACCGTCCAGGGGACAGAGGCCCGGGGAAACAGGGCAACTGGGAGGGCTGCAGTGCGACAGGGGGGGGAGGACAGGCCCAGGGAACCGACTCTCCAAGAGGTCCTCACCACCATCATGGGAGCATACCACCGCTCCCAGGAGACGATGGCGACGGTAATGGCCAGGTTCCAGGAGATCCAGGCACAGCAGGAGGAACGGTACATGGGGTACAGAGAGGAGCTCAGGAACATCGTCCAGGCCCTGAACCTAATGGTCACCACATTGCGGGACCATGTGGCACCCCAAAGGGCCCCTGTCACCAGCCCGGACCAGGAACAGCCTACCACCTCCGCCGGCGCTAGTGGACAGGAGGCCCCCACACAACGACGGGCCACCAGAACCCCACCTCCTGCTGAAGATCAACCACCCCGCAAGAGGAGCCTGAGATCACAAAGGAAGACAGAGTAGGATGCCAAGACCCCCGCCAGCCTAAGATCCCCCCGGATGTCATTCCACTGTCCCACATCGTCACCCTGTCCAACCTTGAACTGCCCCTGCTCCATCCTTCCACAGGCATATGGACAATGCACCTGTGCGACCGAGAACTGGACTCTGCCATGGACATCACTCCACCCCCACCCATCACCATTTTACTATCGTGGACCTATATGTAGCACTTTAAATAAATCACTTAATGCACTTAAAACACTCAGGAGTCTGCTTGTATTGTTAACAAATGTATTACACATAACGGGTCAAAAATGTACAGTTACATTGTGATGACAACATACCAATGTCAATTTGCTTTACTCCATGGCCGAACAAACCAGAAGTCACGCAGTGGGTCATACAGCTCTGAAAAGCCAAGGGAAAGTCACAATTCAGTTGAAAGGAACTGGGGGGAAACACAGAAAGTAGAGATGCAGGAGGCCAGAAGTAAATGTAAAATGCCGTGGGGGATTCTTACCTGGGTGCTACTGAAAATACTGTTGTATGACCGTGTCCCTGTTGTCCGTGTCGTCCCCGTCGTCTTCCTCCTCTTCACTCTCCACAGGCTCCACAGCTGCTACAACACCACCATCTGGACCATCCTCCTGCAGAAAAGGCACCTGGCGTCGCAATGCAAGATTGTGAAGCATACAGCAGGCCACGATGATCTGGCACACCTTCTTGGGTGAGTACATTAGGGATCCCCCTGTCATATGCAGGCACCTAAACCTGGCCTTCAGGAGGCCGAAGGTCCTTTCTATGATCCTCCTAGATCGCCCATGGGCCTCATTGTACCGTTCCTCTGCCCTGGTCCGGGGATTCCTCACTGGGGTCAGTAGCCAAGGCAGGTTGGTGTAACCAGAGTCACCTATTAGCCACACACGGTGTCTCTGTAGCTGTTCCATCACATAGGGGATGCTGCTATTTCGCATAACATACGCGTCATGCACTGACCCAGGGAACATGGCATTTACATGGGAGATGTACTGGTCAGCCAAACAGACCACCTGGACATTCATCGAATGGTAACTTTTCCTGTTTCTGTACACCTACTCATCGTCTTTTGGGGGTACTAAGGCCACATGGGTCCCATCAATGGCACCAATGATGTTGGGGATATGTCCAAGGGCATAGAAGTCAGCCTTCACAGTGGTCAAATCACCCTCCTCAGGGAAAATAATGTAGCTCCGCATGTATTTCGTCAGGGCAGACAACACTCTGGACAAAATCTTAGAAAACATAGGCTGAGACATCCCTGATGACATGGCCACTGTGGTCGGAAAAGACCCACTTGCTAAAAAATGGAGGACTGACAGAACCTGCACCAGAGGGGGAATTCCTGTGGGTTGGCGGATGGGGGACATCAGTGCTGGCTCCAGCTGGGCACACAGTTCATGTATAGTGGCTCGGTCAAGTCGGTATCGAAGTATTATATGACGTTCCTCCATTGTCGACAGGTCCACCAGCGGTCTGTACACGGGAGGATTCATCGCTCCCAAAGAGTCTACCTCCCTCCGTTTCGCTCAGAACCCACTGAGATCATCTGCGGCGTACCTCAAGGCTCATCACTCAGCCCGACACTCTTCAATGTCTACATGAGCCCCCTCGCCAACATCGTACGCAAGCACGACATCATCATCACCTCCTATGCCGACGACACCCAACTTATACTCTCCCTCACCAAGGACCCCGCCAGCGCCAAGACCAACCTACAAGAGGGTATGAAGGACGTCGCAGATTGGATGAGGCTCAGCCGCCTAAAGCTGAACTCTGAAAAAACTGAAGTCCTCATCCTCGGCAACACCCCGTCCGCCTGGGACGACTCCTGGTTGCCCACGGCCCTCGGCACCGCACCGACCCCCGCAGACCACGCCCGCAACCTCGGCTTCATCTTGGACCCTCTTCTCACCATGACCAAGCAAGTCAACGCCGTGTCCTCCGCCTGCTTCCTCACCCTCCGCATGCTCCGCAAGATCTTCCGCTGGATCCCCGCCGACACCAGAAAAACCGTGACCCACGCCCTCGTCACGAGCCGCCTGGACTACGGCAACACCCTCTACGCCGGGACCACAGCCAAACTCCAAAATCGCCTACAACGCATTCAAAACGCCTCGGCCCGCCTCATCCTCGACGTACCCCGCAGCAGCCACATCTCCGCACACCTGAGACACCTGCATTGGCTCCCAGTCAGCAAAAGGATCACCTTCCGACTTCTCACCCACGCACACAAAGCCCTCCACGACAAGGGACCGGAATACCTCAACAGACGCCTCAACTTCTACGTCCCCACCCGCCCCCTCCGCTCCTCTGGCCTCGCACTCGCCGCCGTCCCTCGCATCCGACGCTCCACGGCGGGTGGGAGATCTTTCTCCTTCCTGGCGGCCAAGACCTGGAACTCCCTCCCCACCAGCCTCAGGACCACCCAGGACCACTCCGCTTTCCGGAGACTCCTAAAGACCTGGCTGTTCGAGCAGCGATAACCACCCCCTTTGTCCCTAGCGCCTTGAGACCCGCACGGGTGAGTAGCGCGCTTTATAAATGCTAATGATTTGATTTCATCCTTCTCCTCGCAAGTCCCAGCGGACGGTGCCTAGGAAGGACAACATGGAGCACAAAGTCAAGCAACCCACAGGTACGTAACTCCAGCTTGCACAGTACACGATTGTCAATGCATTGAATGGCTTGTATGAGTGGCAATGCAAGGCCTAGGCCTGTGTGACGCAGTAGTAATTAAGGCCTGTGGTCCCTTGTAATGGCGGCTGCCTGACCTGAGAAGTGTGACAGTGGGATGTGAGGTCAATGCGCTGGCGTGACACACCGTGGCGGTAGGCGGTCGAAGACCGCGGCGAAAAGCCGCATTGGTTAACATCGAACCCTATGGGTTTCACGAGCCAATGACTAGCTGCGCCGGCGGTCACGGAACGCACCGCGGCGGTACGCGCCGCCGCGGGCGTGACCGCCATTTTCTATCTGGTTAATCACTCGAGACCTGATCATCCACAGGAGAGGAACTATACTGCAAGTGCTGCTGTGACCTCGGTCTGGGAGATACAATGGCTGCTGCGACTGGGGAAAGGGCCCCTGCCTTCACTGCAGAAGAGTTGGAGAAACTTGTGGATGGGGTCCTGCCCCAGTATGCGCGACTCTACGGTCCTCCAGACCAACAGGTAAGTACACTGTGTGCACGTTGAATGGGCTATGCCTGGGTTGTGTATGGTGGATGTAAGATGGTGGGGTGGGGGGACAATGACGCAAGGCACGACAGATGAGAGCATGTGCCACATGGCAAGGTTGGGGAGGGGGGGCCAATCGCATCTATCATGCGGAAAATTGATGATAGTTCAATTTCCACCCTGTGCATGTCAAATAGGTCAGCGCCCATCAGAAGATCGACATTTGGCGTGCCATCGCCAAGGAAGTCCGGACCCTGGGGGTCCACAACAGACGGGGGCACCCACTGCCGCAAGAGGTGGGAGGACATCCGCCGCGGGACCAGGAAGACCGCCGAGTCACTGCTGGGGATGGCCTCCCAACCTAGGAGGGGTGCCAGTCGTACCCTGACCCCCCTGATGTCCCAGATCCTGGCGGTGGCCTACCCCGATTTGGATGGGCGTGTGACGACATCACAGCAGACACAAGGGGGTGAGTACCAGCACATTCAGCTATCTTTACGCACAGTGGAGGTGCCTGGGTGGGGGAGGAGGGGTGTGGGTGACATTAGGCCAGGGCGCTTTCTGTATTGTATTCCTCTCCTTTAGCCATGTCCCTGTGCCCCCGCACCCCACCTCTGTACGGTGACAGGTACAGCTAGCCATGGTCCTGCATCACCCATGTGCGCGTTTGTTGTCCCTAGACCTGTTGGCCCAGTCACAAGTACTCAGTAGTGTACCCCGATTGCGCGGCTTAATGCATGAGGCTCCTGTGTCTGTCCTCTCCGCCAACGGTGTTGACAATGCATGTACTCAACCTTTTATTATGTCTCCCCCCACCCTTTTTCTTTATCTTCTTGTGCATGTGTGCTTCAGCATCATCAGGCGGAGGAGACTTGGCACCGGAGCACGAGGGAGCTGCGACTCACAAGGCCCCGGTGGGCCATGGCACAGACACCGAGGCCACCAGTGATACGGAGGGCGAGGGGAGCTTCACAACGGGGAGCCGCAGTGAAACCAGCGACACCGACACGTCCTCGGATGGGAGCTCCCTAGCGGTGGCGGCAACATCCGTGCCCCCCGCCACCCAGCGCACCAGCTCCGCCCTCCCAGCAGCCCCTCAGCCTACGCTCCGTGCCCGCTCGCCCAAGAAGGCGGGCATCTCCTTCGCCCCAGGCACCTCAGCCCCTGCCCCTGTTACCCCTGCTGCCCTCAGTGAGGAGGTCATTGACCTCCTGAGGACTATCATTGTTGGGCAGACTACCCTTTTGAATGCCATCCAGGGGGTAGAGAGGGAGGTGCATCGTAGCAATGCATACCTGGAGGGCATTCATTCGGGTCAGTCTGCCCATCAACGATCGTTCAATTCTCTGGCCTCAGCACTGACGGCAGCCATTGTCCCTGTTTCCAGCCTCCCTCTTCTAACTGCCTCCACCCTGTCTCTGTCTCCTGTTCCTCTGCCTATCCCATCCACACCATCAGACCAGCCAGCACACACCTCAACACCCAAGGGCAGCTCATCCAGACATAAGCACCACAGATCACACAAACATTCAGCCAAGCAACACCCAGATGCAGACATGCCAACAGCCACTACCACCTCTGTGTCCCCCACCTCCTCGTCTCCCTCCTCCCTCCCTGTGACGTCTACACTCACACATGCATGCACACCACCAACAGCCAGTACACCCATCACCAGCACACCCTCCAATACAGTCCGCACACGTGCAGTCACCACCCCCACTGCCATTTACACGTCCCCTGTGTCCTCTCCCACTGTGTCTGTCACCCCCTCTTCCAAGACACACAAACGCAGGCAGCCACCCACCCAACAGCCAACCACCTCACGACAGCCTGCAGCCCATGCACCTTCACCCAAGGACAGCACACCTGACTCTCCTACAACCACCTCCTCTTCCTCCACTCCCATAACTACTGCACCTACCGTTTACCTTGGTCCTAAAAAGTTTTACCTCTCCAATCTTGACCTCTTTCCCTCACCTGACCCACCCCCTCCATCTGCTAAGAGTCCCAAGAGCACCTCAGCCACCACCAGCCCGGGTTCACGTGTCAGCGTAGTCCATGGATTTTGGAGTCCCCCCTTTGCCAGCAGTGAGACATCGGTCAGCAGCAAGGGGACAGCCAGCCCCCCCCTGGAAAGAGGACCCGGAAAGTGAGGGGCCGCCGCGGGAGGAGTGCCACGGCTGCCCCCAAGGACCAATGTTAGGACACTTCACCTGCCACAACATCCAGGGGAGGCAAGGCCCAGAGAGCCACAGCAAAGGAGGGCAAGGGCAGCAGGGCGGAGAAGTCAGGCAGCAGGAGCGCGGACCAGGAGGGCCCCACAAGCCCCATCCCGGGTGTGAGGGAAGACACCCAAGGGCCCAGGACACCGTCACCAAAGGGTCCAGCAACTGCACGGTCGGAGGGCGACTGAGCAGGGAGTCCTGCCCAGGTCTGACTCCCTGGAATTACAGGACAAGCACCGCTGAAGAGGGCCCCGCCGTGCAGGAAGGCACCGCTGAAGAGGGCCCGCCGTCCAGAAAGGCACCGCTGAAGAGGGCCCCGACGTCCAGAAAGGCACCGCTGAAGAGGGCCCCGCCGTGCAGGAAGGCACCGCTGAAGAGGGCCCCGCCGTGCAGGAAGGCACCGCTGAAGAGGGCCCCGCCGTGCAGGAAGGCACCGCTGAAGAGGGCCCCGCCGTGCAGAAAGGCACCGCTGAAGAGGGCCCCGCCGTGCAGGAAGGCACCGCTGAAGAGGGCCCCGCCGTGCAGAAAGGCACTGCTGAAGAGGGCCCCGCCGTGCAGGAAGGCACCGCTGAAGAGGGCCCCGCTGTGCAGGAAGGCACCGCTGAAGAGGGCCCCGCCGTGCAGAAAGGCACCGCTGAAGAGGGCCCGCCGTGCAGGAAGGCACCGCTGAAGAGGGCCCCGCCGTGCAGGAAGGCACCGCTGAAGAGGGCCCCGCCGTGCAGGAAGGCACCGCTGAAGAGGGCCCCGCCGTGCAGAAAGGCACCGCTGAAGAGGGCCCCGCCGTGCAGAAAGGCACCGCTGAAGAGGGCCCCGCCGTGCAGGAAGGCACCGCTGAAGAGGGCCCCGCCATTCAGAAAGGCACCGCTGAAGAGGGCCCCGCCATGCAGGAAGGCACCTCTGAAGAGGGCCACGCCAAGACAGGCCCCGCTCCGCTGGGCCCTTCCTGTCAAGCACCGCTCCGCTGGGCCCTGCCGTCTCAAGCACCGCTCCGCTGGGCCCTTCATCTCAGGCACCGCTCCGCTGGGCCCTTCCTGTCAAGCACCGCTCCGCTGGGCCCTTCCTGTCAAGCACCGCTCCGCTGGGCCCTTCCTGTCAAGCAGTGCTCCGCTGGGCCCCGCCGTCTCAAGCGCCGCTCCGCTGGGCCCTTCATCTCAGGCACCGCTCCGCTGGGCCCTTCCTGTCAAGCACCGCTCCGCTGGGCCCTTCCTGTCAAGCACCGCTCCGCTGGGCCCCGCCGTCTCAAGCACCGCTCCGCTGGGCCCTTCATCTCAGGCACCGCTCCGCTGGGCCCTTCCTGTCAAGCACCGCTCCGCTGGGCCCTTCCTGTCAAGCACCGCTCCGCTGGGCCCTTCCTGTCAAGCACCGCTCCGCTGGGCCCCGCCGTCTCAAGCACCGCTCCGCTGGGCCCTTCATGTCAAGCACCGCTCCGCTGGGCCCCGCCGTCTCAGGCACCGCTCCGCTGGGCCCTTCATCTCAGGCACCGCTCCGCTGGGCCCTTCCTGTCAAGCACCGCTGCGCTGGGCCCTTCCTGTCAAGCACAGCTCCGCTGGGCCCTTCCTGTCAAGCACCGCTCCGCTGGGCCCCGCCGTCTCAAGCACCGCTCTGCTGGGCCCTTCCTGTCAAGCACCGCTCCGCTGGGCCCCGCCGTCTCAGGCACCGCTCCGCTGGGCCCTTCATCTCAGGCACCGCTCCGCTGGGCCCTTCCTGTCAAGCACCGCTCCGCTTGGCCCCGCCGTCTCAAGCACCGCTGGCCCAATGACTGTGCCGGTTCTGTGTCGTGCTAATGTTCACGCTGCACTCGGGCCACCCTGCCTCCTCCATTGCCTGTGGAGACTGTTATCCACTTGATGGACTGTGACTTTGCACTCCCCAGGATATGACAGTGGGCAAGCCACCCACTGTAGAGACTTGAGAGACTGTGGCTTTGCACTCCCCAGGATATGACAGTGGGCAAGCCACCCACTGTAGAGACTTGAGAGACTGTGGCTTTGCACTCCCCAGGATTGAACAGTGGGCATGGTGGCCCCTTCTTGGATCTGGCGTCGTGGACTCATGTGGCTGTGGTGCCCCCCCTTCCCTTCCCCCTGAGGTGCCTGTAGTTTTGTCATCTGATGCCCCTGCAGTGTTCTCTCCAACGGACTCAGGTCTCCTGTGTGGGCTTTGCCCATGTGTTGATGCACTTTGGCCCACGGACATTTGCAATTTCTGTGACTGTGCGGGACTTTTTGCCTCTATTTCTCGGTCACGCAATGTTTACATTTGAAATTTTTTGCATCATTTTCCTATTTTACCATGTCTTCAATGAACCTATTTTTTACATAAATGTTGTTTCTCACTTTAATCATAACTTTTCGTTATTCCGGGGGGTTTGGGTGGGGTCACTTTGACTTGGTGCTCTGCATTGGTGTGTAGATAGTTGGGGGGTGGGTGTGATGCGTATGTGTGTGCCCGTAACCCTTCCTTCTCCCCCCCTCCCCTGTTTCGTAGGTGCGGTACTCACCGTTGTCGTCTGCGCCGGAGTTCGTACTCGTGGTAGATGAGCAGGTAGACGAGAGCGGGTAGGATGTGTAATTTGGGCTCCATGCTGTCCTCCGTCCTCGTGGAGTGTATAGAGGTGAGCGTTTTCCCGTTCGTAGTCTGTTTCCGCCGTGTTTTTATCGGCGGGGCTCCCGCCCCGTAAAAGGTGGCAGATTGGTGAGTTGTGATAGGGTGGGCGGTACATTGGCTGCCGCCTGCCTGTTGGCGGTGACCGCCGCGCTGTTTGTCTGTCCCGCCGTGGCGGTCGGAGTGTTAAAGTGGCGGGCTCTGTTGGCGGTTCCCGCCACGGTCAGAATTCCATTTTTTGAACCGCCAGCCTGTTGGCGGGTTGGCCGCCGCTTTATCACCGACCGCCAGGGTCAGAATGACCCCCTATGTCAAGGCACATCTTTATATATTTGCTTCATAGACTACTCTGCTGCATTTGACAATTTTAACAAAATTTGCTTTGATCTAAACTTTTGACTGCAGGTATCGAAAGCGGTTGACTACATCTGATTGTGTTGCTCCACTCCAGCACCTGGCTGCAGGTTAAACTGTCAAGGAAATCAACAATATCTTCCAGGATAAAAATTGATAATGCTCTCAAACAAGGCTGTCCTCGCCTCGTTAGATTTTTTACATATTGGACATAGGCTCTTCTATCTATAAACATGATTTTCTTGCTCCATGACTGGGAGACAGCTTGATCAGCAATTCTGCGTATGCAGACGACCTTGCATTGTGCTCTCCAACTCCAACTGGCCTCCAAATGCAGCTATCAGCATACCATGGTATCACCCAGTTAAATGGCCTATCTGTCACCAAGACATTTTCTTTCCTTTGGGAAGCGGATACGGAAGTTTGATTGAAAACTTGGGCATCAACTTGTCAACATAGCAGACACCTATGAGTATCTGGGCTTTGCGCTGGATACCAAAGTGTCTTCGATACAATACCTTGAGAAATTTAAATTCAAAGTTTGTGTGAAAACTAAGTCCTTGAAAAGGTTTGCTCAACTATATGGCGGCAGGGTGCTTGGTCCACTGTTGAAGCATTAAACGACAAACTTATTCCAGTCTTGTCCTAAGGGGTGCTAGACCTTAAGGCGAAGCAAATCAAGAATTCAGACAAAATGCTTGATCTTTATTTAATCTCTGACTCTCAACCCCTCATGATGTGATCCCTCATTAACTCAAACTTCTTTCCATCAAGCACACCAATTTATCCCCAAAAAATCAATTACTTTTGTGACTTTGCTAACTCAAGTAATGGCTCTATGAGAGGTTTGATCTTCCAAGAGATGATTGTCCATCCTCAGCGTGTTATGCTTCTTTCTTACTCACTGCCCTGGTAAGCGAGCATAACCTACCAGCTTTAGAGGACCAGCTGAGTAAGTCAGAATCAATCTATAAAAACACCATCAGGCATGGATTGCATGGATCACTTTGAACAACGCACATGCTCAGGGCAACAATATGCCAACACATAGATTGTGTATTGGAATCGTATTCCTTGCCCAGGCAGTATTTTATTGATTCCAACCTGGAGGCTGAAACAAAACAAACATTTTTAAGATGTTGTCTTTTTTATATTCTTCAGAAGCAGTTTGAGGGTTCCTGGAATATGCCACCCCAGTCCCTCCTGTAGGTTGTGTAATAGTTTAGACAAAACATTAGCGTACATTTTGTTTCTACCCCAGCTTGAGTGACATTGGAAACATGAAGTTAATATCAACCTTCAGAGAGTCTTTGCTATGACTAATAAGAGAAGCAACAACAGCTTGCTTTATGCTACAATGCAACGGTCCAATCAAATTGATGAAGTTCTTGGACATAATCTATCAGAGACTTAAAAATGCTGAGTTTTACAGTATGAGTTTTATTCATATTTTATACACATTTTATTCGTGTAGGCAGTACCGCTTTTAGGAAAGGCTTCTACATATTTTATCAGTTTGCCTTATTTCTAGGTAAGCAAGGAACATGCTGCTTGTTTAGCTTAGCCCTTGTATGACATTTATAATCAATACTCTCTGTCCAAGGCTATGGTGGGCAGGGCATGAAATGCTAGCTTGTGTTGTACAGGAGGCAACTTTAATCACCCAGACACGGCATTACATCAGCATTGTATCCCCGAGGTGGTATGGTTTATTATATAAACAGCACACTGACCCAACTAGGGCATTCCAACCATGATGTTCCTGGGACACATGCTGTGTGACGCACAGCTCAGCTAGCGCTGATCTGTCAGCTTCCTGAGGACTGCCATCCACATGATAGACTCATTCCTGATACTTTATCCAGGTTTTGGGCTGGGGATTATCCCTTAGATCCAGCCAGGCAGAGGGTTATAGCCACTGTGCTCTCAGATATAAACATGGGGTTAACTAGAAATCTCTCGAACCGCTATAACATCTAGAAACACATATGTCCTGGTGGGATTGTACAATTTCCTTACCTTGATCGTAACGTTGATTACCTTGCTTTGCTTCATCTGCCTAATTGTCAAAACACATGCCCTACATACCAGATAGCGATTATTTCAATAAATGGATTGAAAATTTATCTTGCATCTTTGTGTCTCACCTTGGCATGCGTGAGTAACTGAGCAAAAGGGGTATGATCTGTTTGCATAACTTCCCTTGGAGTCAGTGTCATGTTCAGGTTGCCCTAATCACCTTTTACCCCAGTGGGTTTGGAAGTTTGGGTGGGGCACTGTGAGATAGCCATAAATTAGGCTGACAGTTACTAAAGGTTTGGATTACACTCAGTCTCCGACACTCTACAGTGCTGCCATCCTAAACACGCAGTCCTATTACCAAAGTAGGTAGCTTGGCTGCATTCAACAGCTCCTTTTATGTTATAATTGCTTTCATTCTCTGTATTCATTGTAATGAGTTTCAGGTAACACAAAAACGTATTTCTACCAATTAACAGAAACCCATTGTTCTTGATGGTGCTAGTACATGTCTCTAATGAACTTTCGAGTATCTCCTCCAGTGACATATAGCTTTGAGCAGATGAAGGCAGATGGCATGCTGGAATAACCACTGAGAAGAGTAAACTGACCTTGCAGGTTCATGCAAAGTCTCACGGTGCACTTTAAGGATGAAAGTAACACTAGGTTGCTAATTATGTGTTTTGTTTGTTACAGGAAGCTACCACACTCCTAACATCTCTCTTTCCCCACAGCACTTACAAGCAAAGGAGTCGCCAGGAAATTAAAACACCCCCACTTTGAACCAAAGCTCTTATGGCACCAATCAAGTGAAGTAAGTCATTGCTACACTTCTCAGGTGAACTTGCTTGTCTCTTTCATCCAATCATGTATCCATTCATCCTTTCTTCCTACCATCCACCCAATGAAATTCAAAATGAAACCTTTACATTTTGTCATCTAGTCAATCTTTCATTAATCATTCAGTGTCTCACCATTTCGTCTGTCTGACCATCCATATCTAAACCTATCTAACATCTTCAATCCTATCCATCAAATCCATCAATTCATCCATCCATCCTTTCATTCAGTCATCCATCCTTTCACTTATCCATTCCCCTTTTATCCATCTATTCATCATCCATCCTTTCAATCATCCATCCATCCTTCCGCATGCCCATCTACCCTTCCACTCCAGTCATCCATCCACCGTTTTACTCCATCCACCCATCCATCCATCTGTCCTCCCTTTCAGCCATCCATCCATCCACCCCTTTAATCAGCCATCCACCCATTTACCCAGTCATCCACTCATCCTTCAACCTATTTGCTCTTTCAATCACCCATCCATCCTTTCATTGACTTACCCCACTATCTACCCTTTCACTCATCTGTCCAACATTTCACCCTTTCACGCATCCATCCATCCATTCACAAGTCCATCCATTAATCAATCCTCCCTCACATTCACTCATCTATCCTTACATTCATCCTTTCAATCATTTATCCATGCATCTATCCATCCACCCTTTCACTCACCCATCCATCCATCCTTCCTTTTTCTCACTCACCCTCCCAACCTATCACGTTAATTATGAGCCCTTGTCTGCCAAGTTGCAGACAGAAGAGGCCCTTCAAGAACCACACCCTACTGTAGCTGGTTAAGCGAGGATTTGACGATGCCCATGCTTACAAGCCTTGCCAGAAGACGGATGGCGCACTGGTGAGAAGGAAACACAAATTCAAAAGAGGGTGTGGCACCTGAGTATCAGGGTCTGAATATTGCCTGACTTAAATACTGTGTCCTACATGCCGTTTACAAAAAATATCTTCGCATTGAGTCAATATTAGAAACTCTTCACAGAGTGAGATACCTTCGTAAGTTCCAATGATGTAACAACATTCATATCAGACAACATTTCAGTCCACAATGTTTTGACATACAACCAGCTTGCCATTACTCTCAGCATGCCTCAAAGACCATGAGTAGAGTCGTCCTGCACACAACACGTCACAGGTTTTGACCATCATACATTTTTTAAATCTCTTTATTAATTTTCCATACGCAACACTTAACATCGACATCTGACATGAACCACTATATGCTCATCATCTTACATGTAATAAAGATACAACATGAAGTGGGGGGAGGGTCACCAGCAATAGGAGATCCGAGCGCTTTCGCCTCAGCTAACAATGCATTGCGTAACATCCATATACAGAGATAAAATTCAGAAGAGGCAGGATAACCCCATCATCTCAACCTTCATAGAATACAATAACGGAAGATACCAACATCCCGTGGACCATGCCTATTTCATGTATAGTATGTATATTAAACAGCACTTTATCAACATCCTGTGCATTAAGGATATTGTTGCATTAATTGTATTATATTCTGCTTGTATGTTCAATTGGTGATCAGTCACTCTTGGGTATAGAACACCATGACTCCCCAGAGCCCACTACGCCTGGTGCACTCACTCATAATCATGTCCCCTTGTACCCGCCTACTATTTGCGATTTCAGTGATATTTGGTTGTATTACCTAATATTTGCAGCGCTACCTTAACGAGATCAAGGAGGCCGAATTTGGGGTTTGGCTTCGATTTGGGTTATGAAATTATGACAAAGTCCCAGTCCCTTAATCATTATGCCCCTCTCATTGAGAGAGTGAAGTGTGTGGGCTTCCGCCCTCGCCCACTTTAACAAGTCACCCAGCCAGCAGCACGTGGTCTGTGCCCCATGTGCTTTCCATTGCATTGCTATGAGGCATTTGAATAACACAAATGCTAGATCTATACACCTATGTATTTGCCTATCTTTTTTCGACCTTGGATGTATACCTAGTAGGCAGTATTCCGGCGAAGTAAGTAATTTATGACTGACCAATTCCCCTGTCAATGAGGTAATATCATTCCAGATCCTCTCTATGGGTGGGCAAGTCAATACCATGTGGTAGAAAGTGGCATCGAGTTCCCCACACGCAGACAGACATAATTAGTGTGAGGGAACATGTGATGAAGGCGGTGAGGGGCAAGTTAGGTTTGGTACAAATAATTAAATTGAGTGAAGTGAAATCTGGAGTTTCAGGACACCTCCCTTGTCATTTGAATCGCTGTGGACCATGCAGGTTGCGTTAGTGGCTCATAGAGGACCCCATCCCATAGCACCCGAGCCCCCACCTGCTCCAAGTAGAGGCTCCCCAGGAGAGAGCAATACAATTGGGATACAATGTGGTTCGGTCCTATGACGGACAATGTGGTATTTAGTGTGAGCATATGTAGTGTGAGCGAGGACAGGGGTTCCGCATCTCTTCTTCACCAGATGTTATGTATTAGTTGTTTTAGCGTGCAGTAAGTTAGAAATTGCCCTGGACCTGTACAGTAAGTTTAATCTATTTTCTGGGTATGCCATTATGTAACCTTCCTTGAATAGGTCACCTATGATGTGGATTCCCAGTTCTAACCATGGTTCTAAAGTGAGTTGTGACTGTAGTTTCCTTGCGCCTGGGATATCTGGCAGCAGAATCTTAGATGAGTAAGGTGGAATTAAATCTTTCCCACGTACATAACTATTCCAACATGTGCAAGCCACTTCCATCAGATTATTTCCATGCAAGGGAGGAATCGTGTGATCCTATAACCATGCAAGTGTGCTGACCATGCCCAGACTGTCCTGTACTGCTAATGTCTCCGTATTTGGGGAATGTTTTAACCATTGAAGGTGCCACTGCAGTTGTTCTGCTGCATAATACAACTCGTAATTTGGCATGCCTAGGCCCCCCCTTCGCTAGAGGCTGATGTGTTACATTTCCCCATATTACACTTAGCATCAAGCCATTCAAGGTTCTAAAGAAGGAGCAAGGTATTACCAAAGGAAGTGCAGTAAAGGAATACAGCAGTCTGGGGAGTATTATAATCTTCGCAATAGCCACTCGTCCCAAGGCGACAGTGGCAGTGACCCCCAAAATGGTAAGGATCCCTTAATCGCATGCATCATGCGTCCCAGATTACCTCCAATAAAACTTCTTTAGTGTGGTAGATTTGGATGCCAAGATACTTAAAAGTGGAGTGGCACCATTGTAGCCTATGGAGCGAGAGGGCAGGCCACAAGTTTCCCAGGGTTAGACAGGATTTTGACCAATTTACTTGCAAATCGGAGAGATCCCCAAAATGATCTAGTAATTGTAAAAGCTCCGGAAGAGATGATGTACATTTATGTAAATATATTAATGCATCATCAGCGTAAAGGGAGACTAGGGGGTCATTATGACCCTGGCGGTGAGTGGTGTGCGGCAGTACCACCACCAGACTGGCCGTACATACCGCCACATTATGAGAATGGCGGGTTGGCTGCAGCCAACCTGCTACTTCTCCACTCAGACCGCCATGGCGGTATCAGCCGCCGGGCCGGAGATGTCAATCTCCAGCCCGGCGGCCGGCATAGTACCACCGGCGGCATTTTGAGCCTGCCTACCACCATGGTATTCATGGCGTTAGCAACGCCACAAAAACCATAGCAGTAGGAGCTACCAGTGACAAGGAATTCCTTCCCTGTCACCGGTGGGTGGCTCCCCCACCCCCCTCCACACCCACCTGATGCCCCCCACTCTCTCCTAATCCAAACTCCCCCCCTTCGATCCTCTCACTCCCCCCATACACGCACACACTAGCAGACACGCACCACGCAAACACCCACTCACTCACACTTGGATACACGCATTCATACACGCATACATCCAGTCATGCTCGCACACATTCTTACACAGTTTCACCCCGACATGCAGACACGCACTCACTTCACCATTCTTACACGCATTCACACACATGCATACACCCACCCAAACAACATTACACAACAGACGCATTCACACACACACTCACACATTCATGCACACAACCAGATGCACACACACAACACCCCCCACCCCTCTCCCCTGTGGAAGCCCAACTTACATGAGACGTGCTCATTTCACGTCTGATGGCCCACTTCTTAGTAAGTATCCTGGGTTCCATCTGTTAAAGCTTCGCATTCCTCTAGACTATTGCAAAGAGATGCATGTACAGCACTGATGGTGCTCACTGCAGGAGAGCAGCAACAATTCCACTCTAATGCAGAGCACTACAAAGATGATGGCTCACCCTTAGTGTGTTCTAGCAACACTTAGCTGCCTCGTACCTCATCATCTGCATTTCACACAACTGCTGCAAGCTTTCTCGACTGGAGATGTGCAATACAGTAGGACTGCAAATTATACATTCTCAGTGCTTCCACCTCTTGGTGTGGATTTCTTTTCCAATCATTGGTCAGTAGGAAGCCAAGTGGTGGGAATTTGTTGAAGTAGTAATTCTTTCAGGTAGTATTTGAGTCAGAGCTATATTGTTTTCTGTTGAATGGGTTGCCCTGCCCAAGAATGATGGCACAACCCAAAACATAGGCCCTCATTACGACTTTGGCGGTCTTTTTAATAAAAACGCCAAAGCCACTGCAGCCAGCATACCGCCAGTGCTGGCAGTATGCTGGCCATCCTATTAGGAGTTTTCAGCTGGGCCAGTGGGTGAAAACAGCGTTTCCACCCGCAGGCTGGCAGAAAACTCACCACAACATTGAAGCTGGCTCATAATCAAGCCGGCGGCAATGTTGCGGTGCGTCTGGTGCAAAAGCACCCGTCACGCTTTTCACTGCCCGTAATTCGGGCAGTGAAAAGCGTGAAAGGGCTGTCCATGGAGGCCCCTGCACTGCCCATGCCAAGTATGGTATTTTTCTATGTGGTCTTCCGGCAGGGAACGGGAAGGGGCGCTGCTACCGCCAGCAGAGCCCGCCAGCACCACCAGGCCATATCACAGGTCATGATATGGCTGGTGGTGTTCAACTGCGGTGGCAGTGCTGGTGGTAGCAGTGCCAGCTTACTACCATCCACCAGTATGATCACTGCCGGATTTCTGCCCTTCTTGTGGCGGAAGTTCGGCAGTGATCATAGTATGGCGGATGGATGGTAGCCGCTGTGACGGTATTTTGGTGGCCGTCACTGTGGGAGTAGGTGTTTTTTACCGCCAATGACATAATGAGGACCTACATGTTGTTTGCCACTGTCAGATGTTCCCCATTGTTGCACTCGTGATCGGAGCTGAGCCACTAGTGGTTCAATTGCCAATGCAAATAAGAGGGGTGACAAGGGCCACCCCTCTCTGGTGCCACGACAAATAAGGAAACATTGGGAAATGATTTAGCCTGTTTTAACGCAGGCAGTGGGGTTGGAATACAGTATACTAATCCATTTTAAGAATCCTTGCCCAAATCCCATTTTGCATAAAGCTTCTTTTAGAAAAGGCCACTCTATGGTATCAAAGGCCCTCTCAATGTCCAATCATACCGCTACTCTATCATGTTCCCCTTCTGGAGTGTTCATCATTAACTGTAAGGTGTTCCGTCCTGGAATTAAACATGATTGGCCTCATGGACCAAGTGCATCATCAACAGAAGCAACCGGTTTGCAAGGACCTTGACTAATAACTTGCAATCCAAATTAAGCAGTGACTAAGGCCTATAAGATGTTACATCTCAGGGGTCTCGGGCTGATTTGGGTAAAACCACAATCAGTGCTTCACGTTATGAGTCTGTGAGTTTCCCCCCGTGTTTGTGCTTCATGTAGCACTTCCAGGAATGGTTTAGTTAATTGTGTAGCAAACGTTGCATAATATTCCGCCAAACTGGTAGGGCTTAATAGCAAGTCTATACGAGTATGTAACACATGGACTAGGGCAGTGGTCTTCAAACTTTTTAATGCCGCGCCCCCCCAGACATCCAATGACGCAATTCACTTGCCATTATACGTCTGGGAGCGCCCGCCAATGGCAGATTAGATCTGTCTATATCCACGTTTAGTATGCAGTTAAAATCCCTCCCCCATATGCAATCAGCCGTTCGGTCCTGGAAGAGTGTAAGTATAATTGACTTCAGGAAATCCCCCTGTTTTGAATTGGGGGCATATATTACTGCAATGGATAGGGAATAGTCATCTAAGCAGCCCTCCAGCAGCACATATCTGCCTTCCCTATCCACTGTAGAGCATTCAACTACATAGGGAACCTCTTAAGCCAACAATATTAATACCCCTTTGGCAAATGCTGATGTGGCTGTACCATGCACTATACCCTGCGATTTAGTTCTAATGTTATGTAGGTCTCTATCTATGAGATGCGTTTCTTGCAGGATCACTATGTGGATCTTGTGATGCTTTAAGTACGTGTGTACCCTATTGTGCTTGCCAGGGTTGGCCATACCTCTGACATTACTATACTATAGCTGTGTGCCTGCATGTGTACTTGAATATACGGTGCAATATGTGGGCTGTTGTTTTGTGATCTCTTGCCATAGCCCCACTGAGAAACAATGGGGCCAGTAGGTCCCCCTCCCCCGTCCACAATGCCCCTCCCCACCATCACTCATCATCAGTGTCAAAACATTTGCTATATTGTAAAAACTACAAACAGTGTTTAACCCATCAGGGCTACGGCCTACAGGGCCAGATCCACCCATTAACATGTTAGCACAACAGGTGAAGTTAATAACAATACTCTGAACAGTGTCCATTTGGACGTCCACTCAGGGTAGGGGGGCGGTGGAGTGAGAAATCGGCATCATGACCCTGTCAGCCCCCATCAATGACAGCAGTTTCCACACCCACCTCGACTCCCACTTTCAGTGGCTGTACATGTACACCCAAGTCGCCATTTTCCTCATGGAGACAGCACATAGGTGAGCAAGTATGGTAGCGGGCCGAGGAGCAGAGTCATCCATAGCGGCACACTGAATGCAAGACCTGAGCCCCTGTGGCTAGGCTTCTGAAGGCTTGTTTGTCATTGTTGGCAGTGTGGCAACCAAGTGGTAGTTTCTGAAGTTTATGCGTGAAGTAAGAGGTCATCAGCTGTCCGTGGAGTCACCTCTGGGCCCAATGTCAAGGGAACCGTGGAGTAACTGGTAGGGTGCATTGATGAATCAGAATCCGACGCTTTATCGTCGCGGAGGGCAGCATATGGGTTAGATGTAAGTTCGGGAGCTTCAAGTAGTGCCTGTGCATGACCCTCAGCTGCTTGTGCCCTGGAGGGGGCAATCTTGCTGCCAGTTCTCTTTTTGCGCCGGGGGTAGGGGTGTCAGTCATGTTCCCTCTGGGGGGTTCTCACAGCGCGGTTCAATCAAGCCCTTGGCATGCACCCACGTCCATGCGTCCTCAGGTGAAGGGAAAATATGAGTCTTCCCCATCCACCACCTGCAAGCGTGCCGGAAACAACAAGGAGTAGGCAATGTTGCATTTGCGCAGAAACTGTTTAACCTTTATGTACGAAGTTTGTTTGTGTTGTACCTCCATGGTGTAGTTGAGGTAGGCTGAGATGGTAATATTTTGAAACTTGCAAGGGACCTGTGTGTGAAAGCTTTGGAGAATCAAGTCACGGTCTTGGAAGATGAGGAGATGAGCTATTAACAGCCTAAGCGGGGCTCCAGGTCTCGGCGGCCTTCCTGGAATCCGGTGTATTCGTTCTATAAAGAAGAAAGTCAGTACGTTGTTTTCTAACACTGTGTTCTTCAGCCATTGTTCCAGGAATAATTCAGCATTAGGTGCCTCCACATGTTCCCGGAAATCCTAGGAAACGCATGTTATTTCTCAGTGAGTGTCCTTCTGCGTCTTCTGCGTCTTCTGCTCTGGGTTGCAGGAGAAAGACCTGCGCCTTTAGCTGCATCAACTGGTTCTGAATGTCTTTAACCCCTGGTTGTACCACACCTAATGAGGGAACTTGCTGTGCTGAGTTGCATGAAAGGAAGAGAACAGGAATGCATCATATCTACTAAGATATGGCACACTTCTGTTCTCTCCCACCGCTGGATCACTGTGTGTTGCTTTGTGTCAACACAGGCACCCTTGCATCAAGGCACACAAAAACAATCCTTAGAGTCAGGATGGCGCACACGGGGAATGGATGTAACACCATTGTGGTGCAAACCCAGGTTTACAAGACTTTGTAAATCTCGGTTTGCGTCACAATGCATGGGTAGATGAATGGAAACACCCATTCTCCACCTATGTAACACCCATCCAATGCAAATTAGTGGTAAATTTGTGCATTTTAACCACATAGTATTGTGAACTCTGTGTGTTTTACTACCAAAAGAATCGGTTCCAAACAGTAATTTCCCACTCCAAGTGACATCACTTGCAATTGTATGGGATTTGGGAGGAATAATTGCATGTAACTATAAAATCAGAAGCAGTTTTACCATTACCCTAGTACCATGAAACATGTAACCAGTCCCATGGCATTTTTGTAGGCTGTACAGATCCGATCAAATGCTAAAAGGTAACCCACTCTCTGGTGCCCAGGCACGGAAAAGAACAACAGACCCATAGCTGTACCCTATTTACCTTATATGTAATCTTGTCAAATAGAACATAACTACACTTTCATACTTTCGAATAGCTCATTTCAGAAAGAGAGCTTTCGAGGCAGAAATTGGGATTACAATTTAGGCTGCAATATCTAGATTAGTTCGAGGAAATTAATAAACATAAAAAATACAGTTAGTAAAATAGCACAGAGTAAAAGGGATTTATGAGATGTGTGTGGCACACTTAAACCTGGGCTCCATATTGAGCAGGGACATAACATGAGTACAATATTCAGGACACATAGAGCAGTGTATATGTACTAACAGATGTAATTAGTACTGGAGGCAGATGTGAAAGGTCGGCTTTCCATGGATACAGAGATGCTTGTTCCCATAGTTACTGGCGCATGCAGTCAGACACGTGTGCCGTTGTGAGGGCTCGTGACATTTTTTTTTTGCATAGTACATGTGCTCCCAGCACTAATAAAAGCACAGTGATGTAGCAGGTTTACGGCTACCAAACAACCGGGGTAAGTCAACAGATAAAAATATATGTTGCAAATGAAATTGATCATGCGTCTGAACCTCAAACAAGAGCCACAAATCACAGAAGCAGGATGAATGCACAAAATCTGGCCTTGAATCGAAACATTTCTTGGCTGCGCCCTGGACCTTGTGCCACTGTGGTTGCATTCACGCGCTTGTGTTTTTCGTCTGCAGCTGAGTGTCTTTTTATTGTGAAGCAGTGTCATGTATCGGGGTGGAGCTTAGAACATATGGACACAAATCTAATGAACTCTGTGCGAAAAGAAAAGCAGAGACCTTGCGATTCCGGAAGTGGACACAATAATGAAGCGAATTTCAAATCATATTTATATTTCAATATCCTCCTCCCCTCTTCATTCTGGCTAATGAGGCAGTGGGTACGCAACTGGGGTATTAGTTGAAGAAAGTGAGCACCAACCTCAAGTAATAACCAGGACCCTTGTCAGGGTGAATGCTTAAAGACCCTGAAATAACCTGAGCTTAACTTCTTGGTAGCTATGGCACAGAAAAGACATGCTTAACTTAGATCCAGTATATAGGGTATTCAGTAAAAAACAGTAATATAAAATTAAAATAGAGACGCAACGCAAGAAAATTCCTAACCCAATTTAGAAAAATGGAGTACATTTTAGTAAATAAAATAACACCAAAATGCCAAAAATCCAATGAGGGAAAATATAGTTATGATTTTTTAATGTTTTAGGGCTTCTTTATGAGTTTGGCGGTGGGACAGCCAGACCGGCAGACCGGCAGACCAACAGACCGCCAGACCACCATTTTGGCAGTCTGAAAAAGACCGCTGCATTGGCAGTCATACCGACCACCCTATTACGAGTTACACAGGCAACGCGGATGCCTGGAAATAAGCAGTCCGACCTCCAGTGCCAACAGCACAGCGACCAACCACTGACCGTATTACAGGAGGAATACGGTCAGTAGGAAGGTAGCCTCTTTCTAGCCTTGTTACCCCCACTTGTGGCCTGTTTGTGAGTATATGTCAGGGTGTTTTCACTGTCTCACTGGGATCCTGCTAGCCAGGGCCCCAGTGCTCATAGTGAAAACCCTATGTTGTCAGTATGTTTGTTATGTGTCACTGGGATACTGCTAGCCAGGACCCCAGTGCTCATAAGGTTGTGGCCTATATGTGTTCCCTGTGTGGTGTCTAACTGTATCACTGAGGCTCTGCTAACCAGAACCTCTGTGGTTATGCTCTCTCTGCTTTCCAGATTTGTCACTACAGGCTAGTGACTAAATTTACCAATTCACATTGGAATACTGGTACACCCATATAATCCCCTTGTATATGGTACTGAGGTACCCAGGGTATTGGGGTTCCAGGAGATCCCTATGGGCTGCAGCATTTCTTTTGCCACCCATAGGGAGCTCTGACAATTCTTACACAGGCCTGCCACTGCAGCCTGCGTGAAAAAGCGTCCACGTTATTTCACAGCCATTTACCACTGCACATAAGTAACTTATAAGTCACCTATATGTCTAACCTTCACCTGGTGAAGGTTGGGTGCAAAGTTACTTAGGGGGTCATTCTGACCCTGGCGGCCGGTGGCCGCCAGGGCCACCGACCACGGGAGCACCGCCAACAGGCTGGCGGTGCTCCCACGAGCATTCTGACCGCGGCGGTTCAGCCGCGGTCAGAAGCGGCAAGTCGGCGGGCTCCCGCCGACTTACCGCTGCTCGGGGGAATCCTTCATGGCGGCGGAGCGCGCTCCGCCGCCATGAGGATTCTGACAGCCCCTACCGCCATCCTGTTCATGGCGGGAAACCCGCCATGAACAGGATGGCGGTAGGGGGTGCCGCGGGGCCCCTGGGGGCCCCTGCCGTGCCCAAGCCAATGGCATGGGCACGGCAGGGGCCCCCGTAAGAGGGCCCCTACAAGTATTTCACTGTCTGCTTGGCAGACAGTGAAATACGCGACGGGTGCAAATGCACCCGTCGCACCTTCCCACTCCGCCGGCTCGATTACGAGCCGGCATCCTCGTGGGAAGGTCGTTTTCCCCTGGGCTGGCGGGCGGCCTTTTGGCGGCCGCCCGCCAGCCCAGGGGAAAACTTGAAATACCCGCCGCGGTCTTTTGACCGCGGCGCGGTATTTTGGAGGGCGGAATTCTGGCGGGCGGCCTCCGCCGCCCGCCAGAATCAGAATCAGGCCCTTAGTGTGTGGACACCCTGGCACTAGCCAAGATGCCCCCATATCGTTCAGGGCAAATTCCCCGGACTTTGTGAGTGCGGGGACACCATTACACGTGTGCACTATCAATAGGTCACTACCTATGTATAGCGTCACAATGGTAACTCCGAACATGGCCATGTAACATGTCTAAGATCATGGAATTGTCACCCCAATACCATTCTGGGTCTCTAGCACAGAACCCGGGTACTGCCAAACTGCCTTTCCGGCGTCTCCACTGCAGCTGCTGCTGCTGCCAACCCCTCCGACAGGTTTCTGCCCTCCTGGGGTCCAGGCAGCCCTGGCCCAGGAAGGCAGAACAAAGGATTTCCTCTAGGAGAGGGTGTTACACCCTCTCCCTTTGGAAATAGGTGTGAAGGGCTGGGGAGATGTAGCCTCCCCCAGTTTCTGGAAATGCTTTGATGGGCACAGATGGTGCCCATCTCTGCATAAGCCAGTCTACACCGGTTCAGGGATCCCCCAGCCCTGCTCTGGCGTGAAACTGGACAAAGGAAAGTGGAGTGACCACTCCCCTGACCAGTACCTCCCAGGGGAGGTGCCCAGAGCTCCTCCAGTGTGTCCCAGACCTCTGCCATCTTGGAAACAGAGGTGTTGGGGGCACTCTGGACTGCTGTGAATGGCCATTGCCAGCAGGTGACATCAGAGGCTCCTTCTGATAGGCTCTTACCTCTCTTGGTAGCCAATCCTCCAAACTTGGTAGCCAAACCTCCTTTTCTGGCTATTTAGGGTCTCTGCTTTAGGGAATTCTTCAGATAACGAATGCAAGAGCTCACCAGAGTTCCTCTGCATCTCCCTCTTCACCTTCTACCAAGGATCGACCGCTGACTGCTCCAGGACGCCTGCAAAACTGCAACAAAGTAGCAAGACGACTACCAGCAACATTGTAGCACCTAATCCTGCCGGCTTTCTCAACTGTTTCCAGGTGGTGCATGCTCTGGGGGTAGCCCCCTGCACCAGAAGCTCCGAAGAAATCTCCCGTGGCTCGACGGAATCTTCCCCCTTCTAACACAGGCACCAAAAGACTGCATCACTGGTCCTTTGACTCCCCTCTCATCCTGACGAGCGTGGTCCCTGGAAAACAGAAACTCTGTCCAAGTGACTCCCACAGTCCAGTGACTCTTCAGTCCAAATTTGGTGGAGGTAAGTCCTTGCCTCCCCACGCTAGACTGCAAAGCTGTGTACCGCGTGATTTGCAGCTGCTCCGGCTCCTGTGCACTCTTCAAGGATTTCCTTCGTGCACAGCCTAGCCTGGGTCCCCAGCACTCCGTCCTGCAGTGCACAACCTTCTGAGTTGTCCTCCGATGTCGTGGGACCCCCTTTTGTAACTTCGCATGGACTCTGGTTCACTCTTCTTCTAAGTGCCTGTTGGAGTACTTCTGCGGGTGCTGCCTGCTTCTGTGAGGGCTCTTTGAGTTGCTGAGTGCCCCCTCTGTCTCCTCCTCCAAAAGGTGACATTCTGATCCTTCCTGGTCCTCAGCAGCAGCCAAAAACCTTTACCACGATCTTTGCAGCTAGCAAGGCTTGTTTGTAGTATTTCTGCGTGGGAACACGTCTGCAAGCTTCATCGCAACGT
Organism: Pleurodeles waltl; assembly: GCF_031143425.1. NCBI lineage: Eukaryota > Metazoa > Chordata > Amphibia > Caudata > Salamandridae > Pleurodeles > Pleurodeles waltl. The sequence continues at coordinate 1,280,384,134 of NC_090437.1, forward strand.
GGGACATCTGTATTCCAAAGGAGAAGTTCCTAGTCCTCTTCTTTCTTGCAGAACTCCAAGCTTCTTCCATCCAGAGGCAGCTTCCTTGCACCTTCATCTGAGGTTTCCTGGGCTCCTGCCCCCCCCGGACACTGTCGCGACTATTGGACTTGGTCCCCTTGTCTTGCAGGTCCTCAGGTCCGGAAATCCGTTGTCAGTGCACTGCTGGTGTTTGTTCTTCTTGCAGAATCCCCCTTTCACGACTATTGTGCTCTTTTGGGGTAGTAGGTGCACTTTACTCCTACTTTTCAGGGTCTTGGGGTGGGGTATCTTGGACACCCTGACTGTTTTCTTACAGTCCCAACGACCCTCTACAAGCTCCCATAGGTCTGGGGTCCAATGGTGATTCGCATTCCACTTTTGGAGTATATGGTTTGTGTTGCCCCTATACCTATGCTTGCCTATTGCAACCTATTGTAATTCTACACTGTTTGCATTACTTTTCTTGCTCTTACTTACCTAATTTTGGTTTGTGTACATATAACTTGTGTATATTACTTACCTTCTTACTGAGGGTACTCACTGAAATACTTTTGGCATATTGTCATAAAAATAAAGTACCTTTATTTTTAGTAACTCTGTGTATTGTGTTTTCTTATGATATTGTGGATATAAGTGGTATAGTAGGAGCTTTTCATGTCTCCTAGTTCAGCCTAAGCTGCTTTGCCATAGCTATCTTCTATCAGTCTAAGCTGCTAGAAACACCTCTTCTCTACTAATAAGGGATAACTGGACCTGGCACAAGGTGTAAGTACCTTTGGTACCCACTACAAGCCAGGCCAGCCTCCTACAGGTGGACACCCGTGGCGATCAGCCAATGGCACTCCATACCACGGTGGTCCGCACTCAGCAAAGTAATGCACAACAGTACATTGGATGAGGTTGAAAACAACATAACTGACAAATATTGCCACACTGTATATACCTGGAAAGGACACTCTAATACACACCCCTGCAAACACCACAATCCTTTACATTTTCACAGCAAGACTCAGCAAGACGGAGTGAATTTACTGATCCACACAGCATAAATCAGGCAGTCCTTTTTTTCAATATCCTATACAACCACCTGCACACACTTCACTCCATTCACACCCTATTTTACTACCCCTGTTTAGTAAGTCACTTTCAACTATTCTACATTTTTTCCACCATGTCACGTTTACAAAATTCCTGTTTTTTAGAAGATGAGTTGAAAGTCATGATGGATGAAATCATAAGAGTGGAGCCACAATTGTTTGGAGCACAAGTCCAGCACACTCCTCTCAGTAGGAAAGTGGAAATGTGGGACAGGATAGTTGACAGAGTGAATGCCGTAGGCACCACCCTGCGCACAAGGGAAGACATTAGCAAGAGGTGGAACAACCTCAGGGACAAGGTCCGATCCCTGGTCCTCAGGCACCAGATGCAGGCCAAGAAGACTGGTGGTGGTCCTCCCAGTGCCACTTTACAGCTCCTTCTGTGGGAGGACAAGGTCTTGGCCATCCTACATCCCAAGAGCTTTACAGGAATACCTGGGGGAGTGGAGTCTGGTAAGTGATCACATCACAAATGTCACAAAAATGCTATGTTACGCATGCCCATTGCTCACCTTTTGCCACATCCACTGTCACTCCTCTCACCAGCCCAGTGTTCACCTATCCAAAGACCCCTGTTTGTGAACTCCCAATTGAAGTGCACACACCTGGGGGAGAACATTTGTCAAGTGTGTGTAACACGGGGAGTGACATGACTACAACTCTGAGTAGGCACTGTTAGTGTTACTGAAACCACCAGCCGAAGGTTTCCTTTTCCAAATACACTTGTCAACTCATACATGAAGTGTACTTACCTGGGAGGATACCATGGGCTAACTGTTGGAAGTAGAGGGAGTGACATGCCTACTGCTCCAAAGAGACACTGTTACTCAAACCACCAGCCCAGTGTTCCTTCTCCTAATACCCTTGTTTGTAAACTCACAAATGAAGTGTACTCAACTTGGAGGATACAATGGGCTAACTGTTAGGGAGTGACATCACTGTAAAGCCCAATATCCCCTATTTCTCCAAAACCAAACACCAGCCCAGTGTACACTTTCCCATAGACCACTGTTTGTCATCGCTCTAATGCCCTTCAGTCATCTGGTAGAATAACATTTCTCAAATGTTGGGAATCAGAGGCAGTGGTCTGACTGCAAAGCCCAATAGGCACTGTTACTCCAAGTCCAAACCCCAACCCAGGGTTTCCTTCTCCAAATACTCTTGTTTTATCACTCCCAAATGAAATTTACTAATTTGGGGGTTAACGTTTGTATCGGGTGCATAGTACAGGGACTAACATGACTGGAACCCCCAGGAGGCACTAGTTTAATAACTCCAACCACCAACTCAGTGTCCTCTTCTCCAAATGTTCTTGTTTGTCAACTCACAAATAAGGTGTACTCACCTAGGGAGAGTTGGGAATATATGGATGGCGTGTGTATAGTAATGGGAATGCCATAAATGCAACTTCTAGGAGGCTGCGATACCGTTACCCCATCCACCAGCACAGTGTCCTCCTTTCAAAATACCCTTGTTTGGTAACCCACAAATGAGGTTTACTCACCTGGGAGAGTGACATATGTATAGTGTGTGTAGTAGAGAGAGTGATCTGAATGCAAAGCACAATAGGCCCTGTTCTAGTAGCTCCAAACATCAGCACAGTGTTCCCTTGTCCAAAGACCCCTATTTGTCAACTCACAAATGTACCTGGGGTGATGACATTGGTGAAATGTGTGCAGTAAATAGAATAACCTGACTTCAACTCACAGGAAGCACTGTTTCTCTGACTCAATACACAGAAGAGTGTACCTTCAATCAAAGAGCCCAGTTTTGCAAACACAATGTAAGTTTACTCAGATGTGAGGATACCATTTGTAAAGTGTGAGGGAGTGACCTAACTGCTAAGGCCAGGAGGCTCTGTATATCTCACTCCAGACACAAGCCCAGGGTCCATATGCCCAAATAGGCATGTCTGTGAAATACCAATTGAAGTTAATTCACCTGGGAGGATACCATATGAAAAATGATAGGAAGTAGAGGGAGTGACCAGAATGCAAAGCCCATTTGGCCCTGTTTCCCTAACTCCAACAGCAAAACCAGTTTCACTTGCCCAAATCCATATAGAAGAGGAATCCCAAATGAACTCTAAACATCTGGGAGGATGAAATTTATCAAGTGTGTGCAGTATAGACAGTGACATGTCTTGAACTCCCAGGAGGCACTGTTTCCCCAACTCAAAACACCACACCAGTGGTCACTTGATCAAATAGCCTTGCCTGCTAAGTCAGATTTCAGGTTTACTCATCTGGGAGTGACCAGGAGACATATCATATCCCAACTCTTAGATGTATGTGGCTACCTAGCTCCATTTGACCTGCTAACCCAAGATGAAACTATTGAAGACGGTAAGGACAGCTTAACCACTGTGCAAAACACTGATCCCAAAGGCCTCAAGATGCATCATCAGAATGGTATTGGCAGCAGACACATCCACAATGCACTGACCACGTGATGACTCCTGTCCATATGCTAAAAACTCCTAGGTCTGCCTGCATCACATTCAACAAGGCCTAAAAATGGGTCAAAAGCCTAGCTTGCCTAACCACTGTTTATCCTTTATCCTGCACTGATGGCAAGATGACATTCTCAGGCCATCTCCTCAAGGGAAAATGTCTTGCACATCTCAGCAGCTGTGTCAAGCAAGGGCATCTGACATGTTCCACAAATCAAATGTCAACACAACCGAAAACATGTGTTCATGTCACAATAGGATTACCTGCAAAACAACTATGTACGAGGTCTTTGCAAAATGTCACTGAAAACCTTTTCAGGTAGATGTCACAATACAACCAGTAACATTGGATCTTTCAAATCAACAGGTCAAGTAGAGGCCACTGAAGAGACTGCCACTACCCCGTGGATGAAGCTGGACATATGGACGTGGAGGACGATTCTGGCCCATCTGGGCAACCTGGTCAGACATCAACAGTGAGTCTCACTGTGACCACTATATCACCTCCTAGCCCAGTTGCCTCCACATCATGAGCAACCATGCACCCCCCAAACTGTGTCCCCATCATAGTGTCTACCATTGTGTGCCCCCAGTCCAGGATCCTGAATTGCAGCACAACACCTCTGTCAATGATGATCCAGGCACCAGTGAAAGAGGGCACCCTGGGACAAGGGGACAGGCCCGTGGGGGTAGGGTGCGTGGGAAGGATGCTGTGGGCCAGCGGGGTGAGGCCACTGGGGCTGATCTTGGACAGGACACCATCAGCCACATCTTGGGGGTCCATCAGCAGTCCCAAGGCGTGATGGGACAGGTGCTTTCAGAACTCCGAGAAATGAAGCAGCTACAGAGGTACCTCCATCAGGAAATGTGTGAACAGTGGGAGGTTCACAATACCAACATGGCTTCCCTAACAGGGGTGCTGAAGGACTTTTGTTGTTGATAAGGGATCGACAACAAAACTCTACCCCTTCCTTTGGCGTATCTACACCATGCCCTTCATTGGTGCCAGCCACTATAAGGGAGGCCCTCTCAGTGGAAGAACCCGCCCGAGACACCCCTGCCTCTGTAGCAGCAGACCCCCCCCCCATGCAAGCAGGGATGTCCAACGAGGAATCCAGGCAGTGTGGACGGCAGGACACCCTCCACTGGCAGCAAGTGTCCTCTTCCAAAATGACCTCCTTTGCGTGCCACAGATTCACTTGTTGTCTGTTCTTCAACCACCTTCCATTTCCAATGGGAGGAGTACACTGGAGTTTGGTTTGGACTTCCAATGATGTGGCATTTACTCCAATGATTTCATCCACCATGACTGAACCCTTCACTTTTCTGTTCCATTATGGCCTAATGTTTGTTTTTGCTCAAATTTTCAATAAATCAACCTATCACAAAGTCATTGTCTGCTTGCGTCTGTTCCACCTTTTGCCATGTAGAGATGTAAGACCATGTGAAGCAAATGAGGAAGACACAAGATACTAATACAGGTACATTATCCTGCTAAGAATTACTACCAACACACAAACACATTGCTACTAGTGTCTGGTCACACCAAACATTTTATTGTACTGTACATCAAATAGGCTCTTGAAATGTCTGGACTGTCATAGCCAAGAATGGCTGACTCATATTGATTCAAGGTACACATACCAATGTACAGCCCCAAGACCACAGAAGGAAGGGCCTTGTCAGACATTATCCTATAGAATAGGCAAACAGAAAAGTAGATGGTGTCACCAGCTTGAGCCTTATCACATACCACAACAGAGTAATCCACCATCACATAAACCAAGGTACAGACAGAGGGCAGTACAACAGTCCCTGATCACAGGTCCATCATCATCTAAGGACAATGCATCTGGTGGTATGACACAAACATTTGTCAGTGTTGTGGCACAGGCACTGTGGCCTGCAATGATGAAACATCAACAGCTACATACAGGTCATACAAGAATAGTGTTTATCCCATGTTAAGGGCGAATGCCTTGCTTGCAATTGATGACTACATATTTCATGCCCACACAATGACCCACATGTTGCAATTGTCCCAACACAGCATACAAAACAAGTCCAACCTGCACTTTAGACATTCCACCCAAACACTGTGCAAGCAGCCTTGGCACACGTCTCATACACCCCAAATCTATGGCCTACATTACCTGGAACAATCATTGCCCTTTCTATGTCATAACAGCATCTGATACCTGTCAATGTCACAACTCTGAAATGCCCACATGAGAATGTCCTAGCAAAGGTACCTGTGCAAAGACAAAACAAGGAGTATAGGCTTGAAAATATACCTAATACACAAATCACATAGCAAGCATCTGGAAAGAAAATTACATTGGCTGAGACTGACACAAATAAAGGAGCATCATCAAGGTGGGGGTATGTCAAAGGCTAACTCTTCAAGCAGCCTTAGGCTGAATATTGCCGAGTATCACCTCCCTAGTTGTTGCCAAAGCACTCAACTCCACACAGTTTCAGATCTACAGTACATTGTACATTCACAGTCATTACACCACATGACATACATACATTCATGAAAAGTAGCTGTTGATGAAGTCTTCCCGTAAGTCAGCTCCCTCCTCTTCACCAATGTCATCCACAGCTGGCATTTCAGGAGTCTCACCCGGTGGCACTGCAGGCTCCCCCTCCTCTGTGATATACAGAACATTCCTCACCAGGGCAAAGCTGCAGAGCATGCAGCATGCCACAGTGATCTGACACACTCCTCAAGGTGAGAAGAGGAGGACTCTACCAGTCCGGTCCAGACAGCAAAAGCTGGCCTTCAGGAGCCCAAACGTCCACTCCACTGCCCGCCTTGTTCATCCATGGGCCTCATTGAAGCGGACATCCCCTGGCGTAGTTGGATTCTTTATTGGTGTCAACAACCAATGATGGTTTGGATACGTGGAGTTTCTTGTTAAGTAATGGGACATGTGTGCAACAATAAGTCACTCACTTCATGATTGTAGCACAGACATTGCACACACACAATCAAGACAGATGTGACTTACCAACCAGCCAGGCCCTCTCTGGGTACAGCTGTGACATTAGCTGGGATATGGTGCTGTTCTGCATTATGAAGGAATCATGGACTGAACCTGGATAACAGGCAGAGACCTGTGAAATGTGTAGATCCGCCAAACAGACAACTTGCACATTGATGGAATAAAAATTATTTTTGTTGCAGTATAATTGTTCATTGGCCTGTGGTGGTAACAAGCCAACATGTGTGCCATCAATGGTCCCTACCACGTGCGGGATGCATGCAAAACCATAATAGTCAACCTTCACATGGGCTAAATCCTCACGTCAGGGAAACTGTACATAGCTGTCCAGGTGTTTCAACATTGCTGAAAGGATATCCTTTAACACCAGACTTAACATAGGTTGGGGCATGCCAGCTTATAAGGCCACTGTATGTTAGAAGGACCCTGTGGCTACGAAGTGCAATACTGAAATGACTTGTACAATGGGTGGTATGCTGGTTGGATAACTAATAGCTGTCATCAGATCTGGCTCCAACTGATGACATAAGTCCACTATTGTTTGCCTAATCAGATGGTACAGCAGGATTATGTGGTGTTCTTCTATGGTCTGAAGGTCTGGCAGTGAATGGTAAACAGTAGGTTGTCGCATCCTCCCTCTCCGTGGGTACCTATGCATGACAAGTCATGATTTCTAACACTAGTCAGTGTGTCCACCGCAACATACATGATGCATGTCAATGATCTCATGTGACAAGGCAATTCAGAATGGATAGACATGGTAACCAGTACACATCAGAGCTGCAAATACCACAAGGATCACAAGTGACCACCATGTTTCCACACATGTGGCCTCAGCATGGATATGGACCAAACACAAATATATGCAACACAATTGCCCCTCGGAAATGTGACTGGTTCTTCCTACCGCCGAAATGACTGTCGGTGGTGGTGGACTGTGCCCCACTGTTAAATGCCATCTGTGCTCTCCAACATACTACAATGGTGTTTGAGTAGTACAGACAGGATAAGCTTGTTTGTGAGGTCAAAAATATATTTTCGCAGGTGTGATGCAGTTTATATAGCCCATCACAGCACTTCAGGCCACCAAAATGACAGCAACTTGACCTACTTCGCTGGACATCAGGAACCGTTCGCGACCACCAGTGGAAGTCTTCATGTCGGTAGGCGGTTGCAACCGCGGCAGACACAACTATAGGCTAAAGTTGTTGCCAGTGGTGGTCACTGCCCAATGTCTGTGTCCACCGGCAGCAACATTGTAGTTGGCGGACGTGACTGCCATGTTCTGCAGATTCACTAACTTTACTCCTGACGCTGCTGAAAAGCCACACCTGCACAACCTGAGTTGCTGTGTGCTGCTTCTGGGAGAAATCATGCTACGTCCAACAGGTGATAGGGTGCCTGCCTTCTCTCAAGAGGAGCTGGAGAGGCTAGTGAGTGAGGTCCTACCCTGTATGAACAGCTCTATGGCTCACCAGAGGAGCAGGTAAGTCCCTCAAGAGCGCTCTGTACTGCACCATCCTTTCCCTCCTCACAGGCTAGAATGTGTCCATGTGTGCCAGTTTGACTACTCATGTGCATGTTGTTGCAGTCAGTGGGGCATCAATGGGAGGGACAATGTGCAGGTATTGGTGGCATGTGCCATATGTTAAGTTCAATCACATTGGGGGTCATTCTGACCTCGGCGGTAAAAGCCGCTTACCGCCGGTCAGAAGGCCGCCACAATACCGCCGCGGCCGCAGTCAGCCGCCACGGACATTCTGACCCACAACTGCAAAACCTCAGAAAATCCGCCCTCCACTGCAGTCCGCCACATCAGCGGCCAGCGGTAAACTGGAGAAGACCAAACCTCCACCGCCACGCCAACAGAAATACGCCCATTATGACCCGCAAATCGACGCGGCGGTCATTCAACCGCGGTATTCCATTGGCGGTACACACCGCCGCGGTCAAAATACACACACCTTTACAAACCCCTACCACATTGGACAATTTGAAAGGCACACACCTGAAACACATACACACACCACTCCCACACATCCAATACCATATAAAACACCCACCCACATCACCCACAAACCCCTACCAACAAAAACCAGAGACGAAGGAGAGAGAGAGACACATCAGAGAATAGATAGCCAGACACACAGAGGCACACCGCAACATCACACACACCACATAGAAGCACAAAGCACCACACACCAACACACACATCACACATACACCACCCCACACCTCATACACACCACCCCATGGCACCACAAAGGCACCCACGCTTTTCGGACCAAGAACTCCGGGTCATGGTGGAGGAGATCATAAGAGTGGAACCCCAGCTCTTCGGCTCACAGGTCCAGCACACCACCATAGCAAGGAAGGCGGAGCTCTGGCAGCGGATCGTGGACAGGGTCAACGCGGTGGGACAGCATCCCAGAAATCGAGAGGACATCCGCAAACGATGGAACGACCTACGGGGGAAGGTGCGCTCGATGGTCTCGCGACACAACATCGCAGTGCAGAAGACTGGCGGGGGACCCCCACCCACTCCACCCGAATTCACAACATGGGAGCAAGAGGTACTCAACATCCTGCATCCTGATGGCCTCGCTGGAGTACACGGAGGAATGGACTCTGGTAAGTACAAGGCCAACCACTTCACCCCCCCCCCAGCATGCTAACCCCCACCCTCACCCCCATCCCCCCAGCGCACATCCTCCCTGAGAATGTCTCCCCAGCACAACCCACCCAACACCAACCCCTGCATGCCACCCCCAAACTATGGACACCCATCACCTAAGCATGACCACTGCACATACCCATCACCCCCCCCCAAAACACCCTCACAACACCTCCCCCAAGGGAATGCCAGCACTGGGGGACAAGGGCACCCATAAAACGCAAGCTAATGCACACACAGAAACAATAACCATACCCTCTTACCCCATGCAGGACCCGAACGACAACACACCGGTCAGGAGGGACCAGAAATGTCCATCCCACCCCCGGAACAGGCCACTAGTGATGACAGCAGCTCTGTCGACCTGGAACCTGACGACCAGCCCGGACCATCGGGGACCTCTGGGCAGTCGGTTCCCCTCACCCAGACACAGGCCACTGCAGACCCAACCCCCTCTGGGAACAACAGCACAGCTCCCACCCAGCGGGCCCATGCCTCTGTCTCTAGGACAGGTCAAGCAGCGGTGTGTCTACCACTACAGGGCCCCCAGGGTAACCCACCAACCCAACAACAACAGGGACCTGGGGGCAGTGGGAGTGGGCACACCGTCCAGGGGACAGAGGCCCAGGGAAACAGGGCAACTCGGAGGGCTGCTGTGCGACAGGGGGGGGAGGAGAGGCCCAGGGAACCCACTCTCCAAGAGGCCCTCACCACCATCATGGCTGCCTACCACCACTCACAAGAGACGATGGCGACGGTACTGGCCAGGTTCCAGGAGATCCAGGCACAGCAGGAGCAACGCTACATGGGGTTCAGCGACCAACTCAGCAACATCTCAACCGCTATGGGGAGCATAGTCCAGGCCCTGAACCGCATAGAGGACACGTTTCGGGACCATGTGGCATCACACAGGGCCCCTGTCACTAGCCAGGAACAGGAACAGCCTACCACCTCCGCCGGCACTAGCGGACAGGAGGCCCCACCACAACGACAGCCCCCCAGAACCCCACCTCCTGCTGAACAACAACCGCCCCGCAAAAGGAGCCTGAGATAAAAAAAAACGACAGAGTAGGATGTCAAGTCCCCCGCCAGCATCACATACCCCCTGAAGTCCTCCCACTGTCCCACATTGCCACCCTGTCAAACCTTGAACTGCCCCTGCTCCATCCTGCCACAGGCATATGGACAATGCACCTGTGAGACTGAGAACTGGACTCCGCCATGGACATTACTCCACCCCCACCCATCACTGTTTCACTATCATGTACCAATATCTATGCACTAATAATAAATCACACATTGCACTGAAATCAATCAGGACTCAGCCTGTCTTATTTACAAATGTATGACACATTACATATCAATTACGTATTGTGAACATTGTGAATTACACATACCAAGGTAACTTAGCATTAGTCCATGGGCCAACCAAGCCGAGGTCACGCAGTGGCTCATACAGCACAGAAAAGGGAAGGGAAAATCAAACATCATGTTCATAGGTCTGGGGGGAAACCGACAAAGTTGAGATGCAGGAGGCTTTCAGGAAATGTAAAATGGCATGGGTGATTATTACCTGTGTGCTACTGGAAATACTGTTCTATTACTCTGTCCCTGTTGTCTGTGTCATCCTCTGAGTCTTCCTCCTCTTCACTCTCCGCAGGCTCCACAGCTACTTCAACACCACCATCTGCACCATCCTCCTGCAGGAAAGGAACCTGACGTCGCAATGCCAGATTGTGAAGCATACAGCAGGCCACGATGATGTGGCACACCTTCTTTGGTGAGTACATCAGGGATCCCCCAGTCATATGCAGGCACCTAAACCTGGCCTTCAGGAGGCCAAAGGTCCTTTCGATGATCCTCCTAGTTCGCCCATGGGCCTCATTGTACGTTCCTCTGCCCTGGTCCGGGGATTCCTTACTGGGGTCAGTAGCTAAGGCAGGTTGGGGTAACCAGAGTCACCTATTAGCCACACACGTTGTCTCTGTAGCTGCTCCATCACATAGGGGATGCTGCTATTTCGCATCACATACGCGTCATGCACTGACCCTGGGAACTTGGCATTTACATGGGAGATGTACTGGTCAGCCAAACAGACCCCCTGGACATTCATCGAATGATAACTTTTTCTGTTTCGGTACACCTGCTCATCGTCTTTTGGGGGTACCAAAGCCACATGGGTCCCATCAATGGCACCAATGATGTTGGGGATATGTCCAAGGGCATAGAAATCACCCTTCACTGTAGGCAAGTCACCCTCCTCTGGGAAAATGATGTAGCTCCGCATGAGTTTCATCAGGGCAGACAACACTCTACTCAAAATCTTTGAAAACATAGGCTGAGACATTCCAGATGACATGGCCACTGTGGTCTGGAATGACCCAGTTGCCAAAAAATGGAGGACTGACAAAACCTGCACCAGAGGGGGAATCCCTGTGGGTTGGCGGATGGGGGACATCAGGGCTGGCTCCAGCTGGGCACACAGTTCATGGATAGTGGCAAGGTCAAGTCTGTATCGAAGTATTATATGGCGTTCTTCCATTGTCGACAGGTCCACCAGCGGTCGGTACACGCGAGGATTCCTCCTTCTCATCCCAAGTCCCAGCGGACGGTGCCTAGGAAGGACAACATGGAGCACAGAGTCAGCCAAACCACAGGTATGTACAGACAGCTTGCACAGTTAAAGAATGGCAATGGGTTGAAAGGCGTGTATGTGTGGCAATGCAAGGCCTAGGCATTGCATTTTAAGCCATGTAGGCCCTTGAAATGGCGGCTGCCTGACCTGTGAAGTGGGACAATGGGATGTGAGGTCAATGCGCTGGCGGGGCACACCGTGGCAGTAGGCGGTCAAAGACCGCGGCGCTAAGCCGCATTGGTTAACATTGAAGCCTATGGGTTTCAGGAGCCAATGACGAAGTGCGCCGGCGGTCGCGGTACGCACCGCCGCGGTACGCACCGCCGCGGGCGTGACCGCCATTTTCTATCTGCTTAATCACTCGAGACCTCATCATCCACAGGAGAGGACCTATACTGCAAGTGCTGCTGTGACCTCGGTCTGGAAGATACAATGGCTGCTGCGACTGGGGAAAGGGCCCCTGCCTTCACGTCTGAAGAGTTGGAGAAGCTCGTGGATGGGGTCCTCCCCCAGTATGCGCTACTCTACGGTCCTCCAGATCAACAAGTGAGTACACCGGGTGCACATGGAATGGGCTATGCCTGTGTGGATTGGGGTGGATGTAAGTTGGTGGGGTGGGGGGCGAATGAGGAGTGCAACGCCCGACAGATGAGAGCATGTGCCATATGGCAAAGTTGGTGGGGGGGGCCAATCACACCTAACATGCAGGTCATTGATGATTTCCTCCTTTCCACCCTGTACATGTCAAAAAGGTCAGCACCCATCAGAAGATCGAGATTTGGCGTGCCATCGCCAAGGAAGTCCGGAACTTGGGGGTCCACAACAGACGGGGCACCCACTGCCGCAAGAGGTGGGAGGACATCCGCCGCGGAACAAGGAAGACCGCAGAAACACTGCTGGGGATGGCCTCCCAACCTAGGAGGGGTGCCAGTCGCACCATGACCCCCCTGATGTCCCGGATCCTGGCGGTGGCCTACCCAGAATTGGATGGGTGCTTTAAGACATCACAGCAGACACAAGGGGGTGAGTATCAGCACATTCTCCTATCTTTCTGCGCAGTGGAGGCGTCTGGGTGGGGGAGGAGGGCTGTGGGTGACATTAGGCCAGGGCGCTTTCTGTAGTGTAGTCCTCTCCCTTAGGCATGGCCCTGTGCCCCCGGCCCCCACCTCGGTAGGGTGACAAGTACAGCCATTGAAGGTCCAGCATCTCCCATGTGCGCGTTTGACGTCTCTTGGCCTGTTGTCCTAGTCAGTAGTACTGAGTAGTGTACCCCGAATGCGCGGCTTAGTGCATTAGGCTCCTGTGTCTGTCCTCTCCGCCAACGGTGTTGACATTGCATGCACTCAACCTGGTCTTCTTTTTTCTCCCCCCACCCTTTCTCTTCATCTTCTTGTGCATGTGTGCATTAGCATCATCAGGCGGAGGAGATTTGGCATCGGAGCACGAGGGAGCTGCAGGACACAATGCCCCGGTGGGCCCAGGAACAGACACCGAGGGCACCAGTGATCCGGAGGGCGAGGGGAGCACCACGACGGGGACCGCTGGTGAGAGCAGCGAAAGCGACACGTCCTCGGATGGGAGCTCCCTAGCGGTGGCGGCAACATCCGTGCCCCCCGCCTCTACAGGTACAGCCGCCACCCACGCACCAGCCACGCCCTCCCAGCAGCCCCTCAGTCTTCGCTCCGTGCCCGTTCGCCCAGGAAGGCGCGCGTCTCCTTCGCCCCAGGCACCTCAGCCCCTGCCCCTGTTGCCCCTGCTGCCCTCAGTGCGGAGCTCATTGACCTGGTAAGGACGCTCATTGTTGGGCAGACGACCCTTTTGAATGCCATCCAGGGTGTGCAAAGGGAGGTGCAACAGAGCAATGCGTACCTGGAGGGCATTCATTCGGGTCAGGCTGCCCATCAACGAGCGTTCACTGCTCTGGCCTCAGCACTGATGGCAGCCATTGTCCCTGTTTCCAGCCTCCCTCTTCTTACTGCCTCCAGCCTTTCTCTGTCTCCTGTTCCTTAGCCTATCCCATCCACACCATCAGACCAGCCTGCACACACCTCAACACCCAAGAGCAGCTCATCCAAACACAAGCACCACAGATCCCACAAACACTCACCCAAGCAACACCCAGATGCAGACATGCCAACAGCCACCCCTGTGTCCCCCTCCTCGTCGTCTCCCTCCTCCCTGCCTGTGACGTCTACACTCACACCTGCATGCACCCCAACATCAGCCAGTGCTTCCATCACCCTCCAGTACAGTCCACACTCGTGCAGTCACCACCCCCACTGCCATTTACACGTCCCCTGTGTCCTCTCCCACTGTGTCTGTCACCCCCTCTTCCAAGACACACAAACGCAGGCAGCCACCCACCCAACAGCCATCCACCTCACGACAGCCTACAGCACCAGCACCTTCACCCAATGACAGCACACCTGACTCTCCTCCAACCACCTCCTCTACCTCCACTTCCATCTCCACTTCTCCTACCCTTTACCTTGGCCCTAAAAAACTTTTCATGGCTAACCTTGACCTCTTTCCCCCAGATGAGCTCCCCTATCCATCTTCAAAGAGTCCCAAGAGCACCGCAGCCACCACCAGCCCAGCTTCGGGTGTCACTGTTGTGCATGGGTTCTGGAGCCCACCCTTTGCCAGCAGTGACACATCGATCAGCAGCAAGGACACGTCCAGCCCCCCCCCCGGCAAGAGGACCCGCAAAAACAAGGGCCGCCGTGCGAGGACCGACAGGGCTGCCCCCAAGGAGCAATGTGCGGCCACTTCACCACCCACACCATCTAGGGGAGGCAAGGGCCCGAGAGCCCCATCAAAGGAGCGGAAGGGCAGCAGGAGCGCGGAGAAGGTGGACCCCACATGCCACATCCCAGCTGGGAAGGAGGACACTAAGGAGGCCAGGAGTCCGTCCCCGAAGGGTCCCGAAACGTCACGGTCCGAGGGCGACTGAGCAGGGAGTCCAGGCCAGGTCTGGCTCCCTTGACCTGCTGGATGAGCACCGCTGAACAGAGCCCGTGGTGCAGAAGAGCACCGCTGAACAGGGCCCGCGGTGCAGAAGAGCACCGCTGAACAGGGCCCGCGGTGAAGAAGAGCACCGCTGAACAGGGCCCGCCGTGGAGAAGAGCACCGCTGAACAGGGCCCGCGGTGAAGAAGAGCACCGCTGAACAGGGCCCGCCGTGGAGAAGAGCACTGCTGAACAGGGCCCGCGGTGAAGAAGAGCACCGCTGAACAGGGCCCGCCGTGGAGAAGAGCACCGCTGAACAGGGCCCGCCGTAAAGAAGAGCACCGCTGAACAGGGCCCCGCCGTGCAGAAGAGCACTGCTGAACAGGGCCCGCCGTGAAGATAGGCACCGCTGAACAGGGCCCCGCCGTGCAGAAGAGCACCGCTGAACAGGGCCCGCGGTGAAGAAGAGCACCGCTGAACAGGGCCCGCCGTGGAGAAGAGCACCGCTGAACAGGGCCCGCGGTGAAGAAGAGCACCGCTGAACAGGGCCCGCCGTGGAGAAGAGCACCGCTGAACAGGGCCCGCGGTGAAGAAGAGCACCGCTGAACAGGGCCCGCCGTGGAGAAGAGCACCGCTGAACAGGGCCCGCGGTGAAGAAGAGCACCGCTGAACAGGGCCCCGCCGTGCAGAAGAGCACCGCTGATCAGGGCCCGCCGTGAAGATAGGCACCGCTGAACAGGGCCCCGCCGTCTCAAGCACCGCTCCGCTGGGCCCTTCTTCTCAAGCAGCGCTCCGCTGGGCACCGCCGTCTCAGACACCACTCCGCTGGGCCCTTCTTCTCAAGCACCGCTCCGCTGGGCCCTTCATCTCAAGCACCGCTCCGCTGGGCCCCGCCGTCTGAAGCACCGCTCCGCTGGGCCCTTCTTCTCAAGCACCGCTCCGCTGGGCCCTTCTTCTCAAGCACCGCTCCGCTGGGCCCCGCCGTCTCAAGCACCGCTCCGCTGGGCCCTTCTTCTCAAGCACCGCTCCGCTGGGCCCTTCATCTCAAGCACCGCTCCGCTGGGCACCGCTGTCTCTCCACCTCTCCGCTGGGCCCTTCCTCTCAAGCACCGCTCCGCTGGGCCCATCTTCTCAAGCACCGCTCCGCTGGGCCCTTCATCTCAAGCACCGCTCCGCTGGGCACCGCTGTCTCTCCACCTCTCCGCTGGGCCCTTCCTCTCAAGCACCGCTCCGCTGGGCCCTTCTTCTCAAGCACCGCTCCGCTGGGCCCTTCATCTCAAGCACCGCTCCGCTGGGCCCCGCCGTCTCAAGCACCGCTCCGCTGGGCCCTTCCTGTCAAGCACTGCTCCGCTGGCACCGCTGTCTCTCCACCTCTCCGCTGGGCCCTTCTTCTCAAGCACCGCTCCGCTGGGCCCTTCTTCTCAAGCACCGCTCCGCTGGGCACCGTTCCGCTGGGCACCGCCGTCTCAAACACCGCTCCGCTGGGCCCTTCATCTCAAGCACCGCTCCGCTGGGCACCGTTGTCTCTCCACCTCTCCGCTGGGCCCTTCCTCTCAAGCACCGCTCCGCTGGGCCCTTCTTCTCAAGCACCGCTCCGCTGGGCCCTTCATCTCAAGCACCGCTCCGCTGGGCCCTTCTTCTCAAGCACCGCTCCGCTGGGCACCGCCGTCTCAAACAACGCTCCGCTGAGCCCTTCATCTCAAGCACCGCTCCGCTGGGCACCGCTGTCTCTCCACCTCTCCGCTGGGCCCTTCCTCTCAATGACCGCTCCGCTGGGCCCTTCTCCAGCACCTCTCCGCTGGGCCCTTCTTCTCAAGCACCGCTCCGCTGGGCCCTTCTTCTCAAGCACCGCTCCGCTGGGCACCGCCGTCTCAAACACCGCTCCGCTGGGCCCTTCATCTCAAGCACCGCTCCGCTGGGCACCGCTGTCTCTCCACCTCTCCGCTGGGCCCTTCCTCTCAAGCACCGCTCCGCTGGGCCCTTCTTCTCAAGCACCGCTCCGCTGGGCCCTTCTTCTCAAGCACCGCTCCGCTGGGCACCGCCGTCTCAAACACCCCTCCGCTGGGCCCTTCCTGTCAAGCACCGCTCCGCTGGGCACCGCTGTCTCTCCACCTCTCCGCTGGGCCCTTCCTGTGAAGCACCGCTCTGCTGGGCACCGCCGTCTCAATCACTGTTTATGGTTCACTGTGCCCACCATGCCTCCTCCTTGACCAGTGGAGACTGTCATCCACCTGATGGACTGTGGCTTTGCACTCCCCAGGATGGTCCAGTGGGCAGCCCACCCACTGTAGAGACATTGAGAGACTGTGGCTTTGCACTCCCCAGGATGGTCCAGTGGGCAGCCCACCCACTGTAGAGACATTGGGAGACTGTGGCTTTGCACTCCCCAGGATGGTACAGTGGGCAGCCCACCCACTGTAGAGACATTGAGAGACTGTGGCTTTGCACTCCCCAGGATGGTACAGTGGGCAGCCCACCCACTGTAGAGACATTGAGAGACTGTGGCTTTGCACTCTCCAGGATGGTCCAGTGGGCAGCCCACCCACTGTAGAGACATTGAGAGACTGTGGCTTTGCACTCCCCAGGATGGTCCAGTGGGCAGCCCACCCACTGTAGAGACATTGAGAGACTGTGGCTTTGCACTCCCCAGGATGGTACAGTGGGCAGCCCACCCACTGTAGAGACATTGAGAGACTGTGGCTTTTCACTCCCCAGGATGGTACAGTGGGCAGCCCACCCACTGTAGAGACATTGAGAGACTGTGGCTTTGCACTCCCCAGGATGGTACAGTGGGCATGGTGGCTCCTCGTGGATCTGGCGTCGTGGACTCATGTGGCTGTGGTGCCCCCCCCTTCCCTTCCCCCTGAGGTGCCTGTAGTTTTTACATCTGATGCCCCTGCAGTGTTCTCTCCAAAGGACTCAGGTCTCCTGTGTGGGCTTTGCCCTTGTTTCTCAAAACTTTGGCCCACGGACATGATGAATTCGTAGGATGTGCAGGACTTGTTACTTCAGTTATACACTGATGTGTATGTCATTTGTTTTCTTGTGAATATCTTTCATGGTTGTACGATATTTTTCAGGACCTTTTTGGTACATAAATATTTATTCCAAATTTGATTATGTCCTAGCATTTTTCTGGGGTGTTTGGGTGGTGTCACTGTGACTTGTTGCTCTGCATTGGTGTGTACATAGTTGGGGGGGGGGGTCGCATATGTGTGTGCCCGTAACCTTTCTTCCTCCCCCCTCCCGTGTGTCGTAGGTGCAGTACTCACCGTTGTCGTCTGCGCCGGACTTCGTACTCGTGGTAGATGAGAAGGTAGAAGAGAGCAGGTAGGATGTTTAATTCGGGTTCCATGCTGTCCTCCTTCCTCCTGGAGTGTGTAGTGGTGAGCGTTTTCCCCTTCGTAGTTTGTTTCCGCCGTGTTTTTATCGGCGGTGCTCCCTCCCCGGAAAAGGTGGCGGATTGGTGAGTTGTGATAGGGTGGGCGGTACATTGTCTGCCGCCTGGCTGTTGGCGGTGACCGCCGCGCTGTTTGTTTGTACCGCTGTGGCGGGCGGAGTGTTAAAGTGGCTGTCTGTGTTGGCGGTTCCCGCCAGGGTCAGAATTCCATATTTTTTACCGCCAGCCTGTTGGCGGGTTGGCCGCCGCTTTAACACCGACCGCCAAGGTTAGAATCACCCCCATTGTGTTTTGTGAGGTTTTTGGGGTCCTAGGTCCTCCTTGTATTGGCTGCACATAACTAGGTGAGGAGACATTACTGCCATCCACTGACATCTCTTTTCTCATGATTGTTGTAAATGTCAGAAAACATGTATGTGCGTGACAGCATGAGCTGTGTATGCATGTTGCATGAGTCCGTTGAGAGTCATGTGAGCAATGTGTAGACTGCCACAGACATTGCAACCCGTACCTGCCGTTGCTAAAGTGTTGTTTGGAAGGCATATCATGACTCATTGTGCCCTTCAGGTTGCCACACACAACACATGCCAAATTACAGTTGACTACATGATGTACTGTTATGCATGGAAGTGCTGGGAATGGAGAGTCATGTAGGTTCTGTCAGTTCAGCCTGCAGAGACCAGGGCATGTACCTCCCAGTATGAACCTAGTGCAGGTTGTGGGGCAGTCACTGTGGCTATACAACTGTGGTACTTTGCCCACTCCCTGTACCCCAGTAGATTCTGTTATGTGGACAATCTGAATGCCCACTTGTCATTTCATTATGTTGTTGTGTACAATGTATACCTAATTTGCTTGTAATGTTTTAAAAGAAAAAAAAAGAGAAGTTGATTCTAGGACTATCGGGTATATGAGTCATTGGTCAAAGGGTGGAGTGTATTGATATTTGTGTTTTGACCACTGACTTCACATTGCACTTAGCCTAGCAGCACACCGTCACATTAGTGACCACCAACTTCATTTTGCCTATTGACTTTATTTTAGCAGTAGCCACTGCCACGTTAAAAGCTGCAAGTATTCCACGTTGTCATGCTTTTATTCTGCTTGCTTTCGTGTTCTTTCCCACCAAGGAATAAGGCTGAGAAGTATGTACTAGGACGTCAGGGAACAATTTTGTTTTGGAGTGGCACCTTGGGATTTTGGCCAAGTCCCGACGTGTTCTTTTCAAAGCTGGTCTAAAGTAATCAGCATTTTTTTAATAATAAACTTATGAGGAGGGAGTTTCTAGAATTCTCTTCTCTTGTTTGTTCAAAGTATAGGAGGCCAAGACCAGATGGACCGGGGTGTGAGTGATTCAGATCTCAGATATGCTCAGGACGCTGAGGTGTGTCATCCTTCCCGTGAGGATAATTGATCTCTCTCTCTTCATGATCGATTCTGAGATCTGGTGATCTGATGCTGATAAGAGGGAGATGAAGCAGATGTGCCCTTGCCTCATGGTGATGCATATTTTTTAATTCATTATTTGATTTGCATTATAATATAGATACATGTATTTGCTGTGTATGTTGCAGTGGACAATCATTTGTACATGTTTTCATTTAATTGCTGTGACCATTTTTAAACATGTGCTTTCAGCATGCTGACCTTCCTTTACAAACCTTGTGAAGTGAATTAATAAATGTCTTCTATAGACTAAGAAGCGCATTCCAGAGATTGCTGTCAGTGCATGGGTGTTTCAGATCGGTCATTAGTGAAGCAAAACACTGGGACACCCAGGGAAGGAGACTGCACTGGGAAAAATATCACTTTCAACAAGCTCCTCAAACAACATGTGTAGAGAAAATGGCCCTACTTGGGTCTCAAGGACAAACAATACTAAACCCAAATGTCATGTACATCTTCACAATGGGGAAGGGCAAGTCAACAGAGCACACTCAATTTGTATTGCCTGAGACATACCTCTACAGGAACAAGCTGCAAGGGACACACACTTAGATGGACATATGCACAGGCAAATGCAAACACAGCTAGCACAATTTAACACACTCCATGGCTGCACAAACAGAACTCAAGATGACACACATCACGTGAATGCATAAGCCATATGAGGGGGACAAGTCTAGCACTGTACATGCCCACATTGGACAACACAAAAAAAGTACCATACCGAACAATACACAATGCCATTGCTTCTCCATTGCATTTACACACACATATCTTTACATACAACATATACCCTTCTCTTGGGGGATACCAGCACTGCCCACAAACTCACATACTGCCAGCAACAGCACATGGAGCATGAAGCAGGCTCAAAAACAAACAACTGGAGGCACACAACCAAAGTCACTGAGGAAAAACATAAAGCTAGAAAAGGGGTTGCAGGACTAAGGTGTATCCTATAAACCAACAACTGTTTGGGTTTTATTATGAAAAAATATTCTGAATGAAGGCCATTGGCCAGTCCATGCAATGCTGCACCATAGCAAGTAATGCGCCAAAACTTGACTCCTAACTGCCAGGGAACTGCCACAGGAAGGGGCATCAAGGGGGCAGGCATGTACCTCAGGGAATATACAGGGCATGGGGGGTGGGTGGATCGGATTTGGGAGGTGGGGGTTTGGGCTTGGGAGAGGGGGTCATCTTCTTGAGAGGGGTGGGCTTCTTCTTTGGGGGGTATGTCTACTTGCAGGGGGGTGCATAGGAGACCTTGGAGGCGGAAGGGACAGCCTGGGAGCTGGGTAGGGTCATTCTGGGTCTGGGATGGGGTGGCAACAGGGCAAAGGTTAAGATTATACAAAGAATGTTTTTTAACCCACGGGGACGGTCATCAATAGGGGATTGGGATTTGTAGGTTGAGGGATGAGGGAGTGGTTGCGGGCTATGTAGGTGTGGATATTGTGGGTGGGTGCTTATGGGAGGTATACTTTTGTGTGGTGGCTGTTGGGTGGGTGAGTGTGGGCATGTGTGCGTCTTGGAGGGATAGGAGATGGAGGTGCTGTGGATGTGGGAGTGGCAGATGTGTGTTTGTCTGTTGGGGTGGTGACGTGGGTTGGCTGGATGTGGTGGATGTATGTGTGTCTGTAGTTGTGGTGTCTGCAGGTGTGGTGCTTGTGGTGGATATCTGCAAGTCTGCTAGGGTAGTGTCTGCTGGTTTGATGGTTCTACTAGGTGTGCCTGTGACTGTTGGTGTTGTGCCTGTTGATATGTTTGATGTAGTGTCTGTGATGCTGGAAGTGGTGGAGGTGTCCAGGGAAGTATTTAGTTTTGTTGTGTCTGTAGGTGGCTGTTGTTTGTGTGTGTGCTGGTGTGTTGTGTGGTGCTTGTGTTTGTGTGAGCTTCTCTTGGGTGTTGAAGTGGATGTATGCGGATCTGTCTGTGTGCCTTTGCCAGGGGGGGCGTGGAGTCCTGTAAAGGGGGTCCTGCATTCCCCTAACTGATTGTTATAATGCCTCAGGTGAACTTTGATGTATTCAGTCTCCTGTGGTGTGAAAGCCACAGACCGCAAAGGAGGCCTTCACACCAGGGCGCCTGCTTCGTGAAAGAAATGCAAATGTGCTCTACGAGCTGATCTGCAACTGTAAAGGATGCTGGCGAGCTGATCAAATCACAGCTTTGTGATGCCAATTTTTTTTTTTTTTAGGGTTAGGTCAAAGAGTTAAGAAGTGTGTGTGCTTTTAATTGTAGTTACAGAGCGCTTACTTCACCTGGAGGTGTTAAAGGGACAGCTATTGAAACAAAAAAGTTATTGCATATGCTCTGATATTACTTAAATCTACATTTTGGAAACACAGTTTTATCTTAAACCTCTTTGTAGTGGCGTATCTTATACTGCCTGTGCATTATCTAATAGAAGTTTCCTAAAGGACTACAGTGCATTTCCCAATAAGTAACAACTTTCTTTTATTTATTTTTCATTAAAGCTGGCTGTTATTCTATTTGTAGTTACTTGACAGTGAAAGACTTAAAAACAACTTAGAATATTTTGGGGTTTATTTATGAGAGGCTTGAGCTGCTGGAGCATCAGTTTTTTGACGTTCCAGCAGCACAAGCCTCTCAATCATACGTATGAGGTGACACACAGCCACCCTGCGTGGCTCTGAACGGCCTCATAGATATAGAGTAAGCAAGGCAGCGCAAGCCACTGCATTGCCTTACTTTGTGTCAAGGAGAGGTTCCGTGGGCTTTGTGGTGGGTGTTCCCACGCAACACCCATGGATTTTGACGCAGCCCCAGATTAACAAAATCACGTAAACTGGAGCAGTGCCAATACCTTACGCCTCCCCAGAGCAGACATAATGAGGAGAAATGTTTTAATTTCTCCTTGTTTTCCCTCTTTCCATGTGTGTTGCGTTCTGCAGCACATATAGAAAGAGGCACAATGTCTCTCTGGATTGTTTTTGTGCAGGAAGCTGCCCCTTCCTGCACACAAAGTATCCTGCCTACGTTGGCGCTAGGCAGCAATTTGTGCACCAGCACAGAGGGAAAGGGCCTGAATGCACTGTATTTCATAAATACGGTCCATTCCTGCCCTTTTGTATTGGCGTAGGGCAGTGTAGCAAGAAGACTTGTGGCGCTGTCCCGGGCCAAACCCTCGTAAATGAGGGACTTTGTTTGTAGCTGCACCTTTGACCACACCCCCACATTCACTGACCTTTGGTTTGCTAAACACTGTTTAATATTAATATTATTTCCTCACTGTAAAAATGATTTGCTGTGGGAAATGGGGACATTTATTATTGACGATGATGAGGAGTACCAGGTTCTAGGAATTTTTGTCAGGAGAGGGTCCTTAGACCTAAAAACCTTTGAGAGGGGGTCCCAGCATCAAAACGTTTGAAGACCTCTGGATTAGGAAGAGGGAGGTAGAGGGGAATGGAAGATGGGAGGTGACTGGCTGCTATCAGTGAGGAGGGCAGAGCCTGTAATGATATCTGTAGGCCAGCCATTGCACCATGAATGCCGTCCAGGAATGCATTCGTCTGTTGGAGCTGAGCTGCCAGTCCCTGGATGGCATTCACAATGGCTGACTAAGCCACAGAGATACTCTTCTTCACTGAGGGCAGCAGGGGTAACAGGGGCTGGGGCAGAGTTGCCTGCTGTGAAGAAGGCACCCAACCTCTTATATGAGTGGGCATGGCCAACTGGGTAGGGAGCAACAGGGGGAGTGGCAGCCAAAGATGGTACAGGGGGATGCCCAATGGGTTCACCACCACTAGGGAGTGGCCACTGGAGGAGGAATCCGATTATGATGAGGATATAGATCAGGTCTACCCAGTGGCACTCCCCTAGCCCTCCATGCCACTGGGTCCCTCTGTGTCGGTGGTATCCTGACCTAAGGTCATGTGGCTGATGCTGCAAGGACAAAGAGGGATGGGGTTATCATATGTCTATGATCACATTTGAACCACAACTCTGATTTACAAACAATACATTATGTCAAGTAGGCCCCAGCAAAAACTTGCACCTACATACATGTCCATAACATATGCATGCATGCCATGTGAACTTACTAAAGTTGCCCAAAGGAAAATCTGGATCTCAGACAACTACAATTGTATGGCTGAAGTCTTGGAACCACAATAATCATACAACAACTAGGAGACTTCTTCATCCTCAAAGCTGACCCACATGCAGCAGACCTCAGATAACTAATGGGAATCATTAGTATCCCATTGTAAAGACCACTCCCACATATCCCACACAAGATCATGCACACATCTATTGACACATATGTAATGAACCAAAAATGAGAAATGATGCCCTGAAATTCTGCTATGTTGCTTACAAAAGTACAATATCCTGGAGTAGGTGACATGGAAATGTCGCACTGGAAACATATCAGCAATGTGTACTTCACCAAGTGGCATCTGTTCCAAAATAGTAAAGAAAGTAGTATTAATGTCACTCAGATAGTCCACACATGAGGCAGTGAAAGAAACACTGTTGATGTCAGGTGCAAAATGTCAGGAAGAGATGTCTTCAGAATACACTACACAATGAATTAGCAAGCCCCAGGATAGTCAGCACTAATGTCTGACACCCATTACAATGCCATCCTCTGAGTGGGTCTGTAGAAGACATCTGTCCTTTGCATGTTGGAGAGACACATAACTTGCAAGTACTAATAGAAGGCTCTCAACCTGTTGCCCAGTGAGAAGCAACATCACTATCCCTATCTTGGACATGCCAACCCTGGTGTCTGTATGTGAATGATTGACTGTATCCAAACACATGTTATTTCAACATCACTGAAAATCACTTCATGATATATGCCAACAGTTTGGGCACAATCCTGAACCATTACATTTTCACAGTGCACTTTTCCACATGATTCCACATCAAGGTGATTGTTAGACTTGTCAGCCTTAGGGTGGTCTTCCCCCAACCATTTTGCCTGCTTGCCTCCATTTTGTCTGGATGTTTGCTCTGTTGCCCTTAGTACTTTGTGCACTTTACCACTGCTGACCAGTGGTAAAGTGTATGTCCTCACTCCCCTCTACACAGTCTGATTGGCATACACCTGATTGGTATATTTAATTTACATATAAGTCCCTTGTAGAGTGATATAACATATACCTAGGGCCTGTAAATTAAATGCTACTAGTGGGCCTGCAGCACTTATTGTGCCACCCACTTAAGAAGCCCCTTAAAACCTGTCCCAGGGCTGTCATTGTAGCCTGAAGGCAGTGTCCTACTGCCATGCCTACTTTGCATTTAAAATCCATTGCCAAGCCTTAAACTCCCCTTTTATTACATATACGTCTCCTCTAAGGTAGGCCTTAGGTAGCTCATAGGGCAGGGTGCTGTGTAATTAAATGGCAGTACATGCACTTTTTATTTTACCGTGTCCTAGCAGCGACAAAACTCTCAAATGTGTTTTCTTACTACTGAGAGGCCTCCCCCTCCCATAGAGTAACATTGGGGATTCTCTATAAAAAATAATAAGCTGTAACTCCTAAACCAGAGGTGGTAGATATGCCATGTTTGGTACCTATGAACTTGTAATGATAACCCCTCTTTAATGGGGATTTATCATTACAAGTTTGAAAATGCCACTTTTAAAAGGTTAGTATTTTTCTCCCCTTAGCCCTTTGTGCCTATAACCTGCCTTAGGTCACATGACTAGGTGTAACTGACAGTTGGGACTTTGCGAATTCATCCCAGACAGTCACACAATAGGGTGACTAGCAGAGCCTGAATGAGCCATTAACTGACTAGATAGGGGGGCGGAACTAAGCACAGCCCCACTTGCAACTGAATAGGCTAAGCTCTGCCACCACACAATAGGCCTAACAAACCTGCATTGTCAGTGCAACCAGTCAGGGCAGGGGAGGCAGGGAATTCCTGGAACTTAGAGGACTCTTCTGGAAACTCCTCCCAACTTCTAGGGACAGGGGCACCAGAGTATAAAATTGGACTCTCAGACCAACTTCTAAGTTCACTACTGGACCTGAAGACTGCCTGCTGTTGTGGCCTGCTGTGCACTCTGCCAGACTGCTGCTCTGCCTGGAAGGACTGCTTCTGCTGCCTTGACCCTGCTTGGGGCCTTCAGAGACCA